>NC_051222.1:5827533-6156183 GCF_015220715.1 Pygocentrus nattereri | reverse complement strand
AAGACTGCAACGCTATGTGTTTAAATCTACCTGTTAGCAATGGGTGCGGCTAAAACACCTGAACTTATAATTAGGAGGTGTGTCCTAAAACCTTTCTCTATATAATGTGTTTAATGTCTGGTTATCACTAAGTCTATAAAGCAATTCTAAATGGGTTTATTTCCAAAATAAAACACACACACACACACACACACACACACACACACACACACACACACACACACACACACACACACAAAAAGTGTTGCAGTTTTTAGTTTTCTTAATCTGTAAAGAAATGCAAACATAGAAATAACAGTAATGTGGATACATTGATGTTGGACACAGATGATGGACTGCAACTTGTTTTCCTTCTTCATCACTGTTTTCATTCAATCTTCAAAAATACAAAAAAGAAAAACAAAATTTAAATGCAGTCTATAAAAAAAAAAACATGTAATGCCATAGACTCAGCCATGCACTCACACACCTTCATAGGTGGTGCAGATGAAGTTGAGTTTCTGGGTTTCAGGCAGGCTGACCCACTGCTGACCTCCTCTAGCCTGCACCGCTCCGGTTCTCTCTACAGAGCTGCAGTCTTCTCCTCCTGTCCCGTTACCTGGAGCCCAGTTCTCGTAGCAGATAGACACTCCACTCATCCAGAACCAAAAGCTGAGGGTGCAGGTGTGACGCAGACCCAGCCACACATGTTCAGTGGAGGCGTTCTGTGCCACCTCCTTCACCCAGAGCTGGATCTCCTCAGAGTGAACTGAGACCAGATCCACATGATTATCTTTGCAGTATCTCAGAGCTTCTCTCCAAGTCAGATTCTGCTTGATCAAGATCAGCTGGTCTGGAAGAAAAAGGAAAACAGGAAAGGATCATAAGGTGCATAATTTAGAGCAGTTTTACATAATCAAGTAAGGTGTGTTGAATTCATGATCAGTGACACTTTTTTAAAAATTCAAATAGACAACTACACTTGAAATTAGCAAATAAAATACTTAAATTATAGAAGATGCAACTCACTTTCATGGCAGACGAATGGAAGCTGGCTGTTGCCGTTCAGATCATGCCATCGGCCCTGCTCAGCCATAAACACTGCAGTGCAGTTCTGGTTTCCATCACGGTTATCTGGTTGTGCTGATGCCCAGTATCTGAATAAAGAGGCACTCTGATCTGCCCACTTCCAGGAATTGTAAAACAGGCCGATCCACAGACTGTTATTGACTGAAGTTTTTGCTGAATCTAATATCTGCTGGTTCTCAGTCTGGCTCCTCACACTGACCAGGTCTGTGTAACGTTCTCTACAGTAGACCTGAGCATCGTACCAGCTCTTTGCCTCCTTAATCAATATGTATGTAGAGTTTTTCCCTTAAAGTTAACAATATATATTGAGCTACATCTTTCCATTTTTAACATGTATGTTTGAAAAACTATGCATCTCTAAATTGTGAACTTTGTTAAACAAGTAGACTTAAATGGTCCTACTTTGTATTAAGTGTCTCTAATAGCTAGTTACATGTGAACATGTGCAACAACCATGTAACTACTAATTTAGTTTGTTGCAGATGGATTACAGAAATTACATAGATGTAATTTCATTTGTAGTCTGACTGGAACAGCAGATCTTTTTCATCAATGCAAGGACGTATGTAATAACTTGCATTAAGACATTTACACTGTATCTGCCAGCTGTCCTAACATTTTAGCCAGCATTTATGTTGCTAGTGCTGTGACACTGTAACCAGTTTCAGTTTTAAACCAGTCTGTAATGAGACAGAACAGCAGACGCCCCCTTATATTAAAATATAGCTTTTATAGCATGAATTAAATGTTACAAAGCAATGTCTGTTACCACTCCTTTATTACACAGTACCTACATAATAACTGTTATGTAACAAAATTACATAAGATGTACTCCTGTAATCCATCTATTACATTGGTTAAGTCATCAGTAGTCACCATGTTGTTGCAAGTGTTATTCATGTGTACAGTTATTAGACACTATTTAAAGTGGGACCACATAAACGTGCACCATAGCTTTGAAATGGAGTAACTGAACCTTCACCAAAATTCAACTCACTCTCATAGCAGATGAACGGAAACTTTGTTTCACAGTTTTCATTACTCCAGTAGCCCCCGTCAGTCATTACAATATAACCACAGGTCTCTTTTCCACTAGGAATATCTGGTTGGTTTTGTTTCCAGTACCGGAATGAGGAGTAACTCTGATCTGACCACTTCCAGAAGACTCTGAACAGGCCAATCCACACTCTGTTTTCTTTGGCTGCCTCCATTATCTTGACATTCTCAGCCTGGTTCCTCACGCTGGCCAGATCGGTGTGATTCTTTCTGCAGTAGCTCTGAGCATCATGCCAGCTCTTGAAGTCATTAATAAATACATAACTACTACTTCTTTCTGAAAACCATGAACAGCAATTTCTTTCATCATTCTGCACACAAAGAATCTTACAACATAACAAATGACATAATATTTTGATGCAAATGAACTCATGAAAAAAGTAAAACACATAGAAAATAAATTAATTTGCAACTGTGCAGCAGGTTAAGCTATCAGATTTCAGATTAGTTTGGAAGAAGGGCAAGTTAGCTTCCTAACTTTTGACCAGGACAAAATACTTTTAAAGCAATCTGGGAGGAAGTAAGCATCAAAAATGTTTAGTTGAGTGAAAATATGCTTGGTCCTCAGTTACTGCTGAATGAATAGACGCTAAAGCTGCTTTTCCACAGTGAGGTACCGACTCGACTTGACTCTACTTCCATTAGGCAAAAGCTGGTCCCTGGTACCCAGTACTTTTTTGGTATTATCATTGTCAAGGTTCCCAGCCAGCTGAGCTGATATCAAAAGGTTACATAAAACTGCTACACTGTTTAAAATAATCACATTATACAGGTACATGATTCATTCAAGGTACAAACAATGTAAGTGTACCCTCAAAGGTACAGCAGTTGTTTTAAGGAGTTTTTCCTAATGTTTTAAATTAGAACATTTAAAATAAAAAGCCTGGAGGCAAGACGTGGTGTGTGGAGTCAGTACAGCTTACAAAATATAATTTCAATGGATTCAGGTTCAGTGATGTTCCCTGACTAAAGGTCCTGGGATGTATCTGGGATGGTCTGAGAAGTGCTAAAAACATATGCAAATGGTATCAAAGAGGTTGACTTTTTGAACATCCAGAAGCATCCAGAGCATCCTCAATGTCTGAATTCGGATGTAGTTTTTCCAAAACTCTCCTTTTTTGTCAGGAGTCATTTTGTCTTGCTGCTATCAGGCTTGCATTGAGTGGGGCCAAGTTGAGTTCAGCCAGGACCATGCAGGGGAAAAGCAGCTTTGAAGATTTCGAGGAAAACAAAGCTACTAGAACTGTGTTCTCCCTCTGTTGCTGCAGTAAAACTTGACTAAAAACTGTAAAGAGGTCTTGAAAGACATTCTCAATTTGGGCATGTATTGTTAGATTGTATTGCCTGTAGGTTCAAATTTGTGCTGTATAGTGACATTTGAAATGTTTACTGACAGACTTTAGCGACTGACAAATTCCAGTTTTGAGTCAATTGCACTTCCATCTAAATACACAGAAAAATGTCAATTATTATCCATATATTTCTAGGTTGAAATTAGTCATCATTTCTAAGTTCTTACCTTCAAAGCACACAAAAGGACATAAATGGCTGCAGTATTCATCATTCCAGCTTCCACTATACATCTGAACACACGTCTCCTCTTCAGCTTTACTGTTTGGTTCTCCTGTATTCCAGTTACTGTATGACTGTCCTTCTCTGTAGACCATTCCATCTTGCAGAGACCACTGCCAGGTCACTTTTTCTAGGCCGATCCAGACCCTAAGAGATTGACCTTTCAAAGTGTCAGCCAGCTTCTTCATCTCGTTCATGCTGTTGATGGTAGCCAGATCAGTGTAGGTCTGTCTGCAGTAGCTCTGAGCTTCAGTCCAGGTGTTGCTCTCATTCACCAAGTGATACTGGTGAGGGACATATGCAGACAGACCACAGACAGCTGTGAAGAACATCAGAGAGAGTAGGATTTTTAGGGATCATTTCACTGGAGCAAAGCAAAAAATCAGGGCTTGATTTGTGCCAAAACAAGCAAGATCTGGATCTTCCAAAAGAGGGTCTAGCTAGTCTTTCAGTGGATTTCCCACCTCATGAAATGAAGGCAATGATCTGATATGTGTCATGAAAAATCAAAATACTCTGTGCCCACAGTAAAATGCTAAAGATCAGAATAACAGTAGTTTTTGGAGATTTGGTAAATCATTATGAACACGGTGCCTTGTGATGATAAAAGAAATGCAATCCAATAGAAATGATGCTATGTTTAATATATTCTTATGGCATTTTGGCTGAGTGACTTACAGTTTGATCATTTTACACAGGTAGGCCAAGGCGGTGTTAGGAGTCTTGCCCAAGGACTTCTATTGGTATAGTGTAGGGTCTTTGCCCTGGTGGGGGATTGAACCCCAGTCTACAGTGTCGAAGACAGGTGTTAACCACTACACTATCCAACCACTTTTATCATTTATCCCCACCACGTTTATTATTCGCTCATACAACCTGTCAAAATAAAGGTACTAAACTGTCACTGGAGTAGAACATAACTGAACAATAATCCACTGAAATTATATTTTCTAAGGTGTGTTGACTCCACACACCTTGTCTCATCTACTGTTCTGTTTTAAAACATTCGTTTATGAAAAGGTACAAATCCGAACTTTTCACCTGGAATAAATTATTTAGAGTTCACAACTTTAAACTCCTGTTTTTAGGCTTTTTAGGCTACATTCAGTAGTAATGCTTAACAAAAGAGTCTCAGAAAAATGTCTCAGACTGTGCTTACTGATGAAAAAGGTGATTTACCACCTTTTATGAAGGCATGTCAGTGATAAGCAAGCTGACAATGCATTTGTATATTTGCCTTTGGCGAAATTCAAATGTTGAAAGGCAAGCGGCGCCTTTCCTCGTTGCAGTTACTATATTCTCACCTATGAGATCAGTCTATTGCAAAATATTTAAATTTTTGAAAATGCCTTTTACCCGGATTTCATTCTCATAGACTTCCACCTGTTAAACATCTGGAAATGGTGAAACTTTTTCACAAAAGTTTTACAATTCAATTTTGAAGTCAAATTCAAACAGGAGTGTCTTGTATGAAAAGAACATTTTTATATGGTCATTTTGCTACTTTACTGTAGGGCAGTGTTCATGATCAGGAAACTTGCAGTTACATATGGATTACTGTAAATACACGCATTTCATTTCAGTTTCTGCTCATGTATTTACTGTTTTTCCAAAAAAAAAAAAAAAAACTTTTCGGATTGTAATAGTGGGTTTATTTGTCTACATTATGTGAGTATTTACACTGCATTAGCATAGAAAATGCCAACTTTTCTAATATTATCCCTTCTGTTATGTTCAACTGTAAGGAGCAGTTTTATTTTTTCCTAGGTCAAAATGACCTGATGTGTCTTTACCAATCTGAAATAAATTCAACATGGTCTCAATTAATATCAATGTAATTAATATTTAGCTTAATCGACTTTTTCACCCCTTGCAGATCATGGTCAGCTTATAATACTTAACTGATTTTATATTAACTTTTATTTATATATATATATATATATATATATATATATATATATATATAATCTTTTTTCTGAACATTGGCAAAAACCTTTGCCCTGACATTGAATACATTTGTTTTATTTTATATTTTTCAATATTATTCATGTATTTTCTTCCAAGGGGCATGTTGATTAATTCACACAAAACTCTTCTGTTCCAGGTCAAACCTGTACTCCTGCTCACATTTAAAGCCGTATAAAGCACTGCGCAATTTATATAACTGAACTTTCAACTTTGTATTCATTCATTCATCATATTTAACTGCCTAATCCAGCAAGAGTTGCGGTAGAAGTTGGGAGAGCAGAGAAAGACAACCCTTATCCCTGCAACTTCCTCCAGCTCATTCTAGGGGACCCTAAGCAGCCTCAGAAACCCTCAACGACCGGCATCCAGGAGGCATCCTGATCAGATGCCCGAACCACCTCAACTGACTAAAGGCTCTACTATGAGCTCCTTCCAGATAACTGAGCTCTCACCCTATCAAGTACAGTGTAGCCCACCACCCTGCGAAGAAAGCTAATTTTCGCCGCTTGTTTTCATGAACTCATTCTTTTAGTAATTGCCCATGGTTCATGACCACAGGTGAGGGTTGAGATGTAGACCAATCGGTAAACAAAAAGCTTTGCCTTATGGCTCAGCCGCCCTCTTCTGGACTGCAGTCCAGTACAGTGACTGTATTTCTGCGACCGCCTGTCTATTTAATTATTTATTACTACTTTAATATCAAGACAGTCTAGGTTAGCCCGGGTTAATTATTCAGTAATTAGTCAGTAATTATTGATCTCACATTGACTTGTCCAGTCTATTCAGATTGACTTGCTGCTTATCTGTCTCTACAATCAGGTAAAAAAACAGCCTATGTACATCTGAGATTTAGAACCTCAGGTACCAGTTTGCCGGTAACATTATTTCAACAGCAGGCTACGTGCAAGTCACTAACGTAGTAAGTATTAATACATAAACACATTCGTGTCTTCTAAACCAGTGATTCTTATCCCTTTTCACAGTGCAACACATTTTGGGGGTTAATAATATTTCATGACCCCCTCCTTCACAACCAAACCATGAATGTAGGGGCTGGAGAAAAGAGAAAAGTGTCAAAAAAAAAAAAGCTTAGCCTGTCTTTCGTAGCCATTCTGCATAGCTTGTGTATGTCTTGTAGCACCACTCTTATTACAGCCCTAGGAAAATGCTACTACTCTAGTCCTGAATGTTTGACACCACAAACACAACATCATTAATAGAGTTGAAGCATCTACTACTCAGTAGTAATTAGCAAACTCTTCTGCCTGAAACACATACAACTCAGGCACACAAGCATCCCTTACAAGTGTTGAGATGATAATGTAGATAGATAAACAAACGCATTAAAGAAGGCAGCTGTAAGCAACAGTCTTCCAGACATATACTAAGCTCGTTCAATGGTTTCTAGTTCACTATTGGAGTAAATGGATCTCTATATTGAGACAAAGCACACTGACCTGAGAGAAGGACGAAGACTGAAGTCCATTTCTGATCCATTTCTGAGAGACAAATGTATTTCATCACTCAAGAGTTTGGATCAAACTTAAGATGTTAATCTAATTTTACAACATTGGCGCACTGTAACAATTATGCCATGTAATGAATATCCTAGAAAACGGGACGACTTAGAGGAGCTCTACTCACGCTATAAATCTAAATGATAACGAATCCTACAGGAATTCTCCCTCGTGATGTGTTTCTGATCCTCTCCAACTCATGTTATGTTCATGTATGGTGGAGCACCTCTTTATATCTCCAGGCTCCAGCTCTTTTACATGTATTCCTAGAGACATACCGTGACAGCCTTATCAGTCTCATCAGCCCACCACCAGGGAAGAGCATATGTAAAGCTCTTTGCATGACGCAGGCATGCAAAAATGACCCAGGCTGATTTCCAAAGCAAAGGACAAATGTTATCAGTGTTTCCTTTGCTAAAGGTATGAAACTGTCACTGGGCCAGTGCCCCTCGTCACTGGGGTGGGACCCTCAAAGGTACATCTTAGTACCTTCAGTAAGGGAACATAACTGTACCATAATCCACTGAAATGATATTTTCTAAGCTGTCCTGACTCCACACACCGTCTTTTCTCCAGGCTTTTTATTTTATTGCTCAGTTTTAAAACATTCGGTTATGAAAAGGTACAAATATGCTCTAAAAAAGTTTGGAAAAACTTCTTTAGGGTACACAATTGGACCTTAAATGTGAGTTGTACCTTTCAGGGAACATTTACATTGTTTGTACCTTGATGAATGGAAAATGTGCCTCCACTGCACCTTTATTTCTAACAGTGTAGGAAGATGTGCAAAAAAAATCAAGAAAATGACAGACCTCAGAAGGCTAGACTAAGCTTCATAAAAGCAATATGACTAGCTTTTTAGTGGTAGAATGTCATCACACTGCCTTCTCAGCCTCACTGAGAATAAGTGGTGCCTGATAACATAGTACATTGTCCATACTCTTATAAATGCATATCAACCTAAGGCATAACAGGGCCTCAGTTCATCACACCAACTTGCAGTTGTCCGTGATCAAAGGAGCAGGTGGGTGAGACGGTGACTCCTCCGTCTACCTCTCTATCACCATGGTCCAATCCCCTTAGAGACCAGCCACTAGGATCCTACGTGAGGAATGACCCGGTGCGTAGGCTGGACAGAAGAGGCAACATCACCATGGAGTCAGCATCAATTTGCTGGGGGGAAAAGTGCATCGCAAGGAAACAACTTTAGATTAGATTTTGAATCTTAACCAAAAGCGTGTGTAAACCTTTGGCCTTGATTGTAAATGAAATGTTTTAAAAGAGGTGGATTAACTATATTTGTATCCAAATTACAAACATATTTAATAATAAAATAAGTGTTTCAGACTGAACAAGAATGGCATTGTGTACTCCAGCATGAGTACAATTCATCATGAATGGATATTCTCAAGGACTGTCATGTACAAGGTTTCAAAAGAAGATCAAACTCTCAGAGCTGGATTTCTAATAAAAGTAGCTTTACTAACACTTGGTTACATGTTCTGTCTACAATATTTAACTCTGGTGCAATGTGGGGTTAAAACTGGTGCAGTGAGAAAAATGCAATGTAATGCAATTCAAAGGAATTAGACATGTCGTGCCAAGCCTTCACCAACTTTATTGCGTAACCAAGAATTAAAAGATGAAAAAAAGAGAAGATGCAAAAAATATAAACACAGCAATGACTAGCATGAGGTTAGCTTGAATAGAACCATTAGTAATAGCACTATGTGTAGTTTTTCAGTAACTTCAGCAGTTTGTGTCATAACAAGAGCACAAATATCACAAATACATTGCAGGAAATTTGAGATATTACACAGATCACTGGATAAATGGGATATATTCTAGTAGACCAACAAATGCCAGGTGAAATCAATGAAAGTCAAGATATTAGTCATCAAATATGTAAATTAGGATCCCAGTTGTTCTAGTTGTTCTGTGAAAAATTGATCTACTTTCACTTTTTTCTTGTTTTGTTAAAACGAAAACATTTTGTTATACATACTGTAAGCTTAAGGGTGTGGTCTAGAAGTTCCCAGGTTTGCTGGAGTCAAAAAGCAGATATTACAAATGAAAATGATTGAAGAAACATCCATCACCAAGATTACTACTAGTAATATGTCAACTACTAATAATGATTACTGATTACTATTTATCATCTTAATCTTATCAATTACCAATAATATTGCTCAGAAAACCAAACAAAAAGAAATCACGAAAAAAAAAATAAAATTATCACATAAAATAAAACATACACTATATGGGCAAACATTGTTTCCACAGAAGATTTTGGAGTGTGCCAGTGGGAATTCTTGCTCATTTATCCAAAAGAATATTTGTGAGGTCAGACACTGATGTTGGATGAGACTGTATGGCTCACAATTTCCATTCTAGTTCATTCCAAAGATGTTCAGTGGGGTTGAGGTCAGGGCGCTGTGAGGGCCAATTATGGTCTTCCACGCTAAACTCACCCAGCCATGACTTTATGGAGCTTGATTTGTGCACTGGGTCTAAGTCATGCTGGTGCAGAAGATGGTCTTTCCAAACTGTTCCCACAAAATTGGAAGCACAGAATTGTCCAAAATGTCTTGGTCTGCTGAAGCATTAAGATTTCCCTTCACTGGAAGGGAACCCCATGTCATTATCCCTCCTCCACCAAACTTTACAGCTAGGACAGTGCAGCCAGGCAGGTAACCTTCTCCTGTCAACTGCCAAACCACAGACTCTTCCAACAGAGTAACAGATAGAGAAGTGCTCATCACAATGACCCTTTCTATTGCCAGTGTTTGTCTATCAAGACTGCAACGCTATGTGTTTAAATCTACCTGTTAGCAATGGGTGCGGCTAAAACACCTGAACTTATAATTAGGAGGTGTGTCCTAAAACCTTTCTCTATATAATGTGTTTAATGTCTGGTTATCACTAAGTCTATAAAGCAATTCTAAATGGGTTTATTTCCAAAATAAAACACACACACACACACACACACACACACACACACACACAAAAAGTGTTGCAGTTTTTAGTTTTCTTAATCTGTAAAGAAATGCAAACATAGAAATAACAGTAATGTGGATACATTGATGTTGGACACAGATGATGGACTGCAACTTGTTTTCCTTCTTCATCACTGTTTTCATTCAATCTTCAAAAATACAAAAAAGAAAAACAAAATTTAAATGCAGTCTATAAAAAAAAAAAACATGTAATGCCATAGACTCAGCCATGCACTCACACACCTTCATAGGTGGTGCAGATGAAGTTGAGTTTCTGGGTTTCAGGCAGGCTGACCCACTGCTGACCTCCTCTAGCCTGCACCGCTCCGGTTCTCTCTACAGAGCTGCAGTCTTCTCCTCCTGTCCCGTTACCTGGAGCCCAGTTCTCGTAGCAGATAGACACTCCACTCATCCAGAACCAAAAGCTGAGGGTGCAGGTGTGACGCAGACCCAGCCACACATGTTCAGTGGAGGCGTTCTGTGCCACCTCCTTCACCCAGAGCTGGATCTCCTCAGAGTGAACTGAGACCAGATCCACATGATTATCTTTGCAGTATCTCAGAGCTTCTCTCCAGGTCAGATTCTGCTTGATCAAGATCAGCTGGTCTGGAAGAAAAAGGAAAACATAAAAGGATCATAAGGTGCATAATTTAGAGCAGTTTTACATAATCAAGTAAGGTGTGTTGAATTCATGATCAGTGACACTTTTTTAAAAATTCAAATAGACAACTACACTTGAAATTAGCAAATAAAATACTTAAATTATAGAAGATGCAACTCACTTTCATGGCAGATGAATGGAAGCTGGCTGTTGCCGTTCATATCATGCCATCGGCCCTGCTCAGCCATAAACACTGCAGTGCAGTTCTGGTTTCCATCACAGTTATCTGGTTGTGTTGATGCCCAGTATCTGAATAAAGAGGCACTCTGATCTGCCCACTTCCAGGAATTGTAAAACAGGCCGATCCACAGAATGCTGACTGAGGTTTTTGCTGAATCTAATATCTGCTGGTTCTCAGTCTGGCTCCTCACACTGACCAGGTCTGTGTAACGTTCTCTACAGTAGACCTGAGCATCGTACCAGCTCTTTGCCTCCTTAATCAATATGTATGTAGAGTTTTTCCCTTAAAGTTAACAATATATATTGAGCTACATCTTTCCATTTTTAACATGTATGTTTGAAAAACTATGCATCTCTAAATTGTGAACTTTGTTAAACAAGTAGACTTAAATGGTCCCACTTTGTATTAAGTGTCTCTAATAGCTAGTTACATGTGAACATGTGCAACAACCATGTAACTACTAATTTAGTTTGTTACAGATGGATTACAGAAATTACATAGATGTAATTTCATTTGTAGTCTGACTGGAACAGCAGATCTTTTTCATCAATGCAAGGACGTATGTAATAACTTGCATTAAGACATTTACACTGTATCTGCCAGCTGTCCTAACATTTAGCCAGCATTTATGTGACACTGTAACCAGTTTCAGCTTTAAACCAGTCTGTAATGTGATAGAACAGCAGACGCCCCCTTATGTTAAAATATAGGTTTTATAACAGGAATTAAATGTGTTACAAAGCAACGTCTAGGTTACCACTCCTTTATTACACAGTACCTACATAATAACTACATAGGAACTGCCACTTACTTCAAACTGTAACTTTAACACTGCACTACAGGAAAGTTCCTGTGTAGTTGTTATATAGCTAAAGAATGTAATAAGAGAATGGCAATAATTAATATGCTGTAGTTACCCTGTTACAATGCAGTTATTAAAGTAATCATGCAAAACAAATGCCATGTTACAAAAAACACACTTCCAGTAATTGCTGTTAAATTTCTACTTTGTAGTGTATCAACACAATTACATAAGATGTACTCCTGTAATCCATCTATTACATTGGTTAAGTCATCAGTAGTCACCATGTTGTTGCAAGTGTTATTCATGTGTACAGTTATTAGACACTATTTAAAGTGGGACCACATAAACGTGCACCATAGCTTTGAAATGGAGTAACTGAACCTTCACCAAAATTCAACTCACTCTCATAGCAGATGAACGGAAACTTTGTTTCACAGTTTTCATTACTCCAGTAGCCCCCGTCAGTCATTACAATATAACCACAGGTCTCTTTTCCACTAGGAATATCTGGTTGGTTTTGTTTCCAGTACCGGAATGAGGAGTAACTCTGATCTGACCACTTCCAGAAGACTCTGAACAGGCCGATCCACACTGTTTTTCCTTTGGCTGCCTCCTTTATCTTGACATTCTCAGCCTGGTTCCTCACGCTGGCCAGATCGGTGTGATTCTTTCTGCAGTAGCTCTGAGCATCATGCCAGCTCTTGAAGTCATTAATAAATACATAACTACTACTTCTTTCTGAAAACCATGAACAGCAATTTCTTTCATCATTCTGCACACAAAGAATCTTACAACATAACAAATGACATAATATTTTGATGCAAATGAACTCATGAAAAAAGTAAAACACATATAGAAAATAAATTAATTTGCAACTGTGCAGCAGGTTAAGCTATCACAGAGAAGATGTCAGATTAGTTTGGAAGAAGGGCAAGTTAGCTTCCTAACTTTTGACCAGGACAGAATACTTTTAAAGCAATCCGGGAGGAAGTAAGCATCAAAAATGTTTAGTTGAGTGAAAATATGCTTGGTCCTCAGTTACTGCTGAATGAATAGACGCTAAAGCTGCTTTTCCACGGTGAGGAACCGGCTCGACTTGACTCTACTTCCATTAGGCAAAAGCTGGTCCCTGGTACTCAGTACTTTTTTGGTATTATCATTGTCAAGGTTCCCAGCGAGCTGAGCTGATATCAAAAGGTTACATAAAACTGCTACACTGTTTAAAATAATCACATTATACAGGTACATGATTCATTCATCAAGGTACAAACAATGTAAGTGTACCCTCAAAGGTACAGTAGTGGTTTTAAGGAGTTTTCCCTAATGTTTTAAATTAGAACATTTAAAATAAAAAGCCTGGAGGCAAGACGTGGTGTGTGGAGTCAGTACAGCTTACAAAATATAATTTCAATGGATTCAGGTTCAGTGATGTTCCCTGACTAAAGGTCCTGGGATGGATCCCTGAGGGTCCCCCACAGTGAGAAGAGGGGTACTGGCCCAGTGACGGTGTTGTACCTTTTTTCTGGGAGTGTATGTCTAAATGGTCTGAGAAGTGCTAAAAACATATGCAAATGGTATCAAAGAGGTTGACTTTTTGAACATCCAGAAGCATCCAGAGCATCCTCAATGTCTGAATTCGGATGTAGTTTTTCCAAAACTCTCCTTTTTTGTCAGGAGTCATTTTGTCCTGCTGCTATCAGGCTTGCATTGAGTGGGGCCAAGTTGAGTTCAGCCTGGACCATGCAGGGGAAAAGCAGCTTTGAAGATTTCGAGGAAAACAAAGCTACGAGAACTGTGTTCTCCCTCTGTTGCTGCAGTAAAACTTGACTAAAAACTGTAAAGAGGTCTTGAAAGACATTCTCAATTTGGGCATGTATTGTTAGATTGTATTGCCTGTAGGTTCAAATTTGTGCTGTATAGTGACATTTGAAATGTTTACTGACAGACTTTAGCGACTGACAAATTCCAGTTTTGAGTCAATTGCACTTCCATCTAAATACAGAGAAAAATGTCAATTATTATCCATATATTTCTAGGTTGAAATTAGTCATCATTTCTAAGTTCTTACCTTCAAAGCACACAAAAGGACATAAATGGCTACAGTATTCATCATTCCAGCTTCCACTATACATCTGAACACACGTCTCCTCTTCAGCTTTACTGTTTGGTTCTCCTGTAGTCCAGTTACTGTATGACTGTCCTTCTCTGTACACCGTTCCATCTTGCAGAGACCACTGCCAGGTCACTTTTTCTAGGCCGATCCAGACTCTAAGAGATTGATCTTTCAAAGTGTCAGCCAGCTTCTTCATCTCGTTCATGCTGTTGATGGTAGCCAGATCAGTGTAGGTCTGTCTGCAGTAGCTCTGAGCTTCAGTCCAGGTTTTGCTCTCATTCACCAAGTGATACCGGTGAGGGACATATGCAGACAGACCACAGACAGCTGTGAAGAACATCAGAGAGAGCAAAGCAAAAAATCAGGGCTTGATTTGTGCCAAAACAAGCAAGATCTGGATATTCCAAAAGAGGGTCTAGCTAGTCTTTCAGTGGATTTCCCACCTCATGAAATGAAGGCAATGATCTGATATGTGTCATGAAAAATCAAAATACTCTGTGCCCACAGTAAAATGCTAAAGATCAGAATAACAGTAGTTTTTGGAGATTTGGTAAATCATTATGAACACGGTGCCTTGTGATGATAAAAGAAATGCAATCCAATAGAAATGATGCTATGTTTAATATATTCTTATGGCATTTTGGCTGAGTGACTTACAGTTTGATCATTTTACACAGGTAGGCCAAGGCGGTGTTAGGAGTCTTGCCCAAGGACTTCTATTGGTATAGTGTAGGGTCTTTGCCCTGGTGGGGGATTGAACCCCAGTCTACAGTGTCGAAGACAGGTGTTAACCACTACACTATCCAACCACTTTTATCATTTATCCCCACCACGTTTATTATTCGCTCATACAACCTGTCAAAATAAAGGTACTAAACTGTCACTGGAGTAGAACATAACTGAACAATAATCCACTGAAATTATATTTTCTAAGGTGTGTTGACTCCACACACCTTGTCTCATCTACTGTTCTGTTTTAAAACATTCGTTTATGAAAAGGTACAAATCCGAACTTTTCACCTGGAATAAATTATTTAGAGTTCACAACTTTAAACTCCTGGTTTTAGGCTTTTTAGGCTACATTCAGTAGTAATGCTTAACTAAAGAGTCTCAGAAAAATGTCTCAGACTGTGCTTACTGATGAAAAAGGTGATTTACCACCTTTTATGAAGGCATGTCAGTGATAAGCAAGCTGACAATGCATTTGTATATTTGCCTTTGGCGAAATTCAAATGTTGAAAGGCAAGCGGCGCCTTTCCTCGTTGCAGTTACTATATTCTCACCTATGAGATCAGTCTATTGCAAAATATTTAAATTTTTGAAAATGCCTTTTACCCGGATTTCATTCTCATAGACTTCCACCTGTTAAACATCTGGAAATGGTGAAACTTTTTCACAAAAGTTTTACAATTCAATTTTGAAGTCAAATTCAAACAGGAGTGTCTTGTATGAAAAGAACATTTTTATATGGTCATTTTGCTACTTTACTGTAGGGCAGTGTTCATGATCAGGAAACTTGCATACTGCCAAACAACATTTTATGATAATGAGCATAAACCTACATAAGCACTGGCCTTAGTTTAAATCGTCTAATAACTGTGTAGTTGCGCATTAACAACAAATGCAACAGATTTACTACCAGTGATTTATTCAGTTACATATGGATTACTGTAAATACATGCATTTCATTTCAGTTTCTGCTCATGTATTTACTGTTTTTCCAAAAAAAAAACCTTTTCGGATTGTAATAGTGGGTTTATTTGTCTACATTATGTGAGTATTTACACTGCATTAGCATAGAAAATGCCAACTTTTCTAATATTATCCCTTCTGTTATGTTCAACTGTAAGGAGCAGTTTTATTTTTTCCTAGGTCAAAATGACCTGATGTGTCTTTACCTATCTGAAATAAATTCAACATGGTCTCAATTAATATCAATGTAATTAATATTTAGCTTAATCAACTTTTTCACCCCTTGCAGATCATGGTCAGCTTATAATACTTAACTGATTTTATATTAACTTTTATTTATTTATTTATTTATTTATATATATATATATATATATATATATATATATATATATATATATATATATATATATATATAAAAAAAATCTTTTTTCTGAACATTGGCAAAAACCTTTGCCCTGGCATTGAATACATTTGTTTTATTTTATATTTTTCAATATTATTCATGTATTTTCTTCCAAGGGGCATGTTGATTAATTCACACAAAACTCTTCTGTTCCAGGTCAAACCTGTACTCCTGCTCACATTTAAAGCCGTATAAAGCACTGCGCAATTTATATAACTGAACTTTCAACTTTGTATTCATTCATTCATCATATTTAACTGCCTAATCAAGCAAGAGTTGCGGTAGAAGTTGGGAGAGCAGAGAAAGACAACCCTTATCCCTGCAACTTCCTCCAGCTCATTCTAGGGGACCCTAAGCAGCCTCAGAAACCCTCAACGACCGGCATCCAGGAGGCATCCTGATCAGATGCCCGAACCACCTCAACTGACTAAAGGCTCTACTATGAGCTCCTTCCAGATAACTGAGCTCTCACCCTATCAAGTACAGTGTAGCCCACCACCCTGCGAAGAAAGCTAATTTTCGCCGCTTGTTTTCATGAACTCATTCTTTTAGTAATTGCCCATGGTTCATGACCACAGGTGAGGGTTGAGATGTAGACCAATCGGTAAACAAAAAGCTTTGCCTTATGGCTCAGCCGCCCTCTTCTGGACTGCAGTCCAGTACAGTGACTGTATTTCTGCGACCGCCTGTCTATTTAATTATTTATTACTACTTTAATATCAAGACAGTCTAGGTTAGCCCGGGTTAATTATTCAGTAATTAGTCAGTAATTATTGATCTCACATTGACTTGTCCAGTCTATTCAGATTGACTTGCTGCTTATCTGTCTCTACAATCAGGTAAAAAAACAGCCTATGTACATCTGAGATTTAGAACCTCAGGTACCAGTTTGCCGGTAACATTATTTCAACAGCAGGCTACGTGCAAGTCACTAACGTAGTAAGTATTAATACATAAACACATTCGTGTCTTCTAAACCAGTGATTCTTATCCCTTTTCACAGTGCAACACATTTTGGGGGTTAATAATATTTCATGACCCCCTCCTTCACAACCAAACCATGAATGTAGGGGCTGGAGAAAAGAGAAAAGTGTCAAAAAAAAAAAAGCTTAGCCTGTCTTTCGTAGCCATTCTGCATAGCTTGTGTATGTCTTGTAGCACCACTCTTATTACAGCCCTAGGAAAATGCTACTACTCTAGTCCTGAATGTTTGAAACCACAAACACAACATCATTAATAGAGTTGAAGCATCTACTACTCAGTAGTAATTAGCAAACTCTTCTGCCTGAAACACATACAACTCAGGCACACAAGCATCCCTTACAAGTGTTGAGATGATAATGTAGATAGATAAACAAACGCATTAAAGAAGGCAGCTGTAAGCAACAGTCTTCCAGACATATACTAAGCTCGTTCAATGGTTTCTAGTTCACTATTGGAGTAAATGGATCTCTATATTGAGACAAAGCACACTGACCTGAGAGAAGGACGAAGACTGAAGTCCATTTCTGATCCATTTCTGAGAGACAAATGTATTTCATCACTCAAGAGTTTGGATCAAACTTAAGATGTTAATCTAATTTTACAACATTGGCGCACTGTAACAATTATGCCATGTAATGAATATCCTAGAAAACGGGACGACTTAGAGGAGCTCTACTCACGCTATAAATCTAAATGATAACGAATCCTACAGGAATTCTCCCCCGTGATGTGTTTCTGATCCTCTCCAACTCATGTTATGTTCACGTATGGTGGAGCACCTCTTTATATCTCCAGGCTCCAGCTCTTTTACATGTATTCCTAGAGACATACCGTGACAGCCTTATCAGTCTCATCAGTCCACCACCAGAGAAGAGCATATGTAAAGCTCTTTGCATGATGCAGGCATGCAAAAATGACCCAGGCTGATTTCCAAAGCAAAGGACAAATGTTATCAGTATTTCCTTTGCTAACTGTCACTGGGCCAGTGCCCCTCGTCACTGGGGTGGGACCCTCAAAGGTACATCTTAGTACCTTCAGTAAGGGAACATAACTGTACCATAATCCACTGAAATGATATTTTCTAAGCTGTCCTGACTCCACACACCGTCTTTTCTCCAGGCTTTTTATTTTATTGCTTGGTTTTAAAACACTCGGTTATGAAAAGTTACAAATATGCTCTAAAAAAGTTTGGAAAAACTTCTTTAGGGTACACAATTGGACCTTAAATGTGAGTTGTACCTTTCAGGGAACATTTGTTTGTACCTTGATGAATGGAAAATGTGCCTCCACTGTACCTTTTATTTCTAACAGTGTAGGAAGGTGTGCAAAAAAAAATCAAGAAAATGACAGACCTCAGAAGGCTAGACTAAGCTTCATAAAAGCAATATGACTAGCTTTTTAGTGGTAGAATGTCAGTGTATAGGCCATACATCAAACTGCCTTCTCAGCCTCACTGAGAATGAGTGGTGCCTGATAACACAGTACATTGTCCATACTCTTATAAATCAACCTAAGGCATAACAGGGCCTCAGTTCATCACACCAACTTGCAGTTGTCCGTGATCAAAGGAGCAGGTGGGTGAGACGGTGACTCCTCCGTCTACCTCTCTATCACCATGGTCCAATCCCCTTAGAGACCAGCCACTAGGATCCTACGTGAGGAATGACCCGGTGCGTAGGCTGGACAGAAGAGGCAACATCACCATGGAGTCAGCATCAATTTGCTGGGGGGAAAAGTGCATCGCAAGGAAACAACTTTAGATTAGATTTTGAATCTTAACCAAAAGCGTGTGTAAACCTTTGGCCTTGATTGTAAATGAAATGTTTTAAAAGAGGTGGATTAACTATATTTGTATCCAAATTACAAACATATTTAATAATAAAATAAGTGTTTCAGACTGAACAAGAATGGCATTGTGTACTCCAGCATGAGTACAATTCATCATGAATGGATATTCTCAAGGACTGTCATGTACAAGGTTTCAAAAGAAGATCAAACTCTCAGAGCTGGATTTCTAATAAAAGTAGCTTTACTAACACTTGGTTACATGTTCTGTCTACAATATTTAACTCTGGTGCAATGTGGGGTTAAAACTGGTGCAGTGAGAAAAATGCAATGTAATGCAATTCAAAGGAATTAGACAAGTCGTGCCAAGCCTTCACCAACTTTATTGCGTAACCAAGAATTAAAAGATGAAAAAAAGAGAAGATGCAAAAAATATAAACACAGCAATGACTAGCATGAGGTTAGCTTGAATAGAACCATTAGTAATAGCACTATGTGTAGTTTTTCAGTAACTTCAGCAGTTTGTGTCATAACAAGAGCACAAATATCACAAATACATTGCAGGAAATTTGAGATATTACACAGATCACTGGATAAATGGGATATATTCTAGTAGACCAACAAATGCCTAGTGAAATCAATGAAAGTCAAGATATTAGTCATCAAATATGTAAATTAGGATCCCAGTTGTTCTAGTTGTTCTGTGTAAATTGATCTATTTTCACTTTTTTCTTGTTTGGTTAAAACGAAAACATTTTGTTATACATACTGTAAGCTTATGGGTCTGGTCTAGAAGTTCCCAGGTTTGCTGGAGTCAAAAAGCAGATATTACAAATGAAAATGATTGAAGAAACATCCATCACCAAGATTACTACTAGTAATATGTCAACTACTAATAATGATTACTGATTACTATTTATCATCATAATCTTATCAATTACCAATAATATTGCTCAGAAAACCAAACAAAAAGAAAAGAAATCACGAAAAAAATAATAAAATTATCACATAAAATAAAACATACACTATATGGGCAAACATTGTTTCCACAGAAGATTTTGGAGTGTGCCAGTGGGAATTCTTGCTCATTTATCCGAAAGAGTATTTGTGAGGTCAGACACTGATGTTGGATGAAAGTGTATGGCTCACAATTTCCATTCTAGTTCATTCCAAAGATGTTCAGTGGGGTTGAGGTCAGGGCGCTGTGAGGGCCAATTATGGTCTTCCACGCTAAACTCACCCAGCCATGACTCTATGGACCTTGATTTGTGCACTGGGTCTAAGTCATGCTGGTGCAGAAGATGGTCTTTCCAAACTGTTCCCACAAAATTGGAAGCACAGAATTGTCCAAAATGTCTTGGTCTGCTGAAGCATTAAGATTTCCCTTCACTGGAAGGGAACCCCATGTCATTATCCCTCCTCCACCAAACTTTACAGCTAGGACAGTGCAGCCAGGCAGGTAACCTTCTCCTGTCAACTGCCAAACCACAGACTCTTCCAACAGAGTAACAGATAGAGAAGTGCTCATCACAATGACCCTTTCTATTGCCAGTGTTTGTCTATCAAGACTGCAACGCTATGTGTTTAAATCTACCTGTTAGCAATGGGTGCGGCTAAAACACCTGAACTTATAATTAGGAGGTGTGTCCTAAAACCTTTCTCTATATAATGTGTTTAATGTCTGGTTATCACTAAGTCTCTAAAGCAATTCTAAATGGGTTTATTTCCAAAATAAAACACACACACACACACACACACACACACACACACACACACACACACACACACACACACACACAAAAAGTGTTGCAGTTTTTAGTTTTCTTAATCTGTAAAGAAATGCAAACATAGAAATAACAGTAATGTGGATACATTGATGTTGGACACAGATGATGGACTGCAACTTGTTTTCCTTCTTCATCACTGTTTTCATTCAATCTTCAAAAATACAAAAAAGAAAAACAAAATTTAAATGCAGTCTATATAAAAAAAAAAACATGTAATGCCATAGACTCAGCCATGCACTCACACACCTTCATAGGTGGTGCAGATGAAGTTGAGTTTCTGGTCCTCAGGCAGGCTGACCCACTGCTGACCTCCTCTAGCCTGCACCGCTCCGGTTCTCTCTACAGGGCTGCAGTCTTCTCCTCCTGTCCCGTTACCTGGAGCCCAGTTCTCGTAGCAGATGGAAAAGCCACTCACCCAGTACCAGAAATCCTGAGTGCAGGTGTGACGCAGACCCAGCCACACAAGTTCAGTGGAGGCTTTCGGTGAAACCTCCTTCACCCAGAGCTGGATCTCCTCAGAGTGAACTGAGAGCAGATCCACATGATTATCTCTGCAGTATCTCAGAGCTTCTCTCCAGGTCAGATTCTGATTGATCAAGATCAGCTGACCTGGAGACAAAATGGAAAAGGATTCATGTATGATTTGGACCACAGTCCAGTTTACATTATCAAGAAAAGGCATGGTCAGTGGCACATTATTTGACTGATAATATGTAAATTATTACATAGAGCATCAATTATAGAAGAAGTGAAAAGAAACACTCACTTTCATGGCAGACGAATGGAAGCTGGCTGTTGCCGTTCATATCATGCCATCGGCCCTGCTCAGCCATAAACACTGCAGTGCAGTTCTGGTTTCCACAGTTATCTGGTTGTGCTGATGCCCAGTATCTGAATAAAGAGGCACTCTGATCTGCCCACTTCCAGGAATTGTAAAACAGGCCGATCCACAGACTGTCATTGACTGAAGTTTTTGCTGAATCTAATATCTGCTGGTTCTCCGTCTGGCTCCTCACACTGACCAGGTCTGTGTAACGTTCTCTACAGTAGCTCTGAGCATCGTACCAGCTCTTTGCCTCCTTAATCAATATGTATGTAGAATTTTTACCTGAAAGTTAACAATATATATTGAGCTACATCTTGTGAACATGTACATTTGATATATTGTGTTTGTGTTTAAACAGATTTTTTACGTTAATTTTTCAGTCCACTACAATTTGATGTTCCACCTGTACACATGCTCATTTGCCTCATGGTTTGGCTAACAATGGCCTGTATTCATCAAGCATTTCAATGTAAGAACACTGATCTAGGATCAGGTTTTGTAAGCTCATTTAATTCTATTCAGTGTTATGTAAGCTGATCTCAGACCAGCATTTCTACTCTGAGTTTGATGAATAGATTTGGCCCAGTGTGTGAAATTTAATACTTTACTGAACATCTAAAAAAAAAAAAAAAAACCTGGAAACTTTTAAATTCAACTCACTCTCATAGCAGATGAACGGAAACTTTGTTTCACAGTTTTCATTACTCCAGTAGCCCCCATCAGTCATTACAATATAACCACAGGTCTCTTTTCCACTAGAAATATCTGCTTGCTTTTGTTTCCAGTTCCAGAATGAGGAGTAACTCTGATCTGACCACTTCCAGAAGACTCTGAACAGGCCGATCCACACTGTTTTTCCTTTGGCTGCCTCCTTTATCTTGACATTCTCAGCCTGGTTCCTCACGCTGGCCAGATCGGTGTGATTCTTTCTGCAGTAGCTCTGAGCATCATGCCAGCTCTTGAAGTCATTAATAAATACATAACTACTACTTCTTTCTGAAAACCATGAACAGCAATTTCTTTCATTATTCTGCACACAAAGAATCTTACAACATAACAAATGACCTAATATTCTGATGCAAATGAACTCATGAAAAAAGTAAAACACATATAGAAAATAAATTAATTTGCAACTGTGCAGCAGGTTAAGCTATCAGATTTCAGATTAGTTTGGAAGAAGGGCAAGTTAGCTTCCTAACTTTTGACCAGGACAGAATACTTTTAAAGCAATCTGGGAGGAAGTAAGCATCAAAAATGTTTAGTTGAGTGAAAATATGCTTGGTCCTCAGTTACTGCTGAATGAATAGACGCTAAAGCTGCTTTTCCACAGTGAGGAACCGGCTCGACTTGACTCTACTTCCATTAGGCAAAAGCTGGTCCCTGGTACCCAGTACTTTTTTGATTTTTCCTGTGGCTACCTCCTTTATCTCATCATTCTTAGCCTGGTTCCTCACGCTGGCCAGATCTGTGTAGTTCTCTCTGCAGTAGCTCTGAGCATCACGCCAGCTCTTTAAGTCATTAATAAACACAAATTGACTTTTCTCCTGAAAAATACTAGCAGCAAATTTGCCAATGTATTTGAAATGATTTTCATCACTGTGCACATACAGATGCAGACAGCCTCATAAAATGCATCAGCATAACTTTGGATGCTTTGGTCCCACTTTATATTGTCACTAATAACCGTGTAGTTATAGGTGAACAACATATTGGACAACAATGTAATTACTAATGATTTTGCAGATGGATTACAGAAGTACACCTTATGCAGTTACACATGTGTATCAAATTCAGTTGTTATATAGGTACAATGCAATTGCAGAGTGGTATTTATAGAACGGTAACCCATGATGTGATTAGGCTGCCTTGGTACAACAGTTATTCCACAGTTGTGCAAAACATCAACATAATACATAGGAAAAACAAATCTGATCTGTAGTGTATCAAAATGATGATAATTCCATGATGTAAAAATGAAGTTAAAACACATGGATAATTACAGACTGTACTTCAGTAATCAATCTGTAGCATTGCTTAAATCATGGGTAGTTATAGTGTTGTTACATATGTTATTAATGTGTAACTACACAGTTGTTAGACACTTAATAAAGCTGGGTCATTTTTTACTAGATTGAACTGACAAGCATTGTTTACAGTGTCATCATTTCCAAGTTCTTACCTTCAAAACACACAAAAGGAAATAAATGATTGCAGTCATCATCATTCCAGCTTCCATCTCCACTCAACTGCCCGCACATCTCCTCTCCAGGTTTACTGCTTGGTTCTCCTGTATTCCAGCTATTATATGACTGTCCTTCTCTGTAGACCGTTCCGTCTTGCAGAGACCACTGCCAGGTCGCTTTTTTTAAGCCAATCCAAACCATAACAGATTTATCTTTCACAGCTTCATTCAGCTTCTTCAACTCATCCATGTTGTTGATGGTGGCCAGATCAGTGAAGTTCTGTCTGCAGTAGCTCTGAGCTTCAGTCCAGGTTTTTCTTTCATCCACAAAGTGGTACCGATGAGGAGCGTATGTGGATACATCACAGACAGCTGTGAAAAACATTATGATCCATTTCAATGGAGGGACACAAAAAAAGGTCAAATCAGGGCTTGATTTGTGCCAAAACAAGCTAGATGTGGATCCAAACTCCTCCCAAAATGAATCCAGAAACTCTTTCAGTGGATCTTCCACATTATGAAATACACCAATCAGGCTTAACACCATGACCACCTCCTTGTTTCTACACTCATTGTCCATTCTATCAGCTCCACTTACTGTATAGCTGCACTCTGTAGTTCTACAGTTACAGACTGTAGTCCATCTGTTTCTCTGATACTCTGTTACCCTGTTCTTCAGTGGTCAGGACCCCCATGGACCCTCACAGAGCAGGTAGTATTTGGGCGGTGGATCATTCTCAGCACTGCAGCAACACTGACATGGTGGTGGTGTGTTAATGTGTGTTGTGCTGGTCTGAGTGGATCACACACAGCAGCTTGGGCTGAGAGAAGGTGGCAGCGTTTCTGGATCCTGTTTATATATACTATTTTCTTTGTGTATCAGAGTTTTAACTTGTTCAGTGATGAACTGTTTTCACAGACAGTGGCTTTCAGAAATGATTTCCACAACAGAATATTATCTGTTTAATGCAGTGCCACCTTAGGACCTAATGATCATGGCTAGCAAATAGCTGGTTTTTGGCTTGTGCCTTGCATGCAGAGATTTCTCCAGATGTATGATGTACTGAATGTACTGTAAGTTTTTTGCTATTTTACATTGAGAATTTTTGCACTATTTGATGGTGCAGTCTTTCACAGTGTGGTGAACACCATCTTTATTTCTGAAAGACTCCGCTTCTCTGAGATGCTCTTTTTATACCCACTCATCTTAATGAGCTGTTGACAATCCACCACCAAGTTTTTTTTTTTACATCACACAATGTTACCAGCCTTTTGTTGCCCCAGTGTCAACTGTTTTGGAATGTTGTGTTGGCATCAAATTCAAAATTGGTACGCATTTTCAATAAACAATAGTTCATTATGTGTTGAAATTAAGAAGCTGATATGTTATCTTTGTACTATTTTCAGTGAAATACAGGGTTTAAATGATTTTAAATGTCATCTGCATTTTGTTTTTATTTAGATTTCTTAATCTTTTACACAGAACAAGGGGGACCTGGTGGTGCTGTGGTTGGATCTCATGAACACCTATGGGTCCATACCCCACAAACTGGTTGAGGAAGCCCTGTGCTGGCACCACATCCCAGACAAGTTTAGAGACCTCATTCTGGACTACTATGACAGTTTCAGTCTAAGAGTCTCTGCTGGGTCTACAACATCAGATTGGCACAGGCTTGAGAAGGGAATCATCACTGGATGCACCATTTCAGTGATCTTATTCACACTCACCATGAACATTGACTGTAGCCTGAAAGACACGGTGGCCATATGTGCAACCAACCTTAGCTGAAAGCCTGGCTAGGCCAAGTCAGGCCTACCTGAGAAGTTTAGGGCCTGGGTTTACTAACATGATATTGTCCCACAGATTCTCTGGCCCCTCCTGATCTATGATGTTCGAATCTCCACCATCGAGGGCTTTCAGAAGAAGTGGCTGTGTCTACCTCAGAGCCTGAGCAACATCGCCTTGTACGGCCAGAACAACAAGCTGACGCTCCCCGTCAGCAGCTTGAGTGAGGAGTTCAAGGTAAGCCGTGCCAGGGAGGTACTGCGATACAGAGAGTGAGAGGACCCAAGGGCCTCCCAGGCTGGGATTGAGGTGAGGACAGGGGTTGAGGTGGAGGGCAGCAGAGGCTTCGGATGTGGCACAAGGCACTGGTGGGAGTAGTGACTCATGGAAGAGCTGGCCTGGGTAGCGGTACATATCGCTACAACAAGGTGCAGGGGAAGGACAGGAGAGTACTGGTGCAGTGAGAGGTGTGGTCTTCAGTAGAGGAGTGGGCCAGCAGGATGGTTGAAATGCAGCAGCAGGGAGCATGGACAGGGTGGAAGCATGCAGTGGACCGCAAAGTTTCATGGGCGGAGCTATGGAAAGCAGAACCCCATCGTATACAATTCCTGATCCAGGCTATCTACGATGTACTACCAAGGCCATCCAATCTGTTCAGCTGTGGATTGGTGGAGCCACCTGCCTACAACCTGTGCCTGAAGAGAGGGACTCTGGAACACATGTTCAGCTGCTGTTCGAAAGCCCTGGGTGAGGGGTGTTACCGCTGGCGCCATGATGAAGGCCATAGCAAACGCAATCAGCTGTGGAATTGGCCACTGCAAGCGCCTCTGCAAAGTGAAGAACACCATTGATTTCATCCGGGCTGGGGAGAAGCCACCATCAGCTGTCAGGGCCACCTCATCTGGCCTGCTTGCAACATCACAAGATTGGGAGTTGAAAGTTGACCTGGGGAAGCAACTGAAATTCCCAGAAACTGTCGCCACTACAACACTGTAGCCCAACATACTACTCATCTCAGAGATCTCCAAGCAAATCATTTTACTGGAACTCACCTAATACCCTGGGAAGACCATGTCAAGGAGGCCAACAAGAGGAAGAGGGCAAAGTACACTGAGCTAGTGGAGGAGTGCCAGAACAACAGGTGGCAAGCATGGTGTGAGCCAATCAAAGTGGGATGCAGAGGGCTCACTGGCCAGTCTCTCAGCAGGGCCTACAATATCCTGGGCATCACAGGAGCCAGTAAGCGAAGGGCCATTAAGGAGGCCACTGAGGCAGCAGAAGTTGATTCAAGGTGACTGTGGATAAGGAGAGGAGAACCGTGGGTGGGGTAACGCTACCTGGACACAAGCTGGGGCCTGATTAACTCCAGCTGGGTCTCCTGCGTGAGAGTGTATGATCTTCAAAAGACCCGAAACACTCTGTGATGCCAGGTAACATCAGATAACGTCCAGGTTGCATCGTGTTGATGTACGTTACAAACAGTGCAAACATTTTGTCATTGAAAATATTTTATGACCCCCTCCTTCACAAAAAAATGAAATTATCCATGGCCTGTAGGTCATTCAGCAGAGCTTGTGCTTCATAAGGTGAATGGCTTGTAGCATTACTTTTGATATATTTAATATAATTTCAAAATGCCTGTTGCTCTTTACATTGTGCATACATTTCATGTTGAATAGACCAAAAGAAATGGCCCAAAATTACCTGGGAGAAAAATGAAGGGCTCCATTGATTTAAATAAAAATTAAAGAAGGTTTTTGTTTCTCCTGTAAGGTTATTATTTTGGAGATATGAAGTTTTGTTCAGACATAAGCAATATATATTAACTATTTATTAGGCACTGCTCAAAATTCTCCTATGCAAACTTTTACACCCGAAATACCTACAATACAAACACACAAGCATTCCTTAAAAGTGTTGTCCATAAACACATAAATGATAAGAAGTATATACTGGCTGAAGAAGGTAGCTTTAAGGAACCATCTTCCACACACAATGAAATTATTCATTGGTTTCTTGTGAGAATAAATTAATTTCTTAGTAGAGTAAAATTGCACACTGACCTGAGAGAAGGAAGAAGACTGAAATCCATTTCTGATCCATTTCTAGAGACAAATGTATTCCGTCACTTAGATGTTTAGATCAAAATTGAGATGTTAATCTAATTTCACAACGTTGGCACGCAATAACTGTTATGTCATGTAAGGATTATCATGGAAAGCAGAACGACTTAGACTAGTTCTGCTCAGTACTAATGTGAACGATAACAAATCCTGGAGGAAAATATTCTTCTTTCTTCAGTGCCGAGATGTTGTCCTGCCCCTCTCCAACTCATGTTGTGTTCATGTAGAGTATCTCACTTCTTTATACCTCCAGGCTCCAGCTCTTCTACGTGTATTCCCAGACAGATGCCCTGTTTCATCATTTATTATTATTGTTCCCGTCAGCAGTGGCTGTGACAGTTCCAGTAAGAGAACATGACAGACATGCAAAATGATCCAGGCTGATTTCCAAAATAAATACCCAGCACCTCATTATCAGAGATAATTGTTAGTACTGTTTCCTTTGTAGGCCTCTGAGATCACCAGAATCACCTGTGCATGAAATTCGATGTGTGTGTATGTATATGTATGTGTATATATATATATATATATTTATTTATTTATTTTTTATTTTTTTCCTGAATCTGTAGAGTCTGTGTTTTTGATTCCACCTTATTACAAGAGTGTGTGATTTACACTATATTTCCAAAAGTATTCAATCACCCATCCAAATCACTGAATTCAGGTGTTCCAATCACTTCCATGGACACAGGTGTATAAAGCCAAGCCCCTAGTCCTGCAGACTGCTTCTACAGACATTTGTGAAAGAATGGGTCGCTCTCAGGAGCTCAGTGAATTCCAGCATGGTACTGTGATAGGATGCCACCTGTGCAACAAGCTGAGAGCAGGTGAGATGCTAAGGCCCCAATGGGCATGTTTCAGCAGAACCTTAGTAACGAACTGGAAAGTGAGAATTTCCAAGCAAGAGAAGAGCTGGGGCCTGTGGCAGAAAGGGGGTTCTGTGATGGACCTAGCCCAACCTCTCAAGAGGTCATGTGGTGGCCCAATCATGGGGCAAGAGTCCAAAAAAGGCCCAGAGCTTTTGTTGATTCAAAAGCTGTCAATAATTTTGTTGATGTCTCTCTGAGTAAAATCCTGTATCTATGTCTAATAAGCTTGGAAAAACCCATCTCTGAATCATAGCGAATCTAAAAAGTGTGAACAAAAAGATTGAATAATCCAGTAATATAAAACTGTTTCATACAAGAGTCCAACTAGTTAGCATTTGGTTCTTAATTAAGGAATGTGATGGTTGGACAAGACTGTTGATTGCAACCAGATTCTGAGGTAAAACGTACACATAATAGTTTTTATTAGCAGCAGGGACGTTTTTGTAGCAATTATTATTGAAGTTCTGTTGTTTCACCATCCAGCTCATTTTAAATATGTTGATCAGTAGACACTCAGTATATTTGCAAATGATGTCCTAGACACCTCTTTGTCCCCACTGAGTGTAAACGCATGTATTTCCGTGTGCAAAAAGACAGCTTGTGTTATTGCCCTGTACATCGTGGGGAACCTCAGAACAGATCAGAAAACAGCAGTACCAGGGTGCTTTAGTGAAAACTATGTGAGTGCCTGAAAAGTGTTTAATATAGAACACCCAACAAATGTTCTTGTGAATTGATGTTATCTTAGTGGCAACATACTGATAGCATCCCATAGCAGGGACAACTAACAGAAATAACCATTACTGAGTTTTCTTTCTAGTTTTGACCAAGTTTTATCATGTATGCCCTGAACTAATGGCCTAGCTGTAATAGTCATGGTTCATTAGAGCTGTATATGGACATCCTCTTAATATGTGGATGCATCAAACAAAAATATTTAAAAAATATGGATCTCTAGGTTTCCTAAACCATACAAAATGGCATTGTTAAAATATTACATATGTCTAATAGTGAAATAAAGGGACAGTGGGTCATAGTTATTTACCATGTGTTGACAGCACTTCATGCAAAGTATGTTATGGCATCTGTGGCTCTGAAACAATAACCTCCTCTGTTTCAGAGAGCATTAGTTATCAGGATTGGCACAGAAGGGAGAGTCAGGAGTAAAAGCAAGCAAATAAAAGTGCATGAAGAGGAGAAGAAAAACAATGCCGACTACTTCTAAAAACAGTGAAAGAATGGGTCTCTCTCAGGAGCTCAGTGACTTCCAGCATGGTACCATGATAAGACGCCACCTGCGTCCTGCGCAAGTCCAGTCATAAAATTTCCTCGCTATTAAATATTACACAGTCAACTGTCAGTGGTGTTATAACGAAATGGAAGCGATTAGGAACGACAGTTACTCAGCTCCAAATTGGTCGGCCACCTAAAATGATGGAGCAGGGTCAGTAGTCAGTAGGCCGCAGTTTTTATAATAGTCATAATTTAGGGGAAAAAACAGATTATTATTAGCTGACTGGTGACGACTGCTCAGCTATCTCGTTACAAATGCTAAACAAGTGGCCAACAACAGTGCTAAACTGTTTAGTTTCTCAACAAACACCAGCTAGTAGGGGGCAGTCGTGGGCTGGAGGTTAGGGAACCAGCCTTGTGACCAGAAGGTTGCCGGTTCAATCCCCTTGGCTGACAGTCCATTACTGAAGTGCTTTTGAGCAAGGCACCTAACCCCCAATTGCTCCCTGGGTGCCTTGGATAGGGCTGCTCACTGCCCCCTAGTGTGTGTGTTCACTAGTGTGCATGTATGTGGGTGTTTCACTGCATGGATGGGTTAAATGCAGAGGTCAAATTTCACAGTGTGCAGACACAGAGACAAATGATGGTTAAGTTACTGGATTTCTCTATACTATTATAGTAGTTTGAGGGGTGAACCACAATATATGAACACCAGACAGAGTCCTCCTTTTAGGTATGTTTAAAGTGAAACTGTGCTTTTGTGTCAAGTTTGATCTACAGTATCATCAGTTCGATGTGCTGTACGAGTGATGGAGCTGCTTCAAGTTAGCCAGCTGCTAAAAACAGCTAGTCTGGAAAGATTTTCTCACAGCTTCTTCACTTTACTTTCATTTAAATCAGGGCTGTAACTGACATGAACCCACTTCTTTCTTTCACTTTTGTTGCTTAGGAATGCACTTATACTAAAATATGACTTTTTGAGCTCTGTCACAGCGCTGTAGTTGTGAGGATTGTGATTGTGATTTAACATAAATAGAAATAAAAATGATTAGAGTAAAAGGTCAGCAATATTTTCAAAAAGTGGTTGATATTTTATGATCATTTATGAACACAAGGTGAGGCTAAGAGGTCTCTATGATGCCACCAAATACTTCACAGATTTGTTCAAATGAATCACCAGAAAAGTTCATTTGATTTGATGAAGCATTGATTTTGCTGAAATAGGTAATTTTTAGTTTTTACCCAATTTTCTCTCCAAGTTGTCTCCAATTCCACGCGCTAGTTAGGACTCTCCATATCACACAATGCTAGGAAGGCGAAGGCTGACACAGGCTTCCTCCGAGTCCTGTGAAGCTCCACCGCTTCTTTTCAAATTGCCGCTCACAGAATATCATTGTTCAGCTGAGCGCATTCAGAGGAAAGCACCAACCGCCAGATTTGTCACATCAGCTAACATATGCCTGTGCTGCCCAACATCATGTTGAGTGCTGGCAGGGTGCATCTTACGCACCCAGAGCCAGCGAGGCCAATTGTAATCTCTTCGACTCCCGGCTACGGACGGCTGTAGCATCATGAGGGATTAAACTTATGATCTCCTGATGATGGGACCAACACTTAGACAGTTGTGTATGTATATAAATCTCAACTTGCAACTTTTTTGGAAATGAGGTTGTACAGAATTGGAGGTTTGTTGTTTGCATTAATGCATTAATGGTCCCAGAATGGACCATTGTTGTATGTACCATATATCTGCATCGGTTGTTTCTTTGCGATTGTATCAGCTACTATGCATTACACAGCCTTTGCTTTTGATGTTTGACCAATTAGTGTTTCCACTTGTTACACTGTGCCGACAAAGGTTCTCCATTGTGGTTCTGCAGACAGGCAGGCAGCAAACAGGTAAGTCTCTTGCGTGAACGTCCTCTGGCACGAAGAGCTGGCCTTTCAGTGTGCCGACTGTGAAAGTCTCGGATGAGACCTGGGTCCAAGACATCCTTTACTGGTACCAAACATTGTTCCCCTGGGCTATACCCCTCCCAGTCAACCAAGCCCTGGAGATGCCCACCATGTCTCCAAGAATCCAGCAGTCTGCGGACAGCATATACCGGAGCCCCTTCTGTCTTCTCCCCCTTGAGATACAGGTTATTCTCAAAAAGCCATTGTAGCACAGCCCGGACGTGTTGCACATGCGTCTCGAATGAGGGCGAATAGACTAGGATGTCACCCAAATAGGCGATGAAAACCTTCCTAACATGTCTCTGAGGGTGTCCTTTATGAATGCCTGGAACACTGAGGGGGTGATAGAGAGCCTGAATGGTATCACCAGACACTCATAGTACCCCCCTAGTGGTCAAGAAGGCTGTCTTCCATTTATCTCCTTCCTTAACTCTGACCAAATTATATGCACTATGAAGGTCTAATTTAGAGAAATATTGGGCACAATGAAGCTGTTCCAGCGCTACTGGAACTAAGGGCAGTGGTTAAGGATAAGCGTTGGAGATGTGATTGAGGGTTCTATAGTCTATGCAAGGTCTTAGTCTACCATCTTTATTTTTAATGAAGAAAAAACTAGAGGCGATCAGAGAAGTGGAGCATCTGATAAATCCTTGTGCTAGAGCTTCATCAATGTAAATATCTAGTGCCTTTTGCTCATCCTGTGTTAAGATATACTCTAGCTTTGGGTAGGACTGGGTCTTCTGCAGAATCTATGGCACAGTCATATGGCATATGGGGGGGACACTTTAGTTGCATTCTGTTTATTGAACACTTCTTTAGATCTAGGTATTCAGGGGGTATTTTGAACAAAGAGTCAGAGTTGGGGCTCTCAATGGTGGTAGAGCTGTAGCAACACCAACATCTGGGTGACCATGTCTTTTAGGAAAACTCCCACCTTTCTGAAGTAAAAGCTTCATTGGCTTTTCAAAGTTCAAGCAGAGTTAATCAAAACAGGATTAGGTTGTCAACAATTTTTACAACTTAAAAGGATGTTATCTTGGGAATATAGACACAGTGGGAGACCCGCAACCCCCTTGGTGCCATATGGCATGGCATACCATACCAGGCCATAAATTCTGGCCTGAAATCCAATTGCAGATCTCCCCAAACTTTTCACTAAACTTGCAAATTACCAGGAATCAAGTTCTGTAGACTGCACCAATGCAGAATTGCCACCATTCAATGGGGTTCATATCAAGAAGTCTGGAGATATCATGAACGAGGTTATTATGAGAATCTATAACAAAATTAGTCTTTTTAGACTTTGACAGTCCAGATATGGAGCCACAACACCCCCAAGTGGTGAGAATGAGGCATACCACACCACCATATGCTTATAAAAGAATCCGAGGGACGTGGGCGTGTCTGTTTATCAACATTTATATAACCTGTATGCAATACTACTTGTTATTAATATTGTGTATTACCTAGATAGTATCTATATCTCTTTCTACTACTAAGTGCTAGAAATACGTAGTGTCTAACTTTAGTAACTGATTGAGACAACCATTTAATTGCAATGAGTTGGACCAGTGATCCATATGTATCTTGAATATGGTTCTCTTTTCTTTATTTCCTTTGTTCCTTTCCTTTCGTTGTCACTTATTGCCACATGCATTGGGCCATATTCAGATATTATTGGAAAAGCATTACTCTCTCTTATAAACATAACTGAATATTCTGTTCATTCCTTGATTTTGAAAGTTAAATCAATTTGATTATATAAGAATGTTCCTTATTAAAACAATGTTCTGACCAGTGGATAATAGTACATTGAGTCCAAGAAATAGTCAGATTATGCTTATCTGACCATGGGAGCCCTAAGATCATATCAAAGTCTGATTGTTGTAGCACCAGGAAAGACATTCTCAGAATGTAAGGCACTGGTATGCATTTCTAATGGGATTGTTGCCTGAGATATGGGTATCTGTCCCACGGGATCTCCAAAGCAGTAACCTTCATGGCTGTTTGAAGTTTCCGGACTGGAATCTGTAGTTGCTCCATGATCCTGTTATGAATAGTTTCCTTCTGCTCCCGAGTCGATCGGTGCTGAAACAACAAGAGACTTGGAATGAAAGTATATCTGCACCAATAACATCATAGATTTAGATACCAACCCCTTTGTGGGAACACTCACCATATTATCATGCGGCATAAACTCCACATGCTGTCCAGGGGCCTTGCTTTGTTGTGGTTTTGAGCGGCAGTCCCAGAGCAGATGACCACAGTCAAAGACAGACAAAGACGATGAGTGATTCAGCACTTTCTCTCTTCTAGTGACAATCAAGCAGAGTCACATACCATAGGTTCAGGAATCTCAGGGATCTCGGGGTTCTCTCTCGAAATTCTCACATGGGATCAAGCGCTTTGTTGGGATCTTGTGGTCTTAGTATGTTTATGGTAGTTCAAAAGGTGATCTAGTTTAATGACCAGGAAAATGAGCTGGTCCAGAGTTAGATCATCATCCTTACTAGCTAACCTTCCCTTTGTAAAGGTGATTAGAAACAAGCTTAAGTTCCCTTACAAATTGGGTGTAAGACAACGATGTAAAGTAGACCAACTAGCTGTGGCCCATTCCAATGCTTTATCTACTAATCTAGAAATCACAGAAGATATTCTAACCTAGAACTAGGAGGTGAATTTTCAAAAAAGAAAGGAACACTGGAGCAAAACCACAACATTTATCGGGATCCCCTTCAAACTTGTTGGGTTTACTGACCAGAAAGAAGATGGAGGAAGCCTCTGCTGTAGTGGAAGGAAGAACAGAGGTAGTCTGATCAGAGAAGTTCATACCCCGGAATTGGCTGGTCACTTCCTTCACATTATTAACCATCTGAACCAACTGAGCTTTTTGTTGTGCCAGGGATTCCAGGGAATGGGTTACTCCAGATAACATGTGTTGATGTCTTTCTAGGAGGTGTCCCTGTTCTGTAAGAGCCTTCTGTAAGGCTTCCTGATCCGACTGTATGGTGGTGAGGTATTCTGTAACATGCTGACAGAAAACCAGACACTAGCGAATGAGTGAGATGATGGTTTAATGAAAAACCAAGCAACCAAAGCCAAAAGGGACAAAGCACAAAGCATATTCAGCATTCAGGCAAAAGGTCAAAAAGGCCAGGCAAAAGGTCATTGAAGCCAAAGGGTCATAAACATGGACAAACAATAAGAATTATACAAAGAGAACGCTCAGTAGTTTCAGGGAAACAATACCTCACACTGATACTGCCTAAAGGCCGGGCTTATGTACTCTAGGATGATAGGAGCACAAGCTGGAGTCCAGAGTCACACGATCTCCCAGTGTTTTCTGGGAGTTGGAGTTCGAGTCCGAATGAGGAGCCGAATGCGTGACACCTTATCCCTGTGTATCAGCCCTTGTCTGTTCTTTACCTTGATTCTGGATTTACCCGTATTAAACATTTTCTACTTCTGTCTGCTCTGCCCACATCTGGCTGTTACCAAACCATCACAATTAGTCATAACACACAGTATATACTTTGATAATACATTATTGTGCAAATTACTGGCCATGAATAACCACCTAAAGTGATATCTTATTAATGCAGAATTGGCATCATTTGATTCCTACAGGCCCTTGGTTCCATCAAGTGCGCACTGTTGATGTATTGCTGCTTTAGAGTGAAATACATGACTAATAATTCTAGATGTGCTCCATATTCTTTTATGATAATTACTAATAAGATGATAAGACAGTCCTAAACAGGTATTCAAAATGACAATTCGCACCACAAACTGTGTGGACATTGTATGGTGAGCTGTGACTTGCCTGTTTGTGCTCCCAGTGAATGTGAGCACAGCCAGTCACAGTAGAGAGATGCTATCTCTCATAAAACAATACTCTCTGCAAGCGTCCACATGGGTGGTCGCTACAATTTTAAATGTTATGTTGATGGTAAACACAACCCAAAATCAACTTCAACACAAAGCCTACACCTATGCCTAAATTTAACACTAACCATAAGGATGCTGATAATCAACTATCACTAGACAGATTGCTAGTAATTTAAGTATCTGTGGACCATCTACAGACCTTCAAAATAAAGGGTGAACAAAAAGACAATGATTTAGTAATAAAAAATTGTGTTTCTTACAAGAGTGCAACTGATCAGCATTTGGTCATCAATAATAGTTGTAAATAGTGGCTTCCAAGTTTGGTGTTGTATGTAAAGGAGGTTTCATGTTTATAGCAAAGACTAAAAAAAGAAAATGATGTTATCTGAATCACACTACTGGTCACATTTCCAATGCCTACAGGGCCATAACACACTTTGCATCACTGTATATGTATAGAATCTTTAATTAAAGTCAGGAACAAAAGATTGTGTTGACAGACATTCATGCAAATTCTGTTATGGCCCCATAGGCACTGAAACTCTAACCTGTAATGTGGTTCAGATCACATCAGTTAGCAGGAATTCTAATAACAAAGATGGGAGGGTTTAAGGTTGAAAGAGATGTACTGATATGACAGTATATGAAGTCTTATAGTGAAGAGAAGCAAACCGAAGTGCATGAAGAGTGCAAACTGATGAACAAGCACACTTGTAGGATTCACATTCACTGACTTAACGTTCATGCGGTGAAAAAAAATTTCCAGCTTTATTATTCATATTATTCAGTTATTTTAACATTTATAGCCTAAACTAAGATGGGTCAATGTGAATTTTATCATAAAATGAGTGCAAGACTACACCTTATCAAGACCATGCAAAGACCAAGGTCAAGATCGTCCAACTGTGAGGAAGACCAAGTCAAGATCGAGACCTCAACACACCTAAACCTCTTTGAGATCAAGTGCAACTTGTCTTTTAGTGTTTCTAGTCAAAGTTTCTTGCAGTTTCACTTGGGAAAACAGGATTAAAGCTCAAATGCATTCCATTTCTATTCAATTTACATTCTTTACTAATGCATTCATGTCTGCACCTCTGATGTTTTATGTCTGGAATTGATTCAAACAGGGCAAAAATGTCTATATTGTTTTTTGCATATTTCCTAGAGTGTTTTCATATTTCGTAGAAGGTTTGAGTAGTTGACTCTCTTGCGGAAACCTTTCGATTTTCTTAAATAAAGTTTAATTAAAGAATTTTAATTAAAATAAATAATTTTAATTTAATTTGATAACAATAGTACTGGCAGTGTTGGATAAGTGCTGGAATGCACTGGAACCACATTCCAGGTGTGTCTAGTTGGAAAAGATCAGACCTCTAAACTCTATTTCTATGTAAAGAAACCAGACGACTGACTTGCATCTTCGTAGGTAATCAATCAAGCAGAATTGTTTAAAATAAAGAAAAGTGCAGTTTACAGTGCTGGTTGTGCTATCTGATTTATCATAGTACCAACATCTCTGTGGAGAAGTTGGCTTGATTATGACTTGTTGGATTTTTTATGGTTGAAAACTCAGTTTATGTCCTTTGTAACTTAGCATATTAGTTAATGCAAAATAAACGTAAGAAAATAACTTGATAGTGAGGCAAACTGGCATGACATGAACCATTCACTGAGATCTAGCTCAGTAGTGAAATATACACTTGTCTACAATAAATGTTTTTGATAGCCTAGATCAGTTCTTGAAAAGCAGAGGTGCATTAGTGTTCTGGCAAGCTTTTGATATGTTGCTGGCATTTTGTCTTTTTTCAATGGTTAGAAATGTAACCCATCCATGAAGTGAAACACCACATACACACTAGTGAGCACAAACACTAGGGGGCAGTGAGCACACTTGCCTGGATTGGTGTGGTGGGTTAGGTGCCTTGCTCAGGGACAACTCAGTCATGTACGGTCAGCTTTGGGGATCAAATCAGCAAACTTTTGGTCACAGGGCCACTTCCCTAACCTTCAGCCCATGACTGCCCCATAGTAAAGCTGCTCAACTGCTGGTATGATGTCCTTATGGTGGAACACGGTGTTGGCTTTTCAGCAGATGTAATGGGACCCATGTCTTCCAAAAAGATTCATCTTTTGACTCAGTCCACAGAGTATAATATCAAAAGTCTCAGGGAACATCTAGAGGTTTTTTGGCAAATAGGAGCCTTTGTGTTGTTTTTGGTCAGCCATGGTTTGTACCTCGCAACTTTACTTTTTTTTTTTTTTTTTTTTTAAATACCATGGCCAGTGCAAACGCTACTAAGGTGTTAGCAGTAAAGAAAGGGGATTAAAAAAAACCAGTGCAATTCACAACTGACAAAAGACTAATTTAAGAGTTAATAAACAGGAGTGCAGATTTAGTTGGGCACCAACATATGGAGGCCGGATTACAACAATCAATATTTCTCAAATTAACCAGACTCCCAAAAAGAAGGAAGCACCCATATGAAATGAAAACAGTTTGGCAGATGGTGATCCATTTTTAGACACAAACCGTGAGGTCACCAACATGTCAGCCATCTTAAATGCCACCGTCTTGGATCCAACTTTAGTTCTGCATATGGGAAGGTAGGTGTGTAACACATCAACATGGTAGAAAATTTCAACACAAAATCAGTGGTGTACTTCATGTCAGTGTAGCTTCATTTGCTCTCAGATTAAAACAGTGATTTTATGTGAAAACACTCAGATCCAAATCCAAAGGGGTTAAATCAGCAGAAAATGGTGGCCACTTGAATGACCCCCTATGACCAATCCACTTTTGGGGAAACTACACACCAAGGTTTTAGATGAGGCAGACCTGTCCAATGAGAATTTGTTTCTGACCAATATCGGTACTTCTGGTTGTTGACCTCACCATTCACAAAGAAATTTGCTTCATCACTCAAAGGCAGCTGATGGGGAAAATGAGGGCTTACGTGAAGTTGCTGTGTCACCCACTCTGCAAATTGTGTCTGATGGTCAGGTGTTGCAACATCTGAGTTTTGTAAGAGTGCCATTTATGATTGGACAAAATTCACTGAATTGAGCATGGCTTAACCCCACATTCCTGAGTCAGGTGACAAATGCTACAGTGTTGGCTGAATGAGGCCACAAAAGCAGTCACTGTTGCTACATCCATAGCAGTTTTTGGTCGTCCAACTTTTGGTTTATTGGCAACAGAGCCTGTTTCTTGGAATTTGGCAAGAATTTTCGCAACTGAACTGTGGGTAATGGGAGGCCTTTGGGTGGTGTTAGTTGAAATCTTCTGCAATGTCACGCATGCTTAATTCACCAGAACTGAAGATGAGCTCAGCATGTTCTGCTTGAAATAACACCATTTGCCTGTACAGAAGAAAAAAAAAACTGTTTTAACAGGAAAATTAATAAAATTATGTTGACATGAAGCACACCATTTTTGTTTCTGGTGCAATTCTCTACCCATTCGATGTGTCAAACACCCGTCTTCCCATTTGTAAAACTGATTTGGAAGACAAGCTGGTGGCATTCCAGATGGCTGCCATGTTGGTGACATGGTCTAACAGGTTTCGTCCTTACCCCAAAGCTTGTGTCTAAAATTCTAACACCATCTGCCAAACCTTTTTCATTTTATTTGGGTTTATCCTGTCTCCTTTTGAGATGCCTGGTATATTAAAACATGTTCCTCAAATCATCAATAAACATGGTGTAATGTAGAGCGATGATGAGGCGGACGCATGTGTGAAGATGAGCGAAATTTATTTGGGGCAAATCCAGGGTCATAGTCATAACAGTCCAGGTTCAGGGAGCCAACACGGAGATAAGGAGGGACAGACTAGGACAGGATAAACAAACAACGGGGGCCGGAAAGTGAAAACACAAACAATACATAAAACACAAACAATACATATACTTCAAACAAACACCAGCACTAGACCATTGAAAACATAGGGCTTAAATACAACAGGGGTAACAAGAAGTTCACAAGGGTTTAGAAACAAGGGGGGAGGACTGGGAAGGAATCAAAGCAAATAGCACATGGACAAGACCAAAACACAAGCACATGGGAAGAGTGGGAGGAGCCAATGGTAGACACATGGTAGATGTTGAGAGACCTAAAGGATTTCAAATTGGTGATGGATGTCCCTATGAAGGACAGGGACATATCTGTCCATCACTGCTTTATTTTTACGAGCATACTGGACAAAGCATTTTTGTATCTCCTGGTGTACTGTTGAACTCATGAGCCAACTTTGAATGTGGCCCTTAATGCCTAAATCATCAATTGACCTTTTTCCTTCGATCTCCAGATCAGCAGATCTTGATCAAGCAGAATCTGACCTGGAGAGTCAGTTCACTCTGAGGAGATCCAGCTCTGGGTGGAGGAGGTGGCACCTAAAGCCTCCACTGAACTTGTGTGGCTGGGCATGCGGTACACCTGCACTCAGGGTTTCTGGTACTGGGTGAGTGGCTTTTCCATCTGCTACCAGAACTGGGCTCCAGGTAACGGGACAGGAGGAGAAGACTGAAGCTCTGTAGAGAAAACCGGAGCGGTGAAGGCTAGAGGAGGTCAGCAGTGGGTCAGCCTGCCTGAGACCCACAAACTCAACTTCATCTGCACCACCTATGAAGGTCAGTTACTGTTCATAGATGTTACTGCAATTCTGATGTTCTTTGCAGTTGTAAACCTGCTTTTTTGTCTTTCTCTTCCCAACAATGAAGACTGAAGGCTGAAACCAGGTGGTTCCTCTTCCATAACCATCATCATCAGATCTACAGTTCTATAAATTATTTGCTTTCCTTGATAGTGAGTTATATTGATCTACCAACATGAATGTTTAATATGGTCCTGTGTGTTTGCTGTACAAGTTTCACCTTTTTCCATCTATTTAAGTTCACATTTCTGAACCACATTTAGAATGCAATAACATTTAAGCATTGATTGTTCATAAAATAATGTTTACCATGCACTATATTTCTTATGAATTAAACACTTGCTGTAAGTCTGTATGTATAAACTCTTTTTTTTCTGCCATTTTGTGTATTTTAATACGTAATTTTATACGTACATTTCAAATGTAGTGCCTAATTATCTAATTATTAAGTAAAAAAAATTCAGTTTAAATTTTTATCAACTTATCTTTATAATTTATATGTTTACATGCACATGTCCTGTATTCTTTCCTCCCCCATGAAGGGAAAGATTAACTGTTTATTTAAAGATAAAAACCATACATTGGTGACTTATCAAGGCCTTATTTGTCAATAAAGCCTGATCCAGACCCTTGTAAATGGTGTTTTCACTGTACATTATGCTTATTCATTCTGACCTGTATTAGTTCAAAAGTGGTCTATCAAGAAACACTTTGTTAATATCTTGTTTATGCAAATCGCTGGCCATGAATAATTATCTAAATGCACATCTTATTGGAATAGATTTGGCATTTGATTCCTATAGGCTGTAGATAGCAAAGATTTTCTTCTACTGGAATTTGTTGGTGATTTGAAAGTTGAAGCAGTCTCTAATAATTAAATATGTCTTCCATAATTTAAGATATATCATGTAATCCAGATTCAAATTAGATGGTAAAACATCCTAAACAGGGTTTCAATAAGTCAATTTGCAGCACAAACTGGTACCACTTTATTTTGAAGGTCCACTGTACACGATTTGTAGATACTCAGCCTCTCTTTATGTAGCATTACATTGAATTAAATATTGAATAAATGCAACTGAACTGAAAGTTGTGTGTGAAAGATTCTACTGAATCTGCCCAAACTCTAAACCTAACCCTAACCTCAGCTTCAACACATAACCGCCATGTTCTTCTTAAGCCCCGTTCTAAACCAAACCATAATCTTCTTCTTCTTCTTTCGGCTGCTCCCTTTAGGGGTCACCACAGCGGATCATCTGCCTCCATCTTGCCCTATCCACTGCCTCCTCTACTTTTACACCAACCATCTCATGTCCACCTTCACTACATCCATAAACCTTCTCTGAGGTCTACCTCTTCTCCTTCTGCCCGGCAGCTCCATCTCCAACATTCTTTGACCAATATATCCACTATTCCTCCTCAACACATGTCCAAACCGTCTCAACCTGGCCTCTCTGGCTTTATCTCCAAACTGCTCCACCTTCACTGTCCCTCTGATCTGCTCATTTCTAATCTTGTCCAGCCTTGTCACTCCCAACGAAAATCTCAGCATCTTCATCTCCGCCACCTCCAGCTCAGCCTCCTGTCTTTTAGACAGAGCCACAGTCTCCAAACCATACATCATAGCAGGACGCACTACTGTCTTGTAAACCTTCCCTTTCACTCTTGCTGCTATCCTTCTGTCACACATCAGCCCTGACATCCGTCTCCACCCACTCCATCCTGCCTGCACCCTCTTCCTCACCTCTTTTCTACACTGTCCATTGCTCTGGATGGTTGACCCAAGATATTTGAAGTCATCCACCTTTACGACCTCTACTCCTTGAATCTTCACCTTTCCACCTGCCTCCCTCTCATTCACACACATGTATTCCGTCTTGTCTCTACTGACCTTCATTCCTCTCCTCTCCAGTGCAAACCTCCACCTCTCCAGATTCTCTTCCACCTGCTCTCTACTCTCACCACAGATTACAATGTCATCTGCAAACATCATGGTCCATGGAGCCTCCTGCCTCAGGGGGCTCAAAGCTGATCCCTGATGTAACCCTACCTTCACCTTGAAACCATTTGTCACTCCAACTGCACACCTCACCACTGTCTCACTATCCTCATACATGTCCTGCACCACCCTAACACACTTTTCAGCTACACCTGACTTCCTCATACAGTACCACAGTTCCTCTCTTGGCACCCTATCGTATTCCTTCTCTAGATCCACAAAGACACCAATGTAGCTCCTTCTGACCTTCTCTGTACTTCTCTACCAACACTCTCAACGAAAAAATTGCATCTGTGGTACTCTTTCTGGGCATGAAACCAAACCATAATGATGGTGAAAAAGTATTATCACTAGAAAGTTTGATAATCATTCACATATCTGTAGATTATCTATAGAGGAGCATCAAAATACCAAAAGAGTGTGACCAAAAGACTGAATACTTTAATAATATACCACTATGTGTTTCATACAAGAGTCCAATCAATCCGATCAGCAATTGGTTTTTAAAAATGGTAGAAAACAGCAGCTTCCCATCTTGTAGGATTTCAGGTTTTATAGCAAAGAGTAAAAAATGCAAATAATAATAGTAATATTGTTTTATTTTGACCAGATCTTGTGGTGAACGGATGTTTTTGTAACAGTTATTTTTGAAGTCATGTTGTTCACCATCCACCCCATTTTAAAGATACTGATCAGTAGACTTCAACTCATCCATCCATCCATCCATCCATCCATTTTCTAAGCTGCTTCTCCGTCAAGGTCGTGGGGGCTTCAACTCATTATACTTGCAAATTATCTCACAGCCACTCCAACCCCCAGGATTCTCAGACATCACGTGGTTTCCCCACGCGCCTATCAGCAATCTCAGTCGCCGAATTATTGAACTCTAAACATCTGATGTTAATCCCAACTGGGATATTTAAGCAGGGAATCAGGTTCAGAACTTTGCGAGGTATTGTTTAGGCAATCACTGAGCGTTCTCTGATACTACTGTTGTGTGTATTTGGTGTTTCAACCGTTGGATGAGCTTACCCATTTATGTTTTCTGTATTGCCCCTTTGGTACTGTTGCTTTTTTTGGATTGCTTCGTGTTTTTGATTACTGGACTGGACTATTCTCTGTGAACTGTGTTTTCCCTTTTGGACCGTGTGGATCATTAACACCTCCTCATCTTACCTGCGAGCGTCTGTTAATCTGTCTGACCATTACACACAGATGCCTCTTTGTATGCCTATTTGAAAACATATGCAAAGTTTTTGGACTTTCCCTAAACTAGCACATCACTGGTATTTCAATTTAGTGATTGAAAACAGAAAGCTACTGTGTTTGACCATGTGTTGGCAGGACGCAATGCAAAGTGTGTTATGGTCTCCCTGGACACTGAAACAAATAACATCTGTTAGCAGGACTGCACATGAAACTGATGGGAGGGGTAAAAGTGAACAGGTATATTCTAAGTGGACAGAGAGACACAGAGGTAGAAAGTGAAGAGAAGCAAACCAAAGAGCAAGAAGAGTGGAAAACGAAGGAATCCAGGTAGGATTCACATTCATTGGCTTAAAATGAATTCAGTGACACCAGTGAATTCATTTTTTTTTACTTTTTTTTTGCTTTTTATGTATTAATGCGATATTTGTGATAAAAAATGTGAACATGGAAATATTATACTGTAAACTCAGATTGGCTGTCTTAACTTTATATACATCAGCTATAGTCTAATTGCACAAAGTAAGGTTAACTCAAACAGCCTAGTCCCTGTAAATAGTTTCCATTGAGCTGGCTATACTTTAACTAGTTAGTTGAACTTGAATCACATATTCTTCCTTGTGTGATGTACCGGCATCAATTCAAGCAACCCTATTTTATTAAATGGACGAATTGACTAAGATTAGTATCACCTGTTTCTGAAGACTCTAAAACCTAAATGCATCCTTGCCATTCTGTTAGTGTTAGGCTCCAGGCTGAAGTGGTAAACCTGAACACAATAAAAATCATGGTGAGAATAGCAAAACTTGTAAAATACGTGTAAACTTTACATTTGTGAAAGCATGCTTTGCTGCGAAATGATTCTTTTTGCAAAAATAATTATATTTATAAATTAACCAACAAAACCAACAAGGATGTTGGGAACCTTTTTGCACACAAGACCCTTCAGTCTGAAGGACTTATCTAAATGAACTAATCTTAATGAGATTTACCTCAGTAATTAAGGACTATACAAGAAATGTTGTGTTGGTAGCTGTTTAGTAGTGATTTCAACCAATATGTAAACCAAAACATTAAGTAGTGCAAGTATTATGCTTTACAGTGTACTTACTGAGGCTGTAGTACAGATCACATTTGTCAGTTCCAAATAAGACCTCACCTTGTGAAGACGAGTTGAAAGGAAGTCAAGACCCTAGTAAAGAATAAGCCCAACTTTGAAGACTAAGTTAAGATTAAAAACCACAAACTCCTAATCCTAGTGTTTAACTGCTTCCTATCAAATTTTCTTGGTCTTACAGATCAACTTCAGTTGAGAGAAATAATGCTTAAAGCTCTTCAGTCATTACATTGTGGTTATAGCAATGTAACGATTTAAATTCTGTATTGATGGGCTCATGTATGCACCTCTGATTTTTTTAACTGACACAAACAGCAAAAGTATAATGTTTTTAAAAATGAACTGTAGGTCCAATAATATCTTCATCCAAATTTAAATTATAGTTGAAATATCTTTTTTTCTCTATTCTTCTAATGCTTGGCAGTCTAACCAGACACTTGCAGATGTAAAAGTTTGATACATAATTCTTAACAAGGAGTAAATGAACAAAAGCCAGAACCAGACCAGAACAAGCAAGAGAAGAAAAATACATACATAGCCACTAGATGAAGAGAATAGGTCAGAAACATGCATGAGTCAAGGTCAGTACTACAAACATTCTGAAACAACAGTAACAAAAAGGGGTTCTGGAAACCAGAAACAAGAACGAAGAAAAATATGATAAACAAGGAGAGTACAGACAGGAAAATGAATCCTCGTTATGCTATGGGAAAGGCTGGAAATACGTCGATATAAGCTTGACAACCAAACAGGTGTAACCAGTTCAGCAGTCAAGTGACATGGATCAAGGAAGTTGTCTACAATTGGCTGAGTCCATGATGTGAGTGTCCAGAGAATCATGCAAATTGTAATGTGTGGAGGGAGGGAGGGAGGGGGGAAACCTGGAGGCTGGACAATTCTTAAAATTTGGCAGATGTAATGAAGGTTTCTCATTAGTATTCTCGACTGTTTCACTCTGACTGCAACCAACCAGTGGCTAAATCAAACACAGTCACAGATGGCAATGATCTGATACCGATCTGATACAAATCTATCTTGCATGGTGTAATATTGCCACTTCGCTCGGGTTAACAGTGTGTTTGAGCAGTTTCAGTATGATAGCCTACCTTTAAATTGGTTAATTGAAGTCAATTTAAATACCTCTTTTTAAAACTTTGTTTATGAAAGGAAACAACTAAGTATTGAATGGATATTTATATGGGAAAGGATGCATAAGAGCTGGAATCCCATTCCAGAAATAAAAGTCCATATGGAACAACTCAGATATTGAAACCCTTATATATACACAGGTCATTCAGCCAATGGTAAACCAAGCTGCTGCTGTCTCCAACTGTCAGTATGCTGTGTATTCATTTGTAACATGAAAGCAGCCAGGAAGCACTCAACAGTCATAAAGGTAGTGAGCCTCATTTGGACATCTAATCTACTCAATGTAATAGACTGATTCACAGTACACGAGAAACAGGGATGCTAGGACATCTTTTAAATTGACAAACAGCCAAACAATAAAAAGAAATTACTTCCCATTAAAAGAGTTTCCCTCCACACTCCACCTCCCTCCTCCCCATCCCCTGCCTCCTGAGTATAAGCTGATATTCAAAGTTGTCACGATTGGCTCCTTCCAGTCCTGTCCATGTGCCTGTGTTTACCTTTCAGTCTTACATGTGTTTGTGTTTACCTCCCGGTCCTGCTCCCTTGTTTTCAGACTCCGCCCTTGATTGTAGCCACCTGTTATCCACCTGTCCCTCGTTATCCCTGTTGTACTTAAGGCCTGTCTTTTGCCCTGTGAGTTTGCTGATGTCACGATTGGCCCCTCCCAGTCCTGTCCATGTGTTCATGTTGTTTTGATCTTCCATGTGCATTTGTTTTGGTTTCCTAGTCCGGCCCCTTGTTTTGGTGACTCCTCCCCTGATTATTCTCACCTGTGGTTGCAACTGTGTCTTGTGAACCCCCGTTAGCCCTCTTGTATTTAAGCCCTATGTTTTCAATAGTCTAGTGCTGGTCTTTGTTGTTTGAATCTCTGTCTGTGTTGTTGGTGTTATATGCTGTGTTGGTTGTACTGGTGTTGTTTGTTTGATTCTGGTTTATGTCATGTCTGATCCCCAATCTATCCATGTTGGCTCATTGACCCTGGACCGTTTTGACCATGACCCTGGATTTGCCCATGATAAAAGTCTCTTATCTTAGCATGTGCGTCCCCCTCCTCGCTCCCCGTCACAGCTGATCTTTGTGTATTGTTTGGTGTTCTGTCTTCCGGCCTCTTTTATTTGTCCTAGTCTCTGTTTTTGTTTAGTCTGCATTCCTGTGTTGTTTATTATGTCTGTACCCCAGTCTCTCCGTCTTGACCCTGATTTTGGATTTGCCCCCCAATAAATCTCGCTTCTCTACAAATATGCGTCTGCCTCATCATCGCTCCCCAATGTTACAAAAGTTTCAATATCAGGACAGAAAAAGAAAAAGTAGATCTCTAGATGCTATGGTTTGGTTTTTGAGAAGCTTTGAGTTAATGTGCACTGGTGACAGTCTGAAGAAAGAAAATATAATTGTTTTAACATTAGTTGATCAGTCCAGAACAGAGATTAAGGCACAATCCCATTTCTTAATTTTACCCTTAGCTCTTGTCACCTTGCCCCTTGGAACTGAGTTATTAGGGGTAGTGGTTGATCTCTTCCCTATGAAACGGGACCCTCAAATAAAAGGGATCATTATTTCATTAACAGGCGACTAGCGCTGCTCTGTAGGTGACCCTGCCAGTTTGCAGGGTCAAGTTCAGCTCCGCACTGCTGGGCTATGGTTAAAGGTAGGGAATAATATGTCTTCACAGATGATGGACAGTTACTTGTTATCGCCCACTCCTAATTTGTTAGTGGTGTGAACCTGAAGTCAGATGCTTGCCAGCTACTTGTTCAAATTTATATGTTTGTTATGAAGAAAACAACCATAATACATTGAAACAACATTAAACAAAGACAATACAGTGTTTATTATAATTTTTTAATAGAGAAAATATTTACATGTGCAGGTTTCTCAGGTCTCTTGTTCAGCCATCTTGGCATATTTTCTTTTTTTCTCATAACACACAAGTCTGAAAAAACCTCCGCTTGGAGGGTCATGTAGGCTTAACACTTAACCATATCTCTCCATCTAAAAAAAAAATCGGGACACCCTACCCTAAATGTGAACATGCAAAATGGAGAGGTAAGGGTAAGTGGTGGGGTGAGGGATGAAATAGGATTGGGTCTAAACATGGTGAGAATAATGAAGGAGGCCAAGACAAGTCTAAGTGTAGGAGTATCAGGTCCAAGGGTAACCAAAACAGAGACAAAGTCTCAAGCACTTCAACTCTACTGCTGCTACAAATATTGTGCTATTGGTTAAAATGCGTTTCACAAAGAAGCACAAATATTTACCATCATCTCTTTTTCTTTCAGAAATGGAGAAGAAATGGGTTTCTGTCCTCTTCCTCATCTCAGGTCAGTGTGTGTTTATGTGCCTGTGTGTTTAATTAAGAATCCAGTTGGATTCAATTCAAGTGTTTTTGGAAGTCTTCTTATTTTACTATCCTTATACAACACTGTGAAAGAGTAGGAACCTGAGAAAATTGAAACTATTTGATTTTCAGCTGTATAAAAATTGACACACATAACCATGTAATATTACACACATACAAATGAACATGAATACAGTAAAACGTTGCAAGGCTTTCAAAGAATATTTGATATTTTATTAGATCAGTTCCGGACATTCAGTTCCTTGGTGACCAAAGCTATTACAAAAATTAAAAACAGTTAATTAATTTAATGATGCACCGATTTCCCCAAAAAATATTGGATCATGACTATAATTAACACTGGACTGCCTTGAATGACGGTTTGGAGATTGGGTTGAATGAACCCATTAATGCATGTAAAATAACTACTTATTTTAATAACATTATATTTATATATTCTTAAATTAAAAAAAAAATATGCAGCAAGCAAATCTATTTGCTATTTGTGTTCTGCCCGAGTTTAACATCACTTGATAATGAGCCTCTTTCTCATGTTCTTCACAGCTGTCTGTGGTGTATCTGCATATGTTCCTCATCGGTATCACTTTGTGAATGAGAGTAAAAACTGGACTGAAGCTCAGAGCTACTGCAGACAGAACTACACTGATCTGGCCACCATCAGTAAAATGGAGGAGATGAAGAAGCTGAATGCTACTCTGAATGAGAAAGCTAGAAGCTTTGTTTGGATCGGTCTGGACAGAGGGGACACTGGGAAATGGCTCTGGTCTCTAGCAGATGAAAGTTTCTATAAGGGGGAAGACACTTACCGAAACTGGAACAGTGGAGAGCCAAACAATTTAGGGCGAAATCAATACTGCGTTGCAATGAATAAAGAACCTGGAACGATTAATAACGGAACCTGGACTGATGAAGAATGTGATAAACAATATACTTTTGTGTGTTTTGACAGTAAGAACATCCATATCCATGTTAATATGTGACATTATCGATTTATTAACTGGGCCTGGAAAAAATACTGCTTTCTGGTCATTATTGTGTCCAATTATTGTGTATTTTCTTGTGTGTGTTATACAATTTGAAAGATACATAATAATTGATAATGTAAATAATTATTCAAATATTCATTAGTAAATTCAATTGAATCTCTTTCAGAAAACAAGACGAACACTGATAGATACATATTGATTAATGAGACAAAGAGTTGGAGTAAGGCTCAGAGCTACTGCAGAGAAAATTACACAGATCTGACCAGTGTGAGGAACCAGACGGAGAACCAACAAATCTGGAATTTTGCTAAATATTCAATCAGTTCGTGTGTTTGGATCGGCCTGTTCAACGACTCCTGGAAGTGGTCAGATCAGAGTGACTCCTCTTTCAGATTCTGGACGTCTGGCCAGCCAGATAATCAGGGTGGAAATGAGAAGTGTACTCTAGTGTCTATGACTGACCAGGGTCAATGGCATGATGTGGGCTGTGGAACAACAAACCCATTCATCTGCCTTCAGAGTGAGTAATATTTCACTTATTCAAAAAATGTGTTATTCAGGTTTGTTTACCATTTCAACTATACTTGCTATTGTTTACTCTAAAACCCTCAAATAACCTCAATGTTGTTTGTCAAACCCTACATTATTATACAAAGACTGTTCAGAGTTGTGTGTAGTTTGGTGATGATTTGGAAACACTGGTATTCAAACTCAATATCCCAAATATATCATCGTTAGCTCAAAAAGTAGCACACACAGAGCCGAGTCTGATCAAAACAGAGGCGTATTTCAGTCATCTGCCATTCACACTTGGAACTTAAGCATTATTCGGTTCTGTAATACCCAATCCAACAAGGAGCTATATTAAATCCAGCATCGCTGTAACCCGCTATTATACACATACAACAAAATTAAATAATAACCATATGTAGATAAATTCATGCTATATACATGAATATAATTTTACGGTTCACAAATAAATCAGGAAGATCAATCATTTCTGAATCTTTACAATATTTCAGAGTATTTTTTTAGCTAGTTACAGAATGATTGAACGGAGAAGTTTTAATTAAATACAGTTTAAATACTATCACTGTCCTACAAAAATCATCAATATTTTGTCTCGTTTTTACATTCGTACACAACACACTTGCAAAAATATAGGTTTTATGCACTTTTAAGTAGTTACGTTTCTGTGAAGCTTAGGAAATGCTCAATTTTTGCATGCAGCATTTAAAAGTACACCATGCATTTTCTCACAAGGCACTAATCTGATTTTGATTCAAACCTTTTTCCTGAATAAGAAGTTATGTCTCATTAAGTTTGCATTGCAATAACTTATGTGTAGTTTTTTTTTTTAACATGCATTAAACATGCATTTAATGGTAACAGGCAGACAGATGTTCTCTCATGAAGGGCCTAGTTCTGACTGTAGACATTTTCTAAGGGAAAACTCTGAGCTCCACATATGTGGATAGCAGAGGTGTAAAATTCAGGTCCAGAAAGTAAAAATCCATCCCAGGATTTTGTTCCAACTGCCTGGACAGCTCTGCTGGTTGTTTGATCGAACTAGAGAAGCCATGCTGTTGGAACAAAATCCTAGGAAGGATTTTTACTTTCTGCTGGATAATTTGTATAGTGTTGTCAGATAATGACTGCATAATGTTGATGAAAATAAAACCGAGTGAGATGAGGGTGCTGCACACTGACAGGACCTCTTGTTTTGCTTAAACTCAGTATGCACTTTGTAAGGGCACATTGCACGTTCCCTTAAAAACATGGAGGAAGAACATGTCTCCATCTCTGCTATACTTTATATTATCCCTGTTGATTTTTCCTTTCTGTGCCCAGATCAGCTGATCTTGATCAAGCAGTATCTGACCTGGAGAGAAGCTCTGAGATACTGCAAAGATAATCATGTGGATCTGGTCTCAGTTCACTCTGAGGAGATCCAGCTCTGGGTGAAGGAGGTGGCGCAGAACGCCTCCACTGAACATGTGTGGCTGGGTCTGCGTCACACCTGCACCCTCAGCTTCTGGTTCTGGATGAGTGGAGAGTCTGTCTGCTACCAGAACTGGGCTCCAGGTAACGGGACAGGAGGAGAAGACTGCAGCCCTGTAGAGAGAACCGGAGCGGTGCAGGCTAGAGGAGGTCAGCAGTGGGTCAGCCTGCCTGAGGACCACAAACTCAACTTCATCTGCCTCAGCTATGAAAGTTAGCTACTGTGTGTGATTCTTTCTGGAATATGAATGTAGATGCATTTGTAAACCTGCTTTTTTCTTTCTCTAACCAAAATTGCAGATTGAAGCCAGGGGTGCTCCCTCGTCTGTACCCAACATCAGCAGATCTACAGTTTTATACCCTTTATATCTTTTCCTTAGTTGTGAGAGTTTTGTTGTTATACATGTGTAGTGGACACCACCTTGATTCATCTGAAAACCCAGTTTGTTCACCAGAATTCTCTTCCAAAAGCTAATAGTTTTGGCTTCAAAGATTCTTGGTTAGTGCCATAAAATTGGATTAATAATACTCTACAGCTCATGTCAAGTACCAGGCCCTGACCCCCCGTGGGGCCTGTCTCCAATCACTAATACAATGGAGAAATAAACGACTCTCCCTGGAGACAGCAGTGTGGCTCTAAACCACAACCTTTTGAGTAACAGAAAGTCACATTTCTAGGACTTAAATCCAGTTCAAATGGTGTTCACTCATCCTTGTTCATCACTACAAAGTTGTGTGATTTATTATGAATCTGTTGATTATACGATTTAATTGATATTCCACATGGATCTAAAGCTGCAGCAAGTGGATGGTATGACACACGCCAAACCGTCATGAAGCCATTCCATCACGGATCGAAAGAACTATTTTACACGTCTGCACGATGTTTAAAATGTCCTATTTTTATGTACAGAATTTTACTTTTATAGTTCTTAGTTATTTCTCTAAATGCGTGCCCCTTTTATCAGTAGATGCTAGGAGGTTTAACAAGGTTTGTCACCTTAATCTTCCCCATATAATCATGTTCTTGTAGGAAACCTTAGAGATTAAGAAGTATGTAATCTGAATATATATTTTCTTTCATTTGTGGTTCTTTTTGTTAGTTAACAAGTGCAGTGTGGTTGAGTTACATGTAGCCAACAACACTTGGATACTACTCTGTGGTGCATTTTATAGATACACATACATGTATACATATGTCCAGTCATATGTTCACACAATTTAGGCTTCCCTTATCTTCATGCTTCAAAGTGTCCAAGTTGCCCCTCCCCCAAGGAGTGCCTTAAGCCCTAGTGGTCAATACCATTCCAGTGATTCATTACATTATCTAGGCTTTGTATGTTTCTTCATCAATCAACTATATTGTTGAAAATGATTTCAATCTTGTTTGATTCCTTATGATTTAAGTATCCTTACTGTGAATGTAATTCCTTCCTGTGTTCTGTTTGTGATTGATGACTTTTAGACTGTGAGGTCAAAGTAAAAGTAAAATAATGAAATGGCTCGTTTCCTCTACTTACAATCACGATTTTTTAACGTGGTTCTGTTTGTTTGGTGTGCAGACTATCTTTTTTTTTATCCGTACAGGTTACAGTGGGCCTTATTCCTGAACTACATTCAGAATGCAATAAAATTTGAGCATCTTTGGTAAAATAACATTTAGTGTGAATTGTATGTATTTGTACCTTCTGTATCTGTATCTTCTTTTGAGGCTGTATGTATACTAATTTTTTTTTCTATAAATCTGTTTATTTTAATATGTAATCTTGAGGAGTTTCAATTGTAATCGACTCATTATGTCTCTCAGTTAAAATAAAGGTAAAACATTCATTTCAGTGCAAGTCTTCATTTAAATATTCACATGTCTTGTATGTTTTTGTCCTTCAAAAGTATATTTTAAGGAACACATATTGGGGGCTTATTATTTTCTTGTTATTTGTTCAAAAAAGCCTGATTTGTAAGTTGTTTATTCACTGTGCTTTAAGCTTTGGTCATTTTGCCCTGTATTATTGCATAATTGGTGGTTTGAAAAGGGTGGAATGCTCTGTCCAGGTCGGGAGTGAATTCTTGCCCCAAGTGAAGGAGTTTAAATATCTTGGGATTTTGTTCACGAGTGAAGGAAGGATGGAGCGAGAGGTTGACAGGCGGATTGGTGCGGCGTCTGCAGTAATGCGGACCCTATACCGGTCCGTCATGGTGAAGAGAGAGCTGAGCCAGAAGGCGAAGCTGTCAATTTACCGGTCAATCTACGTTCTATGGTCACAAGCTTTGGGTAGTGACCGAAAGAACGAGATCGCGGATACAAGCAGCTCAAATGAGCTTTCTCCGCAGGGTCGCTGGGCTCTCCCTTAGAGATAGGGTGAGAAGCTTGGCGATTCGGCAGAGGCTCGGAGTAGAGCCGCTGCTCCTCCACTTTGAGAGAAGGCAGTTGAGGTGGTTCGGGCATCCGGTAAGGATGGCCTCTGGGTGCCTCCCTAGGGAGGTGTTCCAGACATGTCCGATGGGGAGGAGACCCCGGGGAAGACCCAGGACATGTTGGTTATATCTCTCGACTTTCTTGGGAAAACCTTGGTATCCCTCCAGAAGAGCTGGAGGAGGTGGCGGGGGAGAGGGAGGCCCGGGCCTCTTTGCTAAGGCTGCTACCCCTGCGACCCAGACTTGGATAAGCGGTTGAGGATGGATGGATGGATGGATGGATGGATGGATGGATGGATGAATAACCACCTAAACTGACATATTTTTAAATGCAAAACAGGCATCATTTGATTCCTACAGGCCCTCGGTTCCATCCAGTGTGCTCTGTTGAACTATTACTGCTTTAGAGTTGAATGCATGGTTAATAATTCTAGATGTGCTCAATATTCTTAAGGGGAGATATAATCATCACTAATAGGATTGTAAAACAGGCAAAACAGGGCTTCAATAAGGCAATTTGCACCACAAACTTCTTTACTGAAAATCCACTGTAGATGCTTAGCCTGTCTTTAAGTAGCATTACATTAAAGAAGTATTAAATGCAACTAAGCTTGTAGTATGATAGATTACACTGTAGTGACCCACTATTGGAGACGTGGCCATGCAGAGCAGCATCTCGCAGGCCCTCATGGGTGCTTGGCTTGTGTGAGTGTTATTAGCATAGACATGTTGCTTGTGCTGCTCTGTGCTGTGGACAGTCGGTGTGCTCTTTGCAGTCACCATGTGTGGACATTGTATGGTGAGAGGTGACCTGTTTGTGCTTCCAGTGCATGTGAACACAGCCTGTCACAGTAGAGATATACCATTTGTCACCTAAACCACAATCTACCTCATCTTTGGGCCTTCCCTCAGCAGCTTCCGCCTCTGGCCTCGCCGTGTCAACCTTGCTGTTGAGCCTCCTCATGCCAGCTCCAGCCTGTAAACCTGCTTTTTTTCGTTCTCTAACCAAAATTGCAGATTGATACCAGGTGTGCTCCCTCGTCTGTACCCAACATCAGCAGATCTACAGTTTTTACACCCTTTATATCTTTTCCTTAGTTGTGAGAGTTTTATTGGTATACATGTGTAGTGGACACCACCACCAGCTAACCGTAAACCCAAACTCGACTTCAGCTACACCTACATTTAACACTAACCATAATGATGCTGATAATCAACTATCGCTAGCAATTTTCACTAGTTTACTAATAAAAGTACCTGTGGACCGTCTGTAGAGGACCTTCAAAATAAAGTGTGAATAAAAAGACTGAATGTCTGAGTCCAATGAGCATTTGGTTGTTAATAATACTTCCATAACATCCATTACACGTTGTATGTAATGGATGTTTCAGGCTTTATATCAAATCACACTTATCTCAGTCACACTTTTTGTCACAGTTTCCTTGCCTACGGGGACATAACACACTTTGCATGACTACACATACAAAGTCAGAAACAAAAGGTCTCTGTGTTTGACTATGTGTTGACAGACATTCATGCAAAGCATGTTATGGCTCCAGAGCTGACCGTATTCTAAGTCATATAATGAAGAGAAGCAAACCGAAGTGCATGAAGAGGAAACCGAGGGACAAGCACACAGGTAGGATTCACTTTCATGAAATTAGCATTCGAATGTGGTAAAAAAAAAAAGATTTTCCAGCTTTTTAGTTACTCTTTTAGTGTTTGTAGTGGAGAAGTTAACATGATTTGTGTGATAAAATGAGTGCAAGACTACACCTTATTAAGACCAAGTCCAAACTTGAAGACCAAGTCAAGATCAAGACAGTAAAACACCAAATCCTCTTCGAGATCAAGCTTATCTAGACTTTATGTGCTTCCAGTCAAGATTCCTTAGTCTTAGATGACTATATGAAATTTTGGTAGGCCAGCCACTCCTGGGAAGGTTCACCACTGCTCCAAGTTTTCTCCATTTGTGGATAATGGCTCTCATGGTGGTTTGCTGGAGTACTAGAGCCTTAGCAATGGCTTTGTAACCCTTTCTAGACTTGGGGATTTCAATGACTTTGTTTCTCATCGGTATTTAGATCTTGTCATCATTTGCTGATTTGGAAACCTTCTAGCCTGTTTCACATTGCCAGAGAGTTTCTATTTTAGCATTATAATCATGACTGGGAGTGGCTAGTGAAATTGAACCTAATAGTCCATTTTTCCTTTAGATAATGAAATTATCATTTAAAAACAGCTCTTTGTGTTTACTGAGATTATCTTTGTCTCATGAAATAAGTTATGATTATCTGAAACAGTCAAATGTGACAAATATGAAAAAAGAAGAAATTGGGAAGAGGCAAATACTTCTTTTACAGCACTATAGAAAAATATTTTTCTTCCATTTTTCTTTCAGAAATGGATCTGAAATGGGTTTCTGTTCTTTTCCTCATCTCAGGTCAGTGTGTGTTTATGTAACTGTGTCTTTAAGGTGGTTTATCAAAAAGAAGAGGTTTTGGTCTTAGTCTTAGCCACATAATCAAATTGTTTCAAGCTTATTTCAGCAATAAAAAATACAATAGTTAACATACAAAACCATCTAATTGAGCAATGCAACACAATTGTTATTGTGAAATATAATCACCGCTGTAATGGTATTGGTGATAACACACAACCAAGAATATTCTATTGCATTTATACAGCAGTTAAATAAATACAGTAAGAAATGAATAAACTGGCCGTGAACGCGGCATTTAAAATGTTTTAATGTTCAGTTCCTTCCTCCTAATTATAGCTCCTTAACGAGCAGCTTGTTGCTACGTCAGAGTAACGAGCTCCGCCCACTCACTGCTCAGCCAGCAGTTTGTTCTCCAGCTCATTACACTAAATTCCCAAACTGTCGTCTCCACTGAGCAGCTTTTCAGTCGGCAGCTGTGACAGAAGAACAGCTGAACAACCTGGAATCAGCCAGAAATGAACCCAACACCATTCGCCAGACGAGTCTGATCTTCAGAGTCGGACCAAATCAGACCGAGCCATAAAACTGAGCCAATATCAGGTTCAGCTCAGTTTGGTCAGTTTCTCCAGATCAGTATTAATGTTGTTTTGTTCCAGCCGGTCTGTAAAGCTTCTTACAGCCCGTTTAGTTTGGCGAATGGTGTTGGGTTCATTTCTGGCTGATTCCAGGTTGTTCAGCTGTTCTTCTGTCACAGCTGCCGACTGAAAAGCTGCTCAGTGGTGACGTCAGTTTGGGAATTTAGTGTCGTCTCATCTTCAGAGTCGGACCAAATCGGCTGTCTGTCAGATGTGGTCTTAACAGTGTCCATTTTCTGTTTGTGGCAAAGTGAGAAGTAAAAACATTCAAATGGCTTTATCGTCTCCTACAGCTGTCAAAGTCATTGCTTAGCAACGGCATCTCAGTGGAGTGATACAGTGTTTGTGAAAAAAATGTGATGTTATGGTGAAATAACATAGGTAATAGAACACCTCTCAACCAATCAGCTTGCGTCCCTGGACCTGCTGCATAATATTGGAATACAAACTGAAAACCATAAAAGGTTTACAGTAAAAAGTTATATTTTCAAAACAGTACTAAATATATTATGATCTGTTTGGAAGAACACAAGTTTACTTCTCGGTGTCATCTTTACTTATTCTAATATTCGTTTATAGCAATTAAACACCTGCTGGCCAATTAAATATTTTCTCTTTTCCTCGTTACTGTGGTTTCCCCCATCCCTGCTACCCAGAAGGATAAGAAGTTTAGGAAATGTGTTTGTCATAATGAGCCTCTTTCTCGTGCTCTTCACAGCTGTCTGTGGCGTATCTGCATACGTTCCTCATCGGTATCACTTTGTGAATGAAAGTAAAAACTGGACTGAAGCTCAGAGCTACTGCAGACAGATCTACACTGATCTGGCCACCATCAGTAACATGGAGGAGATGAAGAAGCTGAATGCTATTCTGAAAGATAAAACTAGTAGCTTTGTTTGGATTGGTCTAGGCAGAGGGAATGCTGGGAAATGGCTGTGGTCCCTAGCAGATGGAAGGTTCTACAGGGAGGGAGACACTTACCGAAACTGGAACAATAAAGAGCCAAACAATTATGCGGGGAAACAATACTATGTTGCAATGAAGAAAGATGCTGGAACCTGGACTGATGAAAGCTGTGATCAGTCATATACTTTTGTGTGTTTTGACAGTAAGAACATATACATATCTTTTGTGGGTGATGAAATTTGAAACATAACAAATGTAATTAATTCATTTATTTTGTAATTTTCACAACTGATCAATTTGACTGTCTTTCAGAAAACAAGACAAACACTGAGAGACACATATTTATCAATGAGAAAAAGAGCTGGCATGACGCTCAGAGCTACTGCAGAGAACTTTACACAGACCTGGCCAGTGTGAGGAACCAGACGGAGAACAAAGAGATCTGGGAATCTGTAAACCATTCAATCACTGATGGGGTTTGGATCGGCCTCTTCAACGACTCATGGACATGGTCAGATCAGAGTAACGCCTCATTCAGATACTGGCCATCTAACCAGCCATTTAGTCAGGATTGGCAGCAGAACTGTACTGCAGTATCTATGACTGACCAGGGTCTCTGGCATGATGTGAAGTGCGGAACACAAATCCCCTTCGTCTGCCATGAGAGTGAGTAATATTTCACTTATTCAACATTTTACTTAGTCTAGTTGGTTTACCTTTTGAATATTGTTTGTTATTGTTCACTGCAAAACCCTCAGAGTTTTTCTTATCATAGTCTATAACATTGTGGAAAGATAGGGCCCTATTCAGAGTTGTGTGAAGTTTGGAGATGATCCTGAAACACTGGCATTCAAACTTCATCGTCATAAGCTCATAGAGTAGCACATGTATGTGCAAATGTATGAGGCGGGTCTCATGTTTCAAAACTTAACAAATAATAATAATTTTATTATTATTATTAACAAATTATATATTTTTTTTGCACAAAATCTACTCCCATTACATCCAGCAAGACACTCTGAACATCGGCAGTAATCGAACTAAAATTCCTGTTTTTTGTCATTATGAAATAAAAATTGTGAAGCAATTTTTTACACCAAATTGTACATATAACATTTTAAATTGGATAGTCATACATGAATACATTCATTCTTAAGACATTTTATATAATGAAGTAAATAATTGAAGTGAAATGTTTCATTATGTAAATCATTAGAAATGTCATATGAAATGTCAGTAGCAATTTTATTTCAGAATGTTACTTTTAAAATCACTGTCTGTTAAAACAAAACAACAACAACAACAACAACAAAAACACTCATAATTCCTGAAAGCACGAAAAATTCAAAGCGTTTTTATTTTTCAGATTAAGTGACTAGTGAGTGAACTGAAATTTGAACTGGAAGTTAAGTATTAATTTCAAGTGAAATAAAATAAATTATGAACAATAAAAATTTCCTCAACAGGACAATTTTTTTTCTGTAACAGTATATAATCTTTCCTCACTGAAATTTTAACTTAATTTTTTCTAATTTTATTTAGTATTCCTACATTTCTATGTCCGTTTATTGTCAAAGTGATGTATCAGTGATAGAGAACCTGTAACGTGGAGCGATGAGGCGGATGCATACGCTGAGATAAGTGACTTTTATTCTGGGCAAATCCATAATCAGGGTCATAACAGTCCAAAGTCAGATGGCCAATACGGATAGATTGGGGGGCAGACATAACGGGATAAACACTAAACAGGATCCAATGGATCAAACAGTGCAAACACGAAGAGCAAACAACGACCAGCGAACACTAAGGACAAACAGTGCTTAAACAACAAAGGGTCGAGGGACAGGCAGGAAACAGGTGAAAACAATCATGGGCGGAGACATGAAATGAGGGGCTGGACTAAACCAAAACCAAGGGGCACGTGGACTAGTGGGAGGAGCCAACCATGACAGAACCATAGAAGACAATCAGGCCCTTTGAGACAACTACACTAATATAAAAATATAAAAGGTATAAAATGAATCACGTTCCAACATTTTCTAACTTTTATGTACAATTTGTAAGTTTGATTATGCAATATTGAGATTACCAATCTAAGTAAGATGGCGGGGCCACTATATATATATAAATACAGCAATTTAAACATAAATCTGAGGTGACCTAGTTCAAATAAAGGTAGAGCTACCATACTGGCATCCTATGCAATGTGTTATCAATATTAACATGCACATTTTTATTAAAAACAAAAATAATGTCATGTATTTTCTGATGCATATTCAGTACATAGCTTCATTTTGATTGACCATTACAGCAGTATTTTTTTCTTTGCAATGTGTCCCTGAAAACCAAGCAACACTTTACAGTATGGTTGCTTAGAGTTCTAGTAGGTACATAATTATATGCTCAGTTCATGAATAAATGGCTTAATGATACTGACTTCACTATACAACGCTTTAACAACATTTTAAACAAAATGGAAGAAAATTTACTATACTTACATTGTAGATAATAAGAGCCATATGTATGTTTGAATGGAGAGCTAACATGAGCTGAAGGACTGAGGTTGTTATTGTTTTAATTTATCAACAATTTTTGTCCCTTCACTGTATTTGACAGAACCTATGAGACGAAATCTGATTTGTGAATCACCTTAACACTTATTTACTGTGTTTTACCATGTAACATTTCCCTAATATTTTCAAAATGTTCCAAAATTTTGCATGGTGCACCTTTAATTTTTTTAACGTTAAACATAAATATAATTGTAATAGAAATAATACGTTAAACTTGCTTAAAATATTTAAAAGAATGTTTTATATTCATGCTTTTTTTTAGAAGTCAGGTTATATTCTACGCACTTAACTATTCACACAATAATTGTTTTATATATTTCCTTATGCTTGCAGATCAGCTGATCTTGATCAATCAGAATCTGACCTGGAGAGAAGCTCTGAGATACTGCAAAGATAATCATGTGGATCTGGTCTCAGTTCACTCTGAGGAGATCCAGCTCTGGGTGAAGGAGGTGGCGCAGAACGCCTCCACTGAACATGTGTGGCTGGGTCTGCGTCACACCTGCACCCTCAGCTTCTGGTTCTGGGTGAGTGGAGAGTCTGTCTGCTACCAGAACTGGGCTCCAGGTAACGGGACAGGAGGAGAAGACTGCAGCCCTGTAGAGAGAACCGGAGCGGTGCAGGCTAGAGGAGGTCAGCAGTGGGTCAGCCTGCCTGAGGACCAGAAATGCAACTTCATCTGCCTCACCTATGAAGGTTAGATACTGAAACCAGGTTTTTTTCCCCTTCAATAACCAGCATATATTCAATAACCAGCATATATACCAGAAATATTTATGTAGATGCATTTGTAAATCTTTTTCGTCTCTCTCTTCCCAACAATGAAGAGTGAAACCAGATGGATCCCCTTCCATAACGAGAATCAGAAGATCTATAGTTAGTATAGTTTATTATAGTATAGTATAGCATCATTTTTATGTGCTTTTCTTGATGGTGAGGGTCATATTAATCTACCAAAATTAATGTTTCATATAGTCCTGTGTTTTTAGTGTGCAGATTTTTACCTTTTTTATCCATGGAAGCTACAGTGGACCTCATTCCTGAACCACGACTAGAATGCAACATAATCTGAGCATCGATATTTTACCAAATAACTTTGAGTGTAAATTGCATGCATTTCTTATCCACAAATAACTGCCATGTGTATGATTAATTTTTTTCTGTTTATCAATTTTAATATGAAATCATGAGGAATTTTGATTGTACCTGCCTCATTATTTCTGTCAGTTTTCATGATTGTTAGAAGCTTGTTTCAGTTCAAGTTCTTTAAAAGCTTATCTATAGCTTATGCATATATGTATGTGTTTATATATATATATATATTTATATATATATGCTTTGTATAAGTCCTGGCTGTCTTGATGTATCATTTAAATAAATATCTATTAAATGCATCTGATCTTGAAATGTTAAATGTGATGAATTCTGTTGAATCTAAACTTAAACCGAAACCTAACCCTAGCCATAATGCTTATTGTTAAACAACGCAGCTCTACTGGAAAGTTCACTCATAATTTAAAGTCTGTAGATCATCTGCAGAGTACCATAAATAAAATGAGCATAATAAAGTCTGCACAAAAAGATAGAATATTTTAATAATATACCAGAATGTGTTCCAAAAAGAAGCTTAACTGATTAACATCCGGTTAACAATGGTTAAGCTTCTTAGCTTTTGTGTTGCGTGTAAGAGATTGAAGTTACCATCAAATATGCAGGTCAGTAGGCACTCAGCATATTTGCAAATGATCTCATAGGCACCGCTTTGTGTTGTGTGTTTTGCATAGGTGTCACATTTCAGTTTGATCCATGCTTTCATGTTGTTTACACCAAATTCTGACCCCACCATCTGAACGTCGCAGCTGAAATCGAGACTCCTCAGACCAGGCAACATTTTTCCAATTTTCTATTGTCCAATTTCGGTGAGCCCGTGCGAACTGTAGTCTCAGTTTCCTGTTCTTAGCTGACAGGAGTGAAACCCGGTGTGGTCTTCTGCTGCTGTAGCCCATCTTCTTCAAGGTTCAACGTGTTGTGTATTCAGAGATGGTATTCTGCTTTCCTTGGTTGTAACAAGTGGTTATTTGAGTTCCTGTTGCCTTTCTATCATCTGGAACCAGTCTGCCCATTCTCTTCTGACCTCTCACATCAACAATGCATTTTCGTCCAGACCGCTGACCACTCACTAGATATTTCAGACCGTTCTCTGTAAACCCTAGAGATGGTTGTGTGTGAAAATCCCAGTAGATCAGCAGTTTCTGAAATACTCAGACCAGCCCGTCTGGCACCAACAACCACGCCACGTTCAAAGTCCCTTAAATCCCCTTTCTTCCCCGTTCTGATGCTCGGTCTGCACTTCATCAGGTTGTCTTGACCACCTCTACATGCCTAAATGCAGTGAGCTGTGGCCATGTGATTGGCTGATTAGCTATTTGTGTTAACAAGCAACTGAATAAAGTGACTGGTGAGTGTGTGTACACACACACATATATATATATATATATATATATATATATATATATATATATATATATACATATAATGTTATCTGAACCACAGTACAGGTTAGAGTTTCAGTGCCTACAGGTGCATAACATACTTGAATAACATGCATGAATATAAATGTGACCATGTGTTGACAGAAATTCATACAAAGTGTGTTACGGCACTGAAACTGTAATCTGTAATGTGGTCCAGATAATATCAGTTATCAGGCATTCTACAGTCATAGTGCAAGAAGAGTGGAAACTGAAGAAAAAACACTGAGGCAGGATTGACATTCACCGTTTTAACATTAATTCAGTGAAACAAAAAGATTTTCCTGCATTATATTTACCATTTATTGTTTATAATAGAAATGGATACAATTTGATGTGATTTGTGTGATAAAATGAGTACATGTAATCATAGTGTGACATACTGGGACGGTAGAATAGATCACCTTAGTTAAGCCCAAGATAAGTCGAAGACTACATCTTATCATCATACAATGGCCAAGTCAAGATCAAGACCCAAAACCACCAAAACCTAGTCTTTAAGTGCTTCCAGTCAGTATTTCTTAGTATTACAGTTACACTTGGAAAACAGGATGAAACTCTACAGTTATTACTTCGCTTTTATAGTTATGTCATGCATTGCTTTGATATTTTTCAGTTTGTTTTATGTCTGGAATTGACTCAAACATGGCAAAAATGTGTGTATATCTAGAATATCTGTGTTCAGCTAAGCGTCTCAACCCTAGACAAACTAGATGGTCCATACTTTTCTCCAGTTTAGTGTTTCATACCGTCCTGGTTCTCGTAATTCAAAAGCCAATGCCCTGCACTAGATTTATCAGAGCGTCCTCAGAGGGCAGTTGTGGGCTGGAGGTTAGGGAACCAACCTTGTGACCGGAAGGTCGCCGGTTCGATCACCAGAGCCAACAGCACATGACTGAGGTGTCCTTGAGCAAGACACCTAACCTCCAACTGCTCCGTGGATGCTGCGGATTGGGCTACCCACCGCTCCGGGCAAGTGTGCTCACTGCCCCCTAGTGTGTGTGTGCTCACTAGTGTGTATGTGATGTTTCACTTCACGGATGGGTTAAATGCGGAGGTGGAATTTCCCCGTTGTGGGACTAATAAGGGTCTCTTAATCTAGAGAGAGAGAGTCTGTCTGAATCCGAGCCCATTCTCCCTTCCACTGTACAAATCTCATCCGTTCATGGAGAGATTGACGAAGATTGTCCACTCAACAAGCTCTATGTGCCTGACCAATTTCTGGATTGATGGATAACAAGGGCTCACTCCTCTCTTAGCTCTGGTCATCTTGATAAGTTTCTCATGCAACAGCTTCTAATTGATTGCTATTGGTGGAAGACTCTCAAGCAGGATATTCACAGCTTTGTAGCATCTTGTTCAATATGTATACAGAGTAGAACTTCTAAAACTCTCCCAGCTGGTAAACTCGTATCTTTGCCCATACCAGAATGGCCATGTTCCCACATTGTGATTGATTTTGTTACTGACCTGCCCCCTTCTGAGGGTTTTACCACTATACTCACCATAATTAATCGTTTCTCTAGAGAAGTATGGTTCCTTACCTTTACATTCATGCGTACTGCTTTTCATAGAGCCTTGGCTTCGTATTGACATATCTTCTAAAATTATGGCATATCAGAACACATCATTAGTGAATATTTATTCAGTTTAGTTGGCTTACCTTCTAATCACAGTGTATGTCCTTATTGCTTCATGTAAGTGGGCAGTTATCCAAGCACTTCACCGTTGGTTGTACCGTGTATGACTATGCATGTGACAAATACTTTAATGTTTTTATAATTGTTATAACAAATTATGTGCTGGTTATTACCAGTTTAAAATACATGAATGAATAGTGATACTTGTGTTGCAGTATACTCATCATTGGTATACTTATTGTGGAGTCATCAAAGAGTTTTTAACAGTACATATTAAAGTCTTATGAGGAAACATTAGGGTTTAAAGGGATGCTTACAAAGCATTTCCAAAGAGCTATAAGCACATGTATAACTATCTAAGACTACATAAAAAGTGCGGGGTAACTTTTTAGCACCTTTATTATTAAGAGTGAAGTTACATTTTAAATGTAATTTGTACATGCAGATTTAACCATGTTGTCACAGAGAGAAAAAAAAAACCTTATATCTCCATTTTTTTTTACATATTTTGGAAGTGCAAGCTGCTGCTTATACTGTGTCAAAATGACAGAACAAATGGACACATAGCAGCAGTCCAAATTGGCTTAGAATAAAATCTTGTTGCATTAACTTACATTAAAAGTTCCAATAAGGACGCTTTCCTTAGTTACGTTTTCAGAGATACGAGGTTTTGTTCTAACAGTCACAATATGCAAAGTGTTTTACTTGCTACACAGCAGACCAGGAACATGTTGATGTGTTGATAACAATGCTATCTAGGACTGTACAGAACACAAATGGTAGGGGTTCCTCAAAATGGGTTTCTAATGGTAAGCTAGGGTATTACTACAACACCAGCACTTTGAGGTCATCATCGCTGGAATTACCATCACAACTGGACCTGATATCCCACTATAAGTTCATTGGATAACATGGGTATGGCATAAACAAAAGCAAGGATCCTTTAGAAAACAACTCATATAGATCATGGAGATGAATATGTGATGTTGCACAGCTGTGGTGTATCTGATACCTGAAAAATTTTTATTTTTATTCATTCTATCTATATACTTGCATAGAGAGTATTTATTTATGTGGACTTAATTTTGCATGCCTAGTACTACTTGTTTTTATGTTGCACCTTCATGCCGAAGCAAATTCCTAGTCTGTGAATCCTGTTCATTGACAATGGCAATAAAACTTCTGATACCTGCATACTAGGCATGCAAAATTAAGTCCACATAAATAAATACTCTCTATGCAAGTATATAGATAGAATGAATAAAAATAAAAATACAAAAGGCATGTACAACAGTAGTATATACAACAGTGCAGGTGGAGTAGTGCAATTCAAGTAAAGTGACCAAGGCAGGGTTATAAAGAGGTAAGTGACGTGATTATATATTGTTCTTGAGTCCAATGGCAGAGGGGAAGAAACTTTCCTGTGGCGGGAGGTTCTGGTCCGAATGGTCCGAAGCCTCCTGCCCGAGGGGAGTGGATCAAATAGTCCGTGTGTGGGGTGAGAAGGGTCTGCTATAATACGATCCGCTCTCCCCACAGTCCTGGAGATGTACAGGTCTTGGAGAGATGGGAGGCTGCAGCCTATCACCTTCTCAGCGGAGCGCACAATGCGCTGCAGCCTTTGTCTGTCCCTGGCAGTGGCCCCAGTATACCACACTGTGATGGAGGAGCTGAGGATGGACTGCCGCAGAAAGTACATCCTCTGCTGAGCCTTCTTGATGAGGGAGCTGATGTTCAGCTCCCACTTGAGGTCCTGGGTGATGGTGGTGCCAAGGAACCGGTAACAGTCCACAGTGGTGATGGGGGTGTCGGTAAGGATAAGGGAGGGCAGGGGGCTTGTGGCTTTCCTGAAGTCCACAGTCATCTCCACTGTCTTCTGGGCATTGAGCACCAAGTTGCTGTTGCTGCACCAGGTCACCAGCCGGTCCACCTCCTTCCTGTAGGCAGACTCATCACCGTCTGAGATGCGTGTCCGAGACAATCTTCCCCAGCCGTACTCGCTGACTGCGGTCTGTGAGGAAGTCTGTGATCCACCTGCAGGTGGAGTCGGGCACATGGAGCAGAGAGAGCTTGTCCTGGAGCAGAGTGGGAAGGATAGTATTGAATGCAGAGCTGAAGTCCACAAACAGGATCCTAGCGTAGGTTCTTGGGGAGTCCAGATGCTGCAGGATGAAGTGGAGGGCCAGGTTTATGGCATCATCTACAGACCTGTTGGCTCTGTAGGCAAACTGCAGGGGGTCCAGAAGGGGGTTGGTGATGGACTTGAGGTGGGATAAAACCAGACGTTCAAAGGTCTTCATGACTACGGACGTCAGGGCCACAGGCCTGTAGTCATTAAGTCCTGTGGTGCGTGGTTTCTTGGGGACAGGGACGATGATGGAGGACTTGAAACAGGCTGGGACATGGCATGACTCCAAGGAAGAGTTGAAGATTCCCGTGAAGACTGGGGCCAGCTCATCAGCACAGTGTCTCAAGGTGGCAGAGGACACTGAGTCAGGGCCCGAGGCCTTGTGTGGATTTAGCCTCTTAAATAGCCTGTTCACATCCTCCTCCTGGACTGAGAGGGCAGAGGGGGCAGATGGGCAATCCAAAGTGGTTGAGTGTATTGTGGTGTGGGGGGTGGAGGATGGGGGGTGTGAGTCCATGACTTCAAAACATGAATAGAAGTCGTTAAGGTCGTTAGCCAGTTTGAAATCTTCTGAACAATGAGGTGCTCTGGGCCTATAGTTGGTGATCTCTTTCAGCCCCCTTCATACAGTGGCAGAGTCGTTAGCATAGAACCGCTGCTTCAGACGAGCATTGTACTTGGATTTAGCCTTTAACACCTCCCTGCTAAATTCATACTTTGCACCTCTGTAGCTGACTCTGTCTCCCTCTCTGGAAGCAACCTCTTTCTGCTGGCGAAGCTGTCTGAGTTTTGGAGTGAACCAGGGTTTATCATTATTGAAAGTGATTCTGGAGCGTGATGGGATGATGCTGTCTTCACAGAAATGTATATATGATGTCACGGTATCTGTGTATTCATCTAAACTGTCTGTAGAATCCTTGAACATGTCCCAGTCTGTGGTGTCCAAACACATGCGTAGCTCCTCCACAGCTTCGCTGGTCCACTTTTTATATGTCCTCACGACAGGTTTAGAGAGCTTTAGTCTCTGTCTGTACGCAGGGATCAGGTGAACCATGACATGATCTGAGAGTCCTAAAGCCGCACGGGGCACAGCACGGTAAGCACCACTCACTGTAGTGTAACAGTGATCCAACGTGTTCCCCTCTCTGGTCGGGCATGTGACAAACTGTTCGTATTTCGGTAGTTCATGATTAAGTTTCGCTTTGTTAAAATCTCAGAGGATTATAACAAGGGAGTCCGGTAAAGACCGCTCCACGTCCATAATCTGGTCTGCCAGAGCACGCTCAGCTTCGTGCACATAGGCGCTCGGTGGAATGTAAATAGCGGCCAGAATATATGAAGAAAACTCACGTGGGGCGTAGAACGGCTTACAGTTAATGAAAATGTATTCCAGAGAAGGAGAGCAGTGTTGGGAAATCACTGTCACATCGGAGCACCAGGCGTTGTTGGTATCGTGAGAGTTAAGCTGTCGCACCTCATTCTAAGGTTGCTGTTCATATCAAGGCTACAGCGCCAGCTCGACGTATTTGCGAATGATCCTATAAGAACCTCTTTGTCTCCGCTGATGTGTTTATCTGAACACATGCAAATCTGTGTACCTGCACTGCTCTGGTATGCCTCTGGCATTTCTGTGTTCAAAAGGCTAATTTGTTTTTTAGTTCCTGTACATGGACGTCATGTTGACGTAAGGATGCTCCAAATAAGAATCATTTGTAGAGCCTGGATTTTATAGACTAAGGTTACAGTACTGCATACAACTTACCATGAATTAATGCTAGAAATCGGCCGTCATTGACTACGTCTTACTGGACATCCATGAGTAGTGTGTTGAAGCCTGTTGGGCACTGAGACTGAGACCTGTATGACTCAGATAAGATCAGTTAGCAGACCTGCTGATGATGCAGATAGGAGGGGTTAAAGTGGACAGAGATATACTGAGAAGATAGAGATACAGATCACACAGTGAAGATAAGCGAACCAAAGAAAACAAAGACTAAACACCCAGGTAGGGGTTTCACTGAGTGACTTAACATTCATTTATTTTCTTGATGCTTTTTTGGTGTTTGTACTGGAAATTGTCACAGGTTTATGTGTTTTTTTTTCTTTTCTTTTTTTTTTTTAATGTACCCTATTTAGTATTTTTTAATAAAGCCAATGATTTATTTAGAACTAATGAGTTGTATATAAAACCATTCTTAATGCTTTATGGCTTCTTTGCATGGTGAAATGGTTCTTCCAGTTGATGCAGTACATGTTGAATACGGTTCTTTATAGATTCTTTTTAAACACAGTTCTGTATCACATCTCTTTTTGTTAAGATGTCAAGCTTGAAACAACAGAAGAACATTTTGGGTGCTACAGAGAACGGTTTTCACAAAGGTTCTGTTTAGTATCATAAGGCATTATTTTACAATATGACGTACCATTTCCCCATGCAAAGAACCATTTAAGCATGATATGTATGGTTCTATATAGAACGTCTGGCTCTAAATTCAACTGTTGCCTTTATTAAAGATGCTTTGAAGTGTGTAGTGTAAATATTACTACATAGTAGAGCTGTAGTATAGATATTTGTTGAGAAACTGATCACTAAGACTCAGTACTACAGTGTTTTCACTTAGCAAACCAAGCTCATTTGACTGGGGGTGATCAAACTTTTGCATACAACATACATTTCGCTGTTAGAACAATTTCAAATGTCAATATTCATTGTTTGACAGAATTTGAAAATGTATGTGGGCTTTTATTTTGTTTATAAATTTCATAAAGGATGGACCAAATTAAATGGCCAAAAATAACTTTGGGGGGGGGGGGGGGGGGGGGTCTGGTTCCTTTGACTTACATTGAAAGTAAAGTAGGTTTTTCCCTTCTTCTGTAAAGTTATCATTTTGGAGACGAGGTTTTCTCCCGACAGCAGCGATATGCTTTGTATGTATGGAAGACCCATTTTAGTGTGGCCAGTCATTCAGATTTCAAAGCAACTATATTGAGTGCAGGCACAGTGGGTAGCGCTGTCGCCTCACAGCAAGAAGGGCTTGGCTTTGATTCCCCAGCCAGGCGACCGGGTCCTTTCTGTGTGGAGTTCGCATGTTCTCCATGTCCATGTGGGTTTCCTCCAGGTACTCCAATTTCCTCCCCAAGGCGAAAGACATGCGGTCAGGTTAACTGGACATGCTAAATTGCCCCTAGGTGTGTGTGTGTGTGTGTGTCTGTCTGTCTGTCTGTCTGCCCTGTGCTGGACTGGCGACCTGTCCAGGGTGTATCCTGCCTTCTGCCCAATGACAGCTTGGGTAGGCTCCAGCACCCCATCATGACCCAGAAGGATAAGTGGTTTAGATGATGAGATATGTATGTATTGAGTGTCACTAACCTACAGGGGAGGGAAGATGCCAGGGGCAGGGGTTAAGGCAGAGAGCAGATTTATTCTTTTAAACACAACTTAAATGGCTTTTCAGCCTGTCACATTATCGTCTCATGGACTCGTTCAGTTTGGCTCCTTCTCGCGCCTTGCTGGGGTCTCCTTCTCTCTCGAAGCTCTCCCACTTACTGAAGGGAGCCGTCCGGCCGACACTCCGACACAACCACTCCAGGAGGAGTTTTGATGTGGTGCTCTATGAGGTCAGTACGGCCAGGCAGAGGCGAAAACATGTTGGAGAGCTCCGTTTGTAATCTTGCCACCTTTGCTTTCTGGGACAGGGAGAGCTGATCACCAGAGTGTGATTCATTTTGGTTGGGACCATCGCCAAGGAAACAGGGACTGCCTCTCTCCAAGGTTTGAGGAGATTAAGGTGGTATACCTGGAGTGCCCCGCCTCTGTCTATTCGTTTGACCTCAAAGTCAACTTCTCCCACTCGCCGTGTGACCTTGGCGAGCAATTTAGAGCTCGATGGGAGTAAAATGAGTACCTCGTCTCACAGTGAAAGCCTACGTAGCCAAGCGCCCCTGGTGTGGTTGGTGCGGATCTGACATTCTTAAGCCCGGAGCAAATTCTCCTGAGTTTTTGCTATTCGAAGGCCCCTCCTCCCAGGACTCCTTGATGACATCTAGGATGCCCCTGGGTCTCCTCCTGTACAATAATTCAAAGGGAGAAAACCCCGAGGAGGCTTGCGGGACCTCTCACACGGCAAACAACAGGGGTTCTAGCCACTTATCCTAGTTTCTAGCGTCCTCATGAACAAACTTCCGAATTTTTAAGGGGTTGGAACGTTTTTAAAGTGTTCAAACAGTCCATCCGTTTGGACACGAATCGATTTAATGCCCAACAGTTCGTACAGTTAGCAGAAAGTGTGTGACATGAATGTTGTGCCCTGATCAGTCAGGATCTCTTTCGGGATCCTGACTTTGGAGATCACTTTGAAAAGTAACGGTATGTGCTGATATGTTGCGAAGATGCACCGCCTCTGGATATCGCAGAGGGACAAACAGCCGTAGTAAGGCTTTATCAGAGGGACAAACAGCCGGAGTAAGGCTTCATCAGAAGGACTAACAGCCGGAGTAAGGCTTTATCTGATGACTCTGCAATAGTTGGATGTATCAGCAAGGGTGATGAGGATGAGTACAGGGCGACGGTGAAGGACTTTGTCGCATGGTGCAAGCGGAGCCAGGAACTGCTGGTGGACCTGAGGAGAGACAAGGCACCGGTGACCCCTGTGTCCATCAGGGGGGTCAGTGTGGACACTGTGGATGATTACAAATATCTGGGTGTGTATATTGACAAACTGGACTGGGCTAAGAACACTGACGCCCTCTACAGGAAGGGCCAAAGTCGTCTCTATTTTCTGAGGCGTCTGAGGTCCTTTAACATCTGCTGGACTATGCTCAGGGTCTTCTATGAGTCTGTGGTGGCGAGTGCTATCCTCTATGCTGTAGCATGCTGGGCAAGCAGGCTGAGGGTGGCAGATGCCAACAGAGTCAACAAACTGATCCGCAAGGCCGGTGATGTTGTGGGTGTGGAGCTGGACTCGCTGACGTCCGTGTCAGAGAGGTGGACGCTGTCTAAGCTGCAGGCCATTATGGACAATGGCTCCCACCCACTCTACGATACGGTGATGACACACAGGAGCTCATTCAATGCAAGACTCATTCTACTGAAATGACTACAGAGCACCACAGGAGGTCATTCTTACCTGGGGCCATCAAACTCTAACTCCTCCCTCAGTGTGTGATACCTTTTGGTTCATCTATGCAAAACTCAATACCTACCTGTGCTGTTCATATGTGTAATAATAATAATTGGGTGCAATAACTAAGAGGTACAATAATTTGAACTGCTTTATACTAGACGTTTAATATTTATTATCACAGTCACTGCCACTTTACTGTATTCATAAGACCTTAAATCTCGTGTACATATGGCAAATTTCTCTTTATCTTTGTTTTAAATTATTAAAGTGTTTATTCTTTAACATACATGGTTGCAACTGTAACAACTGCAGTTTCCCTCTGGGATCAATAAAGGATTCTGATTCTGATTCTGATTCTCTACATGTCTGAATAAAACCTGTTTAGTTAGTTAGTTTAGCTAGTTGTTCAGCTGATTGATCCAACAGTGTTTTATTTATTCATTTTTTTTTCCATTTGTTTGATGTTCACTGGTTCCAAAATTCAAAAATCCCCTGAGGACAGAGTTGAAATATCTCTTCAATGAAGTTCTTATTATGTAGTCAGGTAATATCACACATAATGACTAAAAGTGATTGGACATTTTTCCCATTTTTTATTTTCTATAAATATCAGAATGTGGACACAGTTTTGTCTTGATCTTGTCAATTTTACTCTCGGTCTTGACTCAGACTCAAGTTTTTCCAACTCTTGACTCACATTCCAGGTGTCTTGACTCAGACTCACCTCTAGTGTTCTTCACTACAACACTGTAATTCCTACTACAAATAGACCTGTTACATCTTAATGATGAGATCTCCAAAAATATGATTATACCACAACAAACAGCTTCTCTTTTTCTCTCAGAAATGGATCAGACATGGGTCTCCATCATCTTCTTTTCCTCAGGTCAGTGTTTAAGGCTTTAAGGACGAATCCTGTATGATCCACAGGATCCATAAAGACTCTTAATGTTTATGATTAATTTGCAATTATGCAGCTTATGGGTAAAAATCTGAGATGAATCTATGTTATGAAGTTGTTTCTGTTCTGCCCCAGTTTATCACCTGATAACGAGCCTCCTTCTCATGTTCTTCACAGCTGTCTGTGGCGTATCTGCATACGTTCCTCGTCAGTATGTCTTTGTGAATGAGAGTAAAAACTGGACTGAAGCTCAGAGCTACTGCAGACAGAACTACACTGACCTGGCCACCATCAGTAACATGGAGGAGATGAAGAAGCTCAATTCTACTCTAAACACACTGAAAAATGCACCCAACAGCTCTGTTTGGATCGGCCTAAAAAAGGGGTTGATGGGAAATGGCTATGGTCTCTTGCAGATGGAAATTTCTATAGAGGTGGAGACACGTACAGAAACTGGAGGAGTGGAGAACCTGACAATGGGGGGAACAAAGGGGACGAGTACTGTGTTGCAATGTTTAAAGATAAGGGAGACTGGTTTGATGAGCAGTGTGAAGAATTATACTCTTTTGTGTGCTACAACGGTAAGAACAAACAAACCTGTGCTACTGAAAGACATTACTTCATTAAACAGATCTAGAAAATACTGAAAACTGATTATTACTGTGCAGATTTTTCTAGTTTCTTGTATTTGTTATATAGTTATATTGCAATATTCATGTTCTTCTTTATATTTTTATCTGTCATTCCATACGTAAAGTCAGATTTTCTGTGGGAACGTTGTATCTTAAGGGTTTGGAATGAGCGAGGGGGCCTCTCTGTCCTTCTAGAAGCCATAATAACAAAAACCAGATGTAAGCCATACCATAAGATGGTTTCTCGTGTGAATGTATGTGTTGAAGGGAGAGATGAGGCCCTAGCTGCCTTGCTGCCTTGTCAGCTGTTAGAATAAGCCTTTCCAGATATTTTCACATTCAATGTATAGATTTTGTGTTATGTGTGTGCAGACATTTTGTTTAAAAAGCTGAAGCATCTTGGACTTGAGAGAGATTCCACATTGGCTTCTGGGTCTCTGCAACAAGGGCTTTAAGCGCTATCTTTTAATTTGAAATAAAGTTGTTCATGTTTTAAATTCAGATAGTGTCTACAGAGCTTTCGTCATCCCACCTACACAACTGAGCATAAACAACACATTGATTCAGCAACGTCTGCAGTTCTGGATTATTCCACCTGGTTATTACAGGGAGATTCACTGGAAAAAGGCCTTGAATATTCTGTTGTGACTCCTGTTAGGATGAACTAAAAGACTACACTACATACCGTGACGGGTGTGGAGTTGATTTCTAGCATCAGATCTAATGCCGTGATCTCCGTTTTCTGCCAGACACATGAAGGGGTACAGAGGTATACACGCTGAAGTTTAAGCGTCATGACGACTCATCGCTCCGACTCAGGGGCATCCCGGCTTGTTCGAAGCTCCATATACTGAGGAGCTCATTGCACATTCTTTTGTTCAGACTGCTTCATCCTTGTGAGAATTACAGAATATTCAGGGCCTCTTTTGTGTTTTCACAACACAGTGGAACCATAGATGTAAGAATTAGCAGCTCCAATAAAAGTTATTTAAATAAAATACTCCCTGCATTGTTTTCATAATTGCATATTTATTTTTTTTCTTAATAAAAAACATGACTGGATCATAAAGTCGTGTCCAGGAGTTGGAATCTGAGTTGTAACACATGTTTGAATGAGAACGGATCAAAGTGGAGTCAAACCAGAGTGTCGGTTCTGGTCCAGTTCTGATCATCCATGGACAGAGCTATGCAAATTGCAAGGCTAGAAGGTTTGTTTTGGACTAAACCTGCATCAGTCTGAACTATTGATGGAAACTCATCCAAAGAGCTTCACAGTTCCTCTTTACTGGAACTTTCATTGTACAAAGGCTAATGAAAACAAACCTGTGATGGTATCTCTCCAGGACTGTATTCATCAGGGGCTGGGCGTGTCTAGAGAGATATATGCAGGTGTAGAACACTGTGTATGAACATAACGTGAGGAGAAGAGCAACAGAAGCAGATCACAGAGGAGAAAAACAGACATTTACTTTTCTACCAAGGGCTTTGGAAGAAATACAGTTTCTCAGAAATGGATCAGAAGTGGATTTCAATCATCTTGCTTTTCTCAGGTCAGTATTTAAGGCTCCTAAAGACTTTTAATGTTTATGATAATTTGGCAATCGTGTAGCTTTTTGTGTAAAAATGGGAGATGAATGTATGTTATAAAGCTATTTCTGTTCTATCCCAGTTTATCACCTGATAATGAGCCTCTTTCTCATGTTCTTCACAGCTGTCTGTGGTGTATCTGCATACGTTCCTCGTCAGTATGTCTTTGTGAATGAGAGTAAACCCTGGACTGAAGCTCAGAGCTACTGCAGACAGAACTACACTGACCTGGCCACCATCAGTAACATGGAGGAGATGAAGAAGCTGAATGCTACTCTGAACAACAAACCTAGAAGCCCTGCTTGGATCGGCCTAGCCAGAGGGGACACTGGGAAATGGCTGTGGTCTCTAGCAGATAGAGGTTTCTACGAGGAAGGAGACACTTACCGAAACTGGAATAGTGGTCCCCCGAAAGAACCGAACAATGATGGGGGGAATGAATACTGTGTTGGGATGTTTATGGACAGTGGAAACTGGTTTGATGTCAAATGTAATGACATATACACTTCTGTGTGTTATGATGGTAAGAACCTCTCAATGAATATTAAGGAAATTCGTTATAACTTCATGAAATGACCACTGAAAACAATTAATCAGACGTAATGTTTTTTTCTATCAAACATTGTCATCTTACTGCTCTGTCCAAAGCACAGAAACTTGCAAACAGAAATGATTAATAATGTAATTAAACCTTTCAGAAAAGAAGACGAGCACTAAAAGATACGTGTTCATTAATGAGACAAAGAACTGGTACGATGCTCAGAGCTACTGCAGAGAACATCACACAGACCTGGTCAGTGTGAGGAACCAGACGGAGAACCAGCTGATCTTTAATATATCAAAAAACTCTTCAAATTCTGATCGCGTTTGGATCGGCCTGTTCAACGACTCCTGGCAGTGGTCGGATCAGAGCGACTCCTCATTCAGATACTGGATGTCTGGTCCAGAGAATTATGCTCAAGGAGAAATGTGTGCTGCAGTGTTTGAGCAGGGCTACTGGAATAATGTGGCCTGCAACAACAAGCTGCCGTTCATCTGCTATGAGAGTGAGTTACATTTCATTGATTCAGCAACGTCTGCAGTTCTGGATTATTCCACCTGATTATTACAGCGAGATTCACTGGAAAAAGGCCTTGAATATTCTGTTGTGGCTCCCGTTAGGATGAACTAAAAGACTACACTACATACCGTGACGGGTGTGGAGTTGATTTCTAGCATCAGATCTAATGCCGTGATCTCCGTTTTCTGCCAGACACACGAAGGGGTACGGAGGTATACACGCTGAAGTTTAAGCGTCATGACGACTCATCGCTCCGACTCAGGGGCATCCCGGCTTGTTCGAAGCTCCATATACTGAGGAGCTCATTGCACATTGTTTTGTTCAGACTGCTTCATCCTTGTGAGAGTTATGACAGAATATTCAGGGCCTCTTTTGTGAGAATCTCCCTGTAATTAGTTTACCTCTTTATTTATTTTTATTATTCATTGCAAACCCTTGGATATGTGCACGTCTTTACTCTGAATGTTTGATCGATAGACTGCATGGCTTTATGTGAAGACACTGGAATTTCAAAACCGTGCACTGATCATTTTCTCTTTTCCTTTGATCTCTAGATAAGCTGATCTTGATCAAGCAGAATCTGACCTGGAGAGAAGCTCTCAGATACTGCAGAGATAATCATGTGGACCTGGTCTCAGTTCACTCTGAGGAGATCCAGCTCTGGGTGAAGGAGGTTTCACAGAACGCCTCCACTGAACTTGTGTGGTTGGGTCTGCGTCACACCTGCACTCCGGGTTTCTGGTACTGGTTGAATGTTTCACCTATGTGCTACCAGAACTGGGCTCCAGGTAACGGGACAGGAGGAGAAGACTGCAGCCCTGTAGAGAGAACCGGAGCGGTGCAGGCTAGAGGAGGTCAGCAGTGGGTCAGCCTGCCTGAGGACCACAAACTCAACTTCATCTGCCTCACCTATGAAGGATAGTTGCTGTTCATGGATGTTACTGGAATTCTGATGTGCTTTCTGTTTGTAAACTGTCTTTTTTTTTTTCTCTTTCAAACAACAAAGACTGAAACCAGGTGGTTCCTCGTCCATAACCAGCTTAAGCAGATCTACAGTTTTATACTTTTTATTTGCTTTTCTTGATAGTCTGAGTTATAAAGGTGTGCCAACATGAATGTTTACTGTACTCCTGACTGTTTGATGTGCATATTTTACCTTTTTTTCATCCATCTAAGTTAAAGTGAGCCTCATTATTGAACCTCAGTCAGAATGCAATGCAAATTGAACATAAAGTAACTTTTAGCATAAATTGTATGTATTTGATATCCATAAATAATGTCCTATGAGGTTGTGTGTATAGTCATGAAACCGATTTCAGTTCAGGTCTTTTGAAAACTTTCCTTTGTCTTTATTTCATTTTTATTCATGCCCATTCCCTGTATGCTTTCCTCTCCCACATCCATCCATCCATCCATTTTCTAAGCCGCTTCTCCGTCAGGGTCACGGGGGGATGCTGGAGCCTATCCCAGCAGTCTTCGGGCGAAAGGCAGGATACACCCTGGACAGGTCGCCAGTCCATCGCAGGGCAGACAGACAGACACAGACAGTCACTCACACACTCACACCCAGGGGTAATTTAGCATGTCCAATTGGCCTGACTGCATGTCTTTGGACTGTGGGAGGAAACCGGAGAACCCGGAGGAAACCCACGCAGACACGGGGAGAACATGCAAACTCCACACAGAGAGGACCCTGGCCGCCCGGCCGGGGAATCGAACCCAGGCCCTCCTCGCTGTGAGGCGACAGCGCTACCCACCACGCCACCGTGCCGCCCGTCCTCTCCCACATAGTTTATTTTAAAAATCATGCTTTAGGGACTCATCAGTGTCTTGTTCTTTGTTCAATAAAGCTTAAAATAATCCACTCTACATAGTTTATTTGCTTTACTTTAAGGTGTATTCATTTTCCACTGTATTATTAAACAACTGGAATAAAAAAAAAAAGAAAATTACTTACGGTTTCATTTTTCATCGTAATAGCTCATAGTACCGACTTGTTAACATCCTCTTATGCAAATTTCTGAGCTTAAGTTACAACCTAAATTCACATCTTATGTGTCGAATTGGCTGTAGGTAGTGTCGAGTGCACTGTTTACAAGTGTTTTCAAATTTATTATATTTATGAATTAACTTAAATGACCAAAATGAGCATAGTGGAACATACTTGTACTTAATTATCAACACAATCTTCTTAATCAAAGCTTACAAATATCCTCAGAATATCTTCTAAAGAACTAGCAATGTTTAAAAGATCATTACTAATGAAATCAGCAAGAGCAAAACTGAAGTGGAACATCATTCTAAAAAAAAAAAACACTTTTACCCTTAGTAAGTGATACAAATGATATTTCCATGTTATAAGCTGTAAAGAATGGACCTCAGCTCTCAGACATTGCAGGTAAATGCAAAATACTAGAATTCAGGAAACCCGCTACTTGAATTTTCTACATTGTTTGGTATGTTAGTTCTTCACTATGTTAATATCTAAAAGATTTCAATAAACACAGTATTAACTAATTTAGAAAAGCTTTTATTAACATGTTATATAATATATACGTATACCACATTTCTAAACTTTCAAAACATTTCTAAGCTAGGGTATTACTACAACACCAGCACTTTGAGGTCATCATCGCTGGACTTATCATCACAACTGGACCTGATATCCCACTATAAGTTCATGGGATAACATGGGTATGGCATAAACAAAAGCAAGGATCCTTTAGAAAACAACTCCTATAGATCATGGAGGTGAATATGTGATGATGCACAGCTGTGGTGTAGCAGGTATCGTGAGAGTTAAGCCATCGCACCTCATTCTCAGGTTGCTGTTCATATCAAGGCTACAGCGGCAGCTCGACGGACTTGCAAATGAACCTATAAGAACCTCTTTGTCTCCGCTGATGTGTTTATCTGAACTCATGCAAATCTGTGTACCTGCACTGCTCTGGTATGCCTCTGGCATTTCTGTGTTCAAAAGGCTAATTTGTTTTTTAGTTCCTGTACATGGACGTCATGTTGACGTAAGGATGCTCCAAATAAGAATCATTTGAAGAGCCTGGATTTTATAGACTAAGGTTACAGTACTGCATACAACTTACCATGAATTAATGCTAGAAATCGGCCGTCATTGACTACGTCTTACTGGACATCCATGAGTAGTGTGTTAAAGCCTGTTGGGCACTGACACTGAGACCTGTATGACTCAGATAAGATCAGTTAGCAGACCTGCTGATGATGCAGATAGGAGGGGTTAAAGTGGACAGAGATATACTGAGAAGATAGAGATACAGATCACACAGTGAAGATAAGCTCATTTGACTGGGGGTGATCAAACTTTTGCATACAACATACATTTTGCTGTTGTTAGAACAACAATTTTTGTCAATTTTCATTTTTTGACAGAATTTTAAAATGGCTTTAAAATTAGGGCTTTTATTTTGTTTATAAATTTAATAAAGGATGGACCAAATTAAATGGCCAAAAATAACTTTGGGGGGGGGTCTGGTTCCTTTGACTTACATTGAAATTAAAGTGGGTTTTTCCCTTCTTCTGTAAAGTTATCATTTTGGAGACAAGGTTTTCTCCTGACAGCAGCGATATGCTTTGTATGTATGGAAGACCCATTTTAGTGTGGCCAGTCATTCAGATTTCAAAGCAACTATATTGAGTGCAGGCACAGTGGGTAGCGCTGTCGCCTCACAGCAAGAAGGGCTTGGCTTTGATTCCCCAGCCAGGCGACCGGGTCCTTTCTGTGTGGAGTTCGCATGTTCTCCATGTCCATGTGGGTTTCCTCCAGGTACTCCAGTTTCCTCCCCAAGGCGAAAGACATGCGGTCAGGTTAACTGGACATGCTAAATTGCCCCTAGGTGTGAGTGTGTGTGTCTGTCTGTCTGTCTGCCCTGTGCTGGACTGGCGACCTGTCCAGGGTGTATCCTGCCTTCTGCCCAATGACAGCTTGGGTAGGCTCCAGCACCCCATCATGACCCAGAAGGATAAGTGGTTTAGATGATGAGATATGTATGTATTGAGTGTCACTAACCTACAGGGGAGGGAAGATGCCAGGGGCAGGGGTTAAGGCAGAGAGCAGATTTATTCTTTTAAACACAACTTAAATGGCTTTTCAGCCTGTCACATTATCGTCTCATGGACTCGTTCAGTTTGGCTCCTTCTCGCGCCTTGCTGGGGTCTCCTTCTCTCTCGAAGCTCTCCCACTTACTGAAGGGAGCCGTCCGGCCGACACTCCGACACAACCACTCCAGGAGGAGTTTTGATGTGGTGCTCTATGAGGTCAGTACGGCCAGGCAGAGGCGAAAACACGTTGGAGAGTTCCGTTTGTAATCTTGCCACCTTTGCTTTCTGGGACAGGGAGAGCTGGTCCCCACAGGGGACCAGAGTGTGATTCATTTTGGTTGGGACCATTGCCAAGGAAACAGGGACTGCCTCTCTCCAAGGTTTGAGGAGATTAAGGTGGTATACCTGGAGTGCCCCGCCTCTGTCTATTCGTTTGACCTCAAAGTCAACTTCTCCCACTCGCCGTGTGACCTTGGCGAGCAATTTAGAGCTCGATGGGAGTAAAATGAGTACCTCGTCTCACGGTGAAGGCCTACGTAGCCAAGCGCCACTGGTGTGGTTGGTGCGGCTCTGACATTCTTAAGCCCGGAGCAAATTCTCCTGAGTTTTTACTATTCGAAGGCCCCTCCTCCCAGGACTCCTTGATGACATCTAGGATGCCCCTGGGTCTCCTCCCGTACATTAATTCAAAGGGAGAAAACCCCGAGGAGGCTTGCGGGACCTCTCACACGGCAAACAACAGGGGTTCTAGCCACTTATCCTAGTTTCTAGCGTCCTCATGAACAAACTTCCGGATCATGTTTTTAAGGGTTTGGAACGTTTTTAAAGTGTTCAAACAGTCCATCCGTTTGGACACGAATCGATTTAATGCCCAACAGTTCGTACAGTTAGCAGAAAGTGTGTGACATGAATGTTGTGCCCTGATCAGTCAGGATCTCTTTCGGGATCCTGACTTGGGAGATCACTTTGAAAAGTAACGGTATGTGCTGATATGTTGCGAAGATGCACCGCCTCTGGATATCGCAGAGGGACAAACAGCCGTAGTAAGGCTTCATCAGAAGGACTAACAGCCGGTGTAAGGCTTCATCAGAAGGACTAACAGCCGGAGTAAGGCTTCATCAGAAGGACTAACACCCGTAGTAAGGCTTCATCAGAAGGACTAACAGCCGGAGTAAGGCTTCATCAGAAGGACCAACAGCCGGAGTAAGGCTTCATCAGAAGGACTAACAGCCGGAGTAAGGCTTTATCAGAAGGACCAACAGCCGGAGTAAGGCTTTATCAGAGGGACAAACAGCCGTAGTAAGGCTTTGTCTGAGGGACTAACAGCCGTAGTAAGGCTTTGTCTGAGGGACTAACAGCCGTAGTAAGGCTTTGTCTGAGGGACTAACAGCCGTAGTAAGGCTTCATCAGAAGGAGTAACAGCCGTAGTAAGGCTTTGTCTGAGGGACTAACAGCCGTAGTAAGGCTTCATCAGAAGGACTAACAGCCGTAGTAAGGCTTTATCTGAGGGACTAACAGCTGTAGTAAGGCTTTATCTGAGGGACTAACAGCTGTAGTAAGGCTTTGTCTGAGGGATAAACAATCGGAGTTAGGCTTTGTCTCCTGTTCATGTTTTTAGTAGTTTATTTATTTGACGAGGCAACTTAGGGAAGCTGTGCCCTATCGAAACATGGTAGTAGAGAGAGTTTTGGTTTGTTTTTTCACAGTGAAAGTGCTTCTTTCACTCTCATGGTCCGCTTTGTTTACACACGGGATCAGCTGATTGCACTGAAGCCGGTTGGCATGGCGACCAGGACAATGAACATCCCCAAAGAGCTTTGGAGACAGACGGACATGGGATGCAGAGGGGGAATGAAACAGCGCACAAGGCAAGCAAGGGTGAGATGACGGAAGCTTATGGAGAAGAGGGGATATAAGCTGCATCTCCCCTCCCTCATCATGGGCAACATGAGGTGCTGGGTAATAAGGCTTTGTCGCTGGGTAATAAGATGGACGAGCTGAAGCACTAGCCAGGAGTCAGAGGAAGTTCTGGGAGTGAAGTCTAATGTGCTTTTCGGAGACATGGCTACACCAGGACATCCCAGATGACAATGTTTCCATTGATGGCTTCCAGACTATTCGGGCCAACCCGGGCTGCACTGAGAGCGGTAAACGCAGTTAATAACCGCTGGTGTAACCCTGATCACATTACCATCAAGGAACGTGCCTGTTGCCCGGACATTGAGCTGTTGGCAGTTGGACTCAGGCCATATTATTTACCACGCGAGGGCTCACATGCTGTTATCATGACTGTTTACGTCCCCCCCTCTGCCAACCCGACATCAGAGTGTGACGTCATTTATTCAACTACAGCACGTCTCCAAACTCAACACCAAAGTGCCTTTATCACCATATTGGGTGACTGTGTGGACTCTGTGTGGACTCCACTGTCCCAACCAGGACTGTTAAATGTTACCCAAATAACAAGCTCTGGGTAAAAAAGGACATTAAAGCTCTCCTCAACAAGAAGAGGAGAGCCTTCAGAGCTGGAGACTGAGTGGAGGTGAGAACGATCCAGAGGGAACTGAAGACAGCTATCAAGGAGGCGAAGGACAAATATAGAAGGAAGCTGGAGTGGAAACTGTGAGTCTCACTGCTGACCAGGTGAGAAGACATCTAAGGCCGCAAACAAGGCTGTAGGCCCTGATGGGTTCCCCCCCAGGGTGCTTAAAGCCTGTGCCTCCCATGTTTGTGGAGTACTGCAACATGTCTCCAACATGAGCGTGAGTCTCCAGAGGGTCCCCATGATGTGGAAGACTTCCTGCATTGTTCCTGTTCCAAAGACGCCGTGGCCGGTGACGCCAAGGACTACAAGCCAGTGGCACTGACGTCTCATGTCATGAAGACCATGGAGAGGCTCGTCTTGGATCAGCTCCGACCCATAGTCCAGCCTTTTCTGGACCCCCTCCTTTTTGCCTATCAGCCCCGCCTGGGAATTGAAGATGCCATCATCTACCTGCGCAACCGAGTATACGCTCACCTGGATAAGCCAGCCAGCTCTGTGAGGGTCATGTTTTTTGACTTCTCCAGCGCATTTAACACTGTCTGGCCCGCTCTTTTGGGTGATAAGCTCACAGTGATGCATGTAGATGCCCCCTTGTGGCCTGGATTGTTGACTACCTGACTGGCAGACCACAGTACGTACACCTGCAGCACTGTGTGTCGGACAGAGTGGTCAGCAACACTGGAGTTCCACAAGGAACTGTCCCCTCTCCCTTCCTCTTCTCCCTCTACACCATGGACTTCAGCTACTGCACAGACACTTGCCACCTTCAGAAGTTTTCTGATGACTCTGCAATAGTTGGATGTATCAGCAAGGGTGATGAGGATGAGTACAGGACGACGGTGAAGGACTTTGTCGCATGGTGCGAGCGGAACCACCTGCAGCTCAATGTGACAAAGACAAAGGAACTGGTGGTGGACCTGAGGAGAGACAAGGCAACGGTGACCCCTGTGTCCATCAGGGGGGTCAGTGTGGACACTGTGGATGATTACAAATATCTGGGTGTATATATTGACAATAAACTGGACTGGGCTAAGAACACTGACGCCCTCTACATGAAGGGCCAAAGTCGTCTCTATTTTCTGAGGCGTCTGAGGTCCTTTAACATCTGCTGGACTATGCTCAGGGTCTTCTATGAGTCTGTGGTGGCGAGTGCTATCCTCTATGCTGTAGCATGCTGGGCAAGCAGGCTGAGGGTGGCAGATGCCAATAGAGTCAACAAACTGATCCGCAAGGCAGATGATGTTGTGGGTGTGGAGCTGGACTCGCTGATGGCCGTGTCGGAGAGGAGGACGCTGTCTAAGCTGCAGGCCATTATGGACAATGGCTTCCACCCACTCTACGACACGGTGATGAGACACAGGAGCTCATTCAGTGCAAGACTGAAATGACCACAGAGCACCACAGGAGGTCATTCTTACCTGTGGACATCAAACTCTATAACTCCTTCCTGAATGTGTGATACCTTTTGGTTCATCTATGCAAAACTCAATACCTACCTGTGCTGTTCATATGTGTAATAATAATAATTGGGTGCAATAACTAAGAGGTACAATAATTTGAACTGCCTTATACTAGACGTTTAATATTTATTATCACAGTTACCGCCACTTTACTGTATTAATAAGACCTTAAATCTCGTGTACATATGGCAAATTTCTCTTTATCTTTGTTTTAAATTATTAAAGTGTTTATTCTTTAACATACATGGTTGCAACTGTAACAACTGCAGTTTCCCTCTGGGATCAATAAAGGATTCTGATTCTGATTCTGATTCTCTACATGTCTGAATAAAACCTGTTTAGTTAGTTAGTTTAGCTAGTTGTTCAGCTGATTGATCCAACAGTGTTTTATTTATTCATTTTTTTCCATTTGTTTGATGTTCACTGGTTCCAAAATTCAAAAATCCCCTGAGGACAGAGTTGAAATATCTCTTCAATGAAGTTCTTATTATGTAGTCAGGTAATATCACACATAATTACTAATAGTGATTGGACATTTTTTCCCATTTTTTATTTTCTGAAAATATCAGAATGTGGACAGTCTTGTCTTGATCTTGTCACTTTTACTCTCGGTCTTGACTCAGACTCAAGTTTTTCCAACTCTTGACTGTGACTCAGATTCCAGGTGTCTTGACTCAGACTCACCTCTAGTGTTCTTCACTACAACACTGTAATTCCTACTACAAATAGACCTGTTACATCTTAATGATGAGATCTCCAAAAATATGATTATACCACAACAAACAGCTTCTCTTTTTCTCTCAGAAATGGATCAGACATGGGTCTCCATCATCTTCTTTTCCTCAGGTCAGTGTTTAAGGCTTTAAGGACGAATCCTGTATGATCCACAGGATCCATAAAGACTCTTAATGTTTATGATTAATTTGCAATTATGTAGTTTCTGGGTAAAAATGTGAGATGAATGTATGTTAAGAAGCTGTTTCTGTTCTGCCCCAGATTATCACCTGATAATGAGACTCCTTCTCATGTTCTTCACAGCTGTCTGTGGCGTATCTGCATACGTTCCTCGTCAGTATGTCTTTGTGAATGAGAGTAAAATCTGGACTGAAGCTCAGAGCTACTGCAGACAGACCTACACTGACCTGGCCACCATCAGTAACATGGAGGAGATGAAGAAGCTCAATTCTACTCTAAACACACTGAAAAATGCACCCAACAGCTCTGTTTGGATCGGCCTAAAAAAGGGGTTGCTGGGAAATGGCTGTGGTCTCTTGCAGATGGGAATTTCTACAGAGATGGAGACACATACAGAAACTGGAGGAGGGGAGAACCTAACAATGCGGGGAACAGGGACGAGTACTGTGTTGCGATGTTTAAAGATACTGGAGACTGGTTTGATTATCAGTGTAAAGCATTATACTCTTTTGTGTGCTACAACGGTAAGAACAAACAAACCTGTGCTACTGAAAGACATTACTTCATGAAACAGATCTAGAAAATACTGAAAACTGATTATTACTGTGCAGTTTTTTCTAGTGCCCTATTGTGGTTTATTGGGACAATATATTATTAAAATAACTGACATTCATAATGTAATTACATTTTTCAGAAAAGAAGACGAGCACTGAAAGATACGTGTTCATTAATGAGACAAAGAACTGGCACGATGCTCAGAGCTACTGCAGAGAACGTCACACAGACCTGGTCAGTGTGAGGAACCAGACGGAGAACCAGCTGATTTTTAATTTGTCAAAAATCAACTCAAATGTTCACATTTGGATCGGCCTGTTCAACGACTCCTGGCAGTGGTCGGATCAGAGTGACTCCTCATTCAGATACTGGATGTCTGGTCCAGAGAATTATGGTCAAGGTGAAATGTGTGCTGCAGTGTTTGAGCAGGGCTACTGGAATAATGTGGCCTGCAACAACAAGCTCCCGTTCTTCTGCTATGAGAGTGAGTTACATTTCATTTGAGGTGTATTTACACTTATCTTGTATTTGTTATATTGTTCTATTGAAATATTCATGTTCGTCTTTATATTTTTATCTGTCATTCCATACGTAAAGTCAGATTTTCTGTGGGAACGTTATATCTTAAGGGTTTGGAATGAGCGAGGGGGCCTCTCTGTCCTTCTAGAAGCCATAATAACAAAAACCAGATGTAAGCCATACCATAAGATGGTTTCTCGTGTGAATGTATGTGTTGAAGGGAGAGATGAGGCCCTAGCTGCCTTGCTGCCTGGTCAGCTGTAAGAATAAGCCTTTCCAGATATTTCCACATGTCAATGTATAGATTTTGCGTTATGTGTGTGCAGACATTTTGTTTAAAAAGCTGAAGCATCTTGGACTTGAGAGAGATTCCACATTGGCTTCTGGGTCTCTGCAACAAGGGCTTTAAGTGCTATCTTTTAATTTGAAATAAAGTTTTTCATGTTTTAAATTCAGATAGTGTCTACAGAGCTTTCGTCATCCCACCTACACAACTGAGAATAAACAACACATTGATTCAGCAACGTCTGCAGTTCTGGATTATTCCACCTGATTATTACAGGGAGATTCACTGGAAAAGGCCTTGAATATTCTGTTGTGACTCCCGTTAGGATGAACTAAAAGACTACACTACATACCGTGACGGGTGTGGAGTTGATTTCTAGCATCAGATCTAATGCCGTGATCTCCGTTTTCTGCCAGACACATGAAGAGGTACGGAGGTATATACGCTTAAGTTTAAGCGTCATGACGACTCATCGCTCCGACTCAGGGGCATCCCGGCTTGTTCGAAGCTCCATATACTGAGGAGCTCATTGCACATTGGGTAACACTTAACATTAAGTATCGACTAACTAACATGAAGTAATGCATTAGTTAACATGAAGTAATGCTTTAGTTAACATGAAGTAACATGAAGTAATGCATTAGTTAACATGAAGTAATGCATTAGTTAACATGAAGTAATGCATTAGTTAAGAGAGTTAAAGACTTTTACTTCTACTTAACACTGTTTGCTTAATTCCATTTCAGTCAATAATTTTTAGTTGCTTGTTTTTGATGGTTCATCTTTGGCCCTGTATTAAAGCTCAATAATATATACAATATAATTTAACCTGTAACATATTCTTATGCGTGTATTCAAGAAGGAATCATACGTACCATTCTCGCATAACGATCAGGCCTGGATGAGGCAGCTTGATGAAATTATTTACGTACCTTCAACCTCTCTTCTTTTAGCTTTATTTCATGATGCATATGCGTGAATGCAAATGTGACTTTTTTTGTAAGTCCTCCTATATTTACAATTGCAAATATAAGCAATGAGTGTATACACATACATTTCATAAAAAACACCCTCAAACTTAATAAAAACCAATCATGCCTTTGTAAAGCATTACTAACATCTGTTAAACATTACCAATCCTTTATAAGGACTTGTTCAATGAATCAAACATACCTGATGTAAAGTGTAAACCAATCATGCCTTTGTAAAGCATTACTAACATCTGTTAAACATTACCAATCCTTTATAAGGACTTGTTCAATGAATCAAACATACCTGATGTAAAGTGTAAACCACTCATGCCTTTGTAAAGCATTACTAACATCTGTTAAACATTACCAATCCTTTATAAGGACTTGTTCAATGAATCAAACATACCTGATGTAAAGTGTAAACCAATCATGCCTTTGTAAAGCATTACTAACATCTGTTAAACATTACCAATCCTTTATAAGGACTTGTTCAATGAATCAAACATACCTGATGTAAAGTGTAAACCAATCATGCCTTTGTAAAGCATTACTAACATCTGTTAAACATTACCAATCCTTTATAAGGACTTGTTCAATGAATCAAACATACCTGATGTAAAGTGTAAACCAATCATGCCTTTGTAAAGCATTACTAACATCTGTTAAACATTACCAATCCTTTATAAGGACTTGTTCAATGAATCAAACATACCTGATGTAAAGTGTAAACCAATCATGCCTTTGTAAAGCATTACTAACATCTGTTAAACATTACCAATCCTTTATAAGGACTTGTTCAATGAATCAAACATACCTGATGTAAAGTGTAAACCAATCATGCCTTTGTAAAGCATTACTAACATCTGTTAAACATTACCAATCCTTTATAAGGACTTGTTCAATGAATCAAACATACCTGATGTAAAGTGTAAACCAATCATGCCTTTGTAAAGCATTACTAACATCTGTTAAACATTACCAATCCTTTATAAGGACTTGTTCAATGAATCAAACATACCTGATGTAAAGTGTAAACCAATCATGCCTTTGTAAAGCATTACTAACATCTGTTAAACATTACCAATCCTTTATAAGGACTTGTTCAATGAATCAAACATACCTGATGTAAAGTGTAAACCAATCATGCCTTTGTAAAGCATTACTAACATCTGCTAAACATTACCAATCCTTTATTAGGACTTGTTCAATGAATCAAACATACCTGATGTAAAGTGTAAACCAATCATGCCTTTGTAAAGCATTACTAACATCTGTTAAACATTACCAATCCTTTATAAGGACTTGTTCAATGAATCAAACATACCTGATGTAAAGTGTAAACCAATCATGCCTTTGTAAAGCATTACTAACATCTGTTAAACATTACCAATCCTTTATTAGGACTTGTTCAATGAATCAAACATACCTGATGTAAAGTGTAAACCAGTATTGTGTTAGTGATCGTAAAACAGTAATGGAAGGTATACCTTTTTAAAAAGTAAGGCAAATGTGTGACCAAACAACATACTATATATGTTTTTTTGTTTATTCACAGCATAACAGTGGTTGTGTTTATTGTATCCAGAACATTTTTATTCATTTAACATTACACAAATACAATCTGAATAAACAATTTCAGACTACTTAATTATAAACACTTACACAATATAATATTTCAGATAGAGATATATGAACGCTAGTAATAAAACAGTATTTTAACAGTTTATTGATATCAGAACCATCATTCAAATTTTATTAGAAACCCCTGCCCTGCAACTTGGCTTGTTGGTGTACAGTAATAAACTGTAGGTCATCTTTTCGATGTATAGTCTATTTTATTTTGATACTGCTGCTTAGTTACTACCAAGTTGCTCCTGTCTAGATATTGTCAGCTAGTGGATCACTGATAAAACCTAATCAAAACCATATTCACCATGACAGTGTTACTGCTGTACTGAAAGTTGATCTATACCCAAATATACATGGTAAACAATAAGGGCTGAACTGGTTAATCTTTCAGCCCTAGTAAACATGTTATTTCTAATTGGCTGTTAAAATCGAATTGTAAAGGTACACTAAACAGAAAACAGCTTGCGAATATCCTTCAGCAGCCTGCCCAGAGGACCATCTCTGTGACATTTTCCCAACCAGTAAGTCCACTCTATTAGCTTAAGATGTTCAATTAAAATACTTTCTGTTCGATTTCCCCTCAGTCTCCATACATGTCCTTTGTATGAGGACCATGCTCTTTCTAAGTGTTGTGTGTGAGCACCAGTATGAGAGTTGACAAAGTTCCTGCTGTGATTGACAGTGAGGTGGATGTATCCCATATCTGAAAGGGCACCTCTGTATGCTCTCCATTCATCACTAATGATGGTACTTCCTTGGCGCACATGGCGTCGCACCAGGGGAAGAAGAGCACGTCTTGACCTATGTTCGACAAGCCGCAAAACGGGTCTGCGAGTTTGACCGCGAACTCCTAATATTCCAAACACCCATTTCTTTCTCCTCCATGTTTGGCCAGCTCTACCTCGCCCATACTGTAAATAGAACAACAAAAGAAACACTATCACTGAAACTACATTATCTACCATTTGAAGAATATATCATGCAAAAATATTTAGTGATCAGTAATAAAATCTTGAGAAAACTCAAATGGTATGACAGAAAAATAATTTGTTTTACATTCTGTTAATGCATTGTTTTAGCCTAAATCAACATCATGGTAGCCAAATAATAAGAGTCAATGATAATAATTCATGTGTTCTACAGTATCAGTCAAAACTTTGGACTGTTTAGTTGGACATTCAGTTAAATGGTATGTGAGTGTCTGAGAATCCTGAGACTGGTACTGTAGCTGCACTGTAGTCCATCTGATTCACTGAATAGTGTTAACCCCTTTTCAAAGAATTTAGAATCGTTTACCAATTGTGTCATTTTTGCAGAGGAATTTGTCCTCAGCAACCTATATGTGCAGTGAAACACCCACATAAACACACTCTAGTAAAAACAAAAATAGTAGGGGGCAGTGAGCACACATTTCCAGAGCTGTGGGCAGACCTATCCATGACTGCCAAAAGGCCAGGATCACCAGAGGACCACCACAGAGCAGGTATTATATGCATGATTCCGAGCACTGCAGTGACACTGACGTGGTGGTGATGCGTTAGTGTGTGTTGTGCTGGTGTGAGATCAGATACAGCAGTGCTGCTGGAGTTTATAAACACCTCAGGGTCACTGCTGGACTGAGAATCATCGACCAACCAAAACTGTACAGTCAACAGCGTCCTGTGGGCAGTGCCCTGTGACCACTGATGAAGGAACACAAACTGTGCCGCAGCAGATGAACTATTGTCTCCGACTTTACACCTACAAGGTGGACAGCGCAGCAGGTAGGGAGTAAAAGGTGTACTAATGTAGTGTCTCAGTGTGTCAGTGTTAGTAGGAGTGTCTTATAGAGTAAACAGAGAGTGGACACAATGTTTACTAACTCCAGCATCATCAACACACACTAACACAAAGCCATCATGTCAGTGTTACTGCAGTCTTGAGAATCCACCTCCCACATAACACCTGCTCTGTGGTGGTCCTGTAGGGGTCCTGACCATTGTAGAACAGGGTAAAAGTGGTTGCCAAATGTATGCCGTGAATAAGATAGGCCACAAAGTACATCTACAGTACCAGTCAAAAGTGTTCAAATGAATTAGAAGGTATGTCCAAACTTTTGGCTGGTACTGTATATATATATAATTTAACAAATATCAAAACTGTACAAACTAATATTTTATATATTTTTTAAACATTTCAAAATGTACTTATGACAAGGGATTAAGAGTTATCCCAGAGCACTCTATAACCAGGAGATGATAACTGTAGTTTACTAGTGTAGTAATACACCTTTAATAATATTTTGAGAAATAATAACTTTAAAGTATTTATGAATTGTTGAAAAAATATGGACATGGGGATCCATCATTTTTACCTTGCGTTTATGTCGGAAGTGGCTCTCATCAATTACAGTAAACTCAGTTCGACCACCAACACGCTGTCCTTTGTCTCTGATGAAGGAATCCATTGAATTTTTGCACACATTGCGTAAACACTTAGCCATCCTAGAGAGTGTTCTTGAACTGCCAGCTATGCCATCACTGATCATGTCGACCTGTCTTAGCTGTAGACCCTGGGCGAATCTGAGACAAAATAACTATATTATGTAACAATCAAATGACAAATAAATCATTGCATTGGCTAAATTTTCACCAAGAAAATATGTGAATGACAAAATATTATAATTGTAAAATAAACCACTGCATGAAGGGAAGTGTAATAACTGTACACAGTACAGGTTTCTAGAATGAAGGTACAGTGCCAGACATATATATGCCTATATTGCTATTGATAAACATGTTTTATATATGAAATACCTATATATGAATTTCATCCAGGACACCAAACTGACTCTGGATCTTTCGAATAAGGATCCTGATCTAATGGATTTGGTGCATGGCTTCCCTTTGTGTGGCTGTCTGTTGCAGATCCTGAAGAAATGTTGTAAAAAATGTATTATTTTATTTTTAACATAATAGATATAAAACAAAATAAAATTATCATGATGAATTACTTGCCATGTAAATTTGTCCTTTTTATGAGAATGTGGAACCATTGTCATAGGTCTGCTGCACTTATTGCATCTACTTTTGGCCATGAGTAATTTTTCCTTCATGAGCCATTTGATTAGTTTCAGTGTAGACCTTCTGGTTTTAACCCCATCAATTAACCTAAGGATTTTTGCCCTGAGTGCCATTGCGGAGATCTTCTTACTGGAATATTTTCGCCTAGACTACTTATACGGAAGTGTAAAATTTCCGCTTTCGTTCAGCCAGTCAGTTTAATCCAGTCATCTTCACTAGCTAATCACAGGTGATACTGGGTCTGCGTCATGCGCGCGACCATATGAAGTGTTTGTTTAGGTTTCGTTAGGAAGGTAAGAGAGTTCCCTGTTCCAAATTACCATGAAAGTTTCTCGTAGACGGACCAAGCAGCAAGAGAAACGCGAAGATTCAGGCAGTAAATGTGAAACCACACATGATAACACCAGTGCAGCCGGCAGAGGTAAGATGTTTAAACTTCGAAGCTAAACGTGCTGTGATGGGAAGTTCGATTCATCGGAGGCGCTTCAGGCTTTCGAACGAGTCAAGCGTTTCAGTACAACGTCTATGTCCAATGTAATCCTCTTAAAAACACGTATAATAAATGTGATATGTGAAATGTGAAATATAAAAGTGATCGTTACAAAAATCATTACATGAAATTATAAAATGGATTGAATCAGATGATTGATTCATACGTTCAAAAGAACCGGTTCAGTAAAAGGAATCGAACTTTCCAGTTTGACTGTTTGACTTGTCTAAGCACCAGCTATATAGTGTTAGGATGTCTATTTTGTCTGCTTTATTTAGTGATAACGACAGCGTTCCTTGTTTAGGTGTTATTGCATAAAAAACTTCTAGTGTATGTATTTTTACACAAGCCAGTAACTGGTGACCACCATTTTAAGTAAAGATTAGAAAATACTGTTGGCCTTATTTAGCTGTAATACCTTAAGTTTCAGCGTTATGTTTATCTCTCCTAAAAATCTGTAATGCCTAGTTATTTTTTTTCTGAATGGTTGCTATTTAACTATCTGTCTAAAATACTAGAAACTGCAAACACAAAACATGTTGTGTTTATGTACAGATTATAGTGGTGTATGATAATATTGAGCTTTATACTTTTTTCTTAGGTGATTCACAGTCCCCCACAGCTCAAATTGCTCTAGCTAAAGCCATATCTGAGGTGGAGTTATTGAAGCTGAAGGTAGCATCACAGCAGGAAAAGATTAAAGATCTAGAGGAAGAACGTGATTTTCTGAGGACACAATTAACTCAAGGTAAGTTTTTGTCAAAATTCACAGGTACCCCTGATTATATATATATATATATATATATATATATGGTTAAGATGGTGGTTAAGATCCTTAGGTCATGTGGATTTATGTCATGAAACATGACAGTGTAATCAGAATGGCGTGTCATTGATGACTAACAAGACACAAGACTAACAAGTCACATTGTCAGTATGTCTGTAACTGTGTATGTGTCTTTCTGATGGCTGGTTTTCAAGAGAGTGATTGAAAATGCACAGGGCTGCACTTTTACTGTAAGCCGCATATCAGTTTCAACAGTGCACAATGTATGTGGGGACTAATAGTAGATTAGACAAGATTCACATTCATTGTGATACAGAAATTGTGATACAGAAAAGAAAGACAAGACTGTTTAGTAAAGAGGAAAAAAATACATAAAATAACAGTAAACACTGTACGTACAGCACTGTGGAATTACAGTCTGTCTACACTACCTGACGTTCCTGTCTGCAGAAGGTAGACTAAGGTTTGTTGAAAATTTAAGGTTCTTATTATATGAGATGAAAATGTTAAAGTGTTCAATTTTGTTTAGTAGTTTGTTGTTGTTGTTGTTGTTGTAGCCAACAAGGCTGAAGAAGAAAAAGAGGAGGGTGGAGTTAAACGGAAGAAAAAATCAATCGTCATAGATTCCAGCTCATTTGATTCTTCAGATTCCTTTGTTGATTCTGACAGTACTGATTCCTCATTTGAAAAGAAAAAGAAGAAAAGACGGGAAAAAATAAAAGGGAAAAAAGAAAAGATGAAGCGCAAGAAGGAGAAGAAAGGGCCCATCTTCCAACGTGGTATATGTATTCACCAACACTAATGACTTACTTCCTGACATATTAGTCTAACAATTGTGAGTTCATAGGTACATTTGGAAGAAAAAAGTGAAACTGCATTTCATGAAAAGAACACCTTGCTAACTGTAAAGCATAACACTACACTGTGTCTCTCACTGTGTGTTTATAACACCCTTTCTAATGAAAGGATTCGTCTGCTTTACGCTGATCCCATTCCTGATATAAATGCCTAAACACAGCTTGTCTAGTAGAGAAGAATTGTCAATAGAACACAGGGTCTCTGGAGCACAGAAATATGAACCTATTTGGACCATGCCTTATGCTAGGCATGAACTAAAGGTTATAAAGTGGGGGCAATGGGGTAGAGTGACTGATTTTTATTGAATAGAAAATACATGGAGGTACCATTTAATGCAAGTAATGCAGTGGTAGTAATCTATATAACATAAAAGTTAACATAAATATTTTTTAGGATGACATTTTTTTTTCTTAAAACTCATGTCAGTGTCTCTTGTCTTTTCTTTTGTATAGTTTGTGTCCCTGCTGAGGTGATCCGAAGATATGAAAAAGTGCTGGCCATATATATGAAAGGAAACACAATGGCCAAGTCATTCCAGAAGTACGGGGTAGACCGCAACACAATTGCCCAGACTGCTTCTATTGCAGAGCTATCCCTTGCCGCACCAGAGACATACCGCCAGCTCAATGATGATCGTGGAAAAAAGGAGAAGTTGTTAGACTTCGCTAAAAAGTGCCAAGATGTAATAGCTTCGGACAAAAGCATTGCTGAGAAAATTTCAAATATGAAAGTTGAGGGGAAGTTGCTTCCTATTCAGAAGAAGTAGGCTGACCTATTACGTGGATGTGCTGCTTAGAGAAACCTTTTTCAGTTGCAGCATTTAATTTTAAGTTAATTTAGATATTTTTGTGTTCTGTGAACATTATTTTGTATATAGAGTGCAAAAATGCTTTATTTTAAAGGTGTATTGAAAAAATATGTAAATTGAAGGGTTCTGTTTAATGACCGAAAACATGGTCACAGGTCAAAGCTAAGTAATAAAAAAGGCTTCATTTTTATAATCCTACCCTTTTTTGTTTATACTGGGTAGTTATTTGACAGTAATTTGTTTGTGCTGCTTTCTAAAACTCAGGGAAACCCTTCACAGTTGCAGCAGGTAATTCAGAGTAAATTTCGACAGTTTTTTTTGTTGAGATACTGTGAGCAGAATTTTATATATACAGGACAACATTTAAAGGTGTTTTGAAGTATTTTCAATGCAGGGTTCTTTGCAGGCTTCTGTTAAATATCAGAAAACATGTTAAAAGGCCAAAGTTGAATAGTAAAAACCGTTTGGTAATTCTACTGTTTATTCTGTTCCTTCTAGGTAGTAATGCAAACATAAATATTGTTTATTGTTTTAACTTTGTGTAATGCTTTCAAATTACATCATTAAACTACCTAAAGTGCTTTACTAATTTAGTAGTACTTTTTAATGTTATGCCTTCTACATTCACTAAACAAGTCCTTATAAAGGATTGGTAATGTTTAGCAGATGTTAGTAATGCTTTACAAAGGCATGATTGGTTTACACTTTACATCAGGTATGTTTGATTCATTGAACAAGTCCTTATAAAGGATTGGTAATGTTTAACAGATGTTAGTAATCCTTTACAAAGGCATGATTGGTTTACACTTTACATCAGGTATGTTTGATTCATTGAACAAGTCCTAATAAAGGATTGGTAATGTTTAACAGATGTTAGTAATGCTTTACAAAGGCATGATTGGTTTACACTTTACATCAGGTATGTTTGATTCATTGAACAAGTCCTTATAAAGGATTGGTAATGTTTAACAGATGTTAGTAATGCTTTACAAAGGCATGATTGGTTTACACTTTACATCAGGTATGTTTGATTCATTGAACAAGTCCTTATAAAGGATTGGTAATGTTTAACAGATGTTAGTAATGCTTTACAAAGGCATGATTGGTTTACACTTTACATCAGGTATGTTTGATTCATTGAACAAGTCCTTATAAAGGATTGGTAATGTTTAACAGATGTTAGTAATGCTTTACAAAGGCATGATTGGTTTACACTTTACATCAGGTATGTTTGATTCATTGAACAAGTCCTAATAAAGGATTGGTAATGTTTAGCAGATGTTAGTAATGCTTTACAAAGGCATGATTGGTTTACACTTTACATCAGGTATGTTTGATTCATTGAACAAGTCCTTATAAAGGATTGGTAATGTTTAACAGATGTTAGTAATGCTTTACAAAGGCATGATTGGTTTACACTTTACATCAGGTATGTTTGATTCATTGAACAAGTCCTTATAAAGGATTGGTAATGTTTAACAGATGTTAGTAATGCTTTACAAAGGCATGATTGGTTTACACTTTACATCAGGTATGTTTGATTCATTGAACAAGTCCTTATAAAGGATTGGTAATGTTTAACAGATGTTAGTAATGCTTTACAAAGGCATGATTGGTTTACACTTTACATCAGGTATGTTTGATTCATTGAACAAGTCCTTATAAAGGATTGGTAATGTTTAACAGATGTTAGTAATGCTTTACAAAGGCATGAGTGGTTTACACTTTACATCAGGTATGTTTGATTCATTGAACAAGTCCTTATAAAGGATTGGTAATGTTTAACAGATGTTAGTAATGCTTTACAAAGGCATGATTGGTTTACACTTTACATCAGGTATGTTTGATTCATTGAACAAGTCCTTATAAAGGATTGGTAATGTTTAACAGATGTTAGTAATGCTTTACAAAGGCATGATTGGTTTTTATTAAGTTTGAGGGTGTTTTTTATGAAATGTATGTGTATACACTCATTGCTTATATTTGCAATTGTAAATATAGGAGGACTTACAAAAAAAGTCACATTTGCATTCACGCATATGCATCATGAAATAAAGCTAAAAGAAGAGAGGTTGAAGGTACGTAAATAATTTCATCAAGCTGCCTCATCCAGGCCTGATCGTTATGCGAGAATGGTACGTATGATTCCTTCTTGAATACACGCATAAGAATATGTTACAGGTTAAATTATATTGTATATATTATTGAGCTTTAATACAGGGCCAAAGATGAACCATCAAAAACAAGCAACTAAAAATTATTGACTGAAATGGAATTAAGCAAACAGTGTTAAGTAGAAGTAAAAGTCTTTAACTCTCTTAACTAATGCATTACTTCATGTTAACTAATGCATTACTTCATGTTACTTCATGTTAACTAATGCATTACTTCATGTTAACTAATGCATTACTTCATGTTAGTTAGTCGATACTTAATGTAAAGTGTTACCGCACATTGTTTTGTTCAGACTGCTTCATCCTTGTGAGAGTTACAGAATATTCAGGGCCTCTTTTGTGAGAATCTCCCTGTAATTAGTTTACCTCTTTATTTATTTTTATTATTCATTGCAAACCCTTGGATATGTGCACGTCTTCACTCTGAATGTTTGATCGATAGACTGCATGGCTTTATGTGAAGACACTGGAATTTCACAACCATGCACTGATCATTTTCTGTTTTCCTTTGATCTCTAGATAAGCTGATCTTGATCAAGGAGAATCTGACCTGGAAAGAAGCTCTGAGACACTGCAGGGTGAAGCATGTGGATCTGGTCTCAGTTCACTCTGAGGAGATCCAGCTCTGGGTGAAGGAGGTGGCACAGAACGCCTCCACTGAACATGTGTGGCTGGGTCTGCGTCACACCTGCACCCTCAGCTTCTGGTTCTGGGTGAGTGGAGAGTCTATCTGCTACCAGAACTGGGCTCCAGGTAACGGGACAGGAGGAGAAGACTGCAGCCCTGTAGAGAGAACCGGAGCGGTGCAGGCTAGAGGAGGTCAGCAGTGGGTCAGCCTGCCTGAGGACCAGAAACGCAACTTCATCTGCCTCACCTATGAAGGTTAGATACTGAAACCAGGTTTTGTTCCCCTTCAATAACCAGCATATATTCAATAACCAGCATCAGTGGATCCTCAGTTTTACTTACAGATATCATAAATAATAAAGGGTTGTATGGATCCCTCTACATAAACATATTTACATATTGAATTTCCTCCAGTGTGGACTTTTTCTCCTACTGTTCTTCTTGACTCAATTACACCTTTCCACTTTTCCTGATAAAACTGTTTATTCAACTGTCATTTTTAAACAGTTTGTTCTTATTTAGTTTCATCAACATTCCAATGTGTTTTCTTATATGTACTTTTTAGCTAAGACTATGTATAATTGAGTTTTGGCTTTACCTGCCATGTTGATTTTCATTCTGTAATCATCAGGATATTCAGTTGTAATTGCCTGATTATTTCACTCAATAAACGTAAATAAAAATACAAAATCATGTAAATTTACATCTTTATCAACTCATCTTTGTCTTCCCTTCGTCTGTATATACATGCACACATGTCCTGCAGGCTGTAAGTCCTCTTACATACAGTCAGCTCCATAATTATTGGTACCCTTGGTAAAGATGGATAAACGCATCCACCACCATACTTCACAGTGCAGATGAGGTACTTACCTACATGGCTGTCTTTGCATCCATGTCTATCCACCTCTAGTGTTTTCTGCTAAATCCTGACTTCATTTACTGAAGAGAAAATGTTGTTCAGCCCTACATGGCTCTATGTGAAAAAGTAATTGCCCCCTAGCTACTAAATCAACCGGTTAACCAAATTCAATAGACTATTGGGTTCAAATTCACAGGCCAAATTTTGGGATAATACTCCGTGGACTGATGAAGGTAATATTTGTTTTGGAAGACATGGGTCCCATTACATCTGGCGTAAAGCCAACTCCACATTTCACCCTACGCACATCATGCCTCTCAAACATGGTGGTGCTGGTGGTGGTGGTGGTGTGATAATCTGGGGCTGCTTTGCTTCTGCATGACATAGCCAATGTAGTTCCTATGTAGCCGAAGTAAAACTATTTTGCAGGCCAATATTCCTTCACAGTGGTGTAAACGACTGTTACTGTTGAGGGTGGCACAACCAGTTATTAGGTTTTGTAGTGAGACAGAATTGGCCAGATACTTCTACTTGAAATAAGAAAGTAAGGCTTTATGAGTGAGAATGAGATCAATACTCATGGTTGGAAAATAAATGAAAGCCAAATGCAGAACAAACCAAATACAACAAGGGAGAAACATAAAGACAACTACAGAAAAATACCATCCAAAAAGAGGTAAGGCAAAAATTCCAGAAATAAAAAGGCATAGTAAATGAGAGGAGTGAAGTAAACCAGCATTTGGGTGAAGTCGATTGCCAATTGGTTAGTGGTGCTGCCACAGTCATATGATCTCCCACGAAGTTCTGGGAAGTCATATGAAGTTCAGTACTGAGTCAGATCCAGAGGGATGCTTGACAGGTTTAGGGGGCCTTTACTTTTTCACATGGTGGTAAATGCTTTGAATAAATCTTCATCTTCAGTAGATGGAATGATCGTTTAAAGGCTCGTTTTGAGTTGACCTGTGCTGTCTCTGTCTTGTAAAATTAGTTGGATGATCTGAAATGTTGAAACGTGACAAAGTAGCAGAAGCAGAAGAAATCGCGTGGGGGCAAACACTTTTTCACAGCACTGTAAACTCATTTCAGACTAAACAAACAGGGATTTTGTTCGCTGAGGCTACATGGGGAAGTGGATCTTGGTTACAGCACACAGACTCATCCCATTTAAAGGCCTTGCGTCCAGTTATGTTTTTTACCGACGTGTGAAAATTAAAAAGCCATTTCTCCAGAAAAGAGGAATTTTAAAGTGGTGGAGAGATGGAAAGTTTTAATGATATTGTGTGACCAGCACAACACAGTGGAACCATAGACGTAAGAATTAGCAGCTCCAATAAAAGTTATTTAAATAAAATACTCCCTGCATTGTTTTCATAATTGCATATTTATTTTTTTTCTTAATAAAAAACATGACTGGAGAGTCCCCTGAACCCCTAATATTAGACTATAATTTCAGACAATTCAGGCGAAATACATCCAAATAGATCATTTGCTACTGTCTAAACAATCCTAGATAACATAATATGAAATTATATAATGTACGATTGTAGATAATCCACTGTTATTTCTCATTATAATGGTCTATTTTTCTTACAATTAATCTTATATAAGTAAAATTCTCATTGGCTGGGGGTGCTGTCAATCACAAATGATTAGCCAATCAATTGACCAGCTGTGAGGGTGAAGGGAGCCGGCATGGTAGGCAGGCTCAGTGTGTCTCCAGTGCCCAAAGTTAACATGATGGAACATGCAAATGAGTTAGCTTCACAGAAATGTCTACATACAAGTGAAAATGAGCTGCATTCCTACAGGCTGTGTAAGAAAGTCCACCGAGGTCTTCTCTACTTTTGGTATTTAAAGCTCATGTAAGTCCTTTTATTAAGATAAACTTGTCGTATGAAAAAAAATTAACATCAACACGATGACAGCTGGATCATAAAGTCGTGTCCAGGAGTTGGAAACTGAGTTGTAACACATGTTTGAATGAGAACGGATCAAAGTGGAGTCAAACCAGAGTGTTGGTTCTGGTCCAGTTCTGATCATCCATGGACAGAGCTATGCAAATTGCAAGGCTAGAAGGTTTGTTTTGGACTACACCTGTGTCAGTCTGAACTATTGATGGAAACTCATGCAAAGAGCTTCACATTTCCTCTTCACTGGAACTTTCATTGTACGAAGGGTAATGAAAACAAACCTGTGATGGTATCTCTCCAGGACTGTATTCATCAGAGGCTGGGCGTGTCTAGAGAGATATATGCAGGTGTAGAACATTGTGTATGAACATAACGTGAGGAGAAGAGCAACAGAAGCAGATCACGGAGGAGAAAAACAGACATTTACTTTTCTACCAAGGGGTTTGGAAGAAATACAGTTTCTCAGAAATGGATCAGAAGTGGATTTCAATCATCTTGCTTTTCTCAGGTCAGTATTTAAGGCTCCTAAAGACTTTTAATGTTTATGATAATTTTGCAATCGTGTAGCTTTTTGTGTAAAATTGTGAGATGAATGTATGTTATGAAGCTGTTTCTGTTCTATCCCAGTTTATCACCTGATAATGAGCCTCTTTCTCATGTTCTTCACAGCTGTCTGTGGCGTATCTGCATACGTTCCTCGTCAGTATGTCTTTGTGAATGAGAGTAAATCCTGGACTGAAGCTCAGAGCTACTGCAGACAGAACTACACTGACCTGGCCACCATCAGTAACATGGAGGAGATGAAGAAGCTCAATTCTACTCTAAACACACTGAAAAATGCACCCAACAGCTCTGTTTGGATCGGCCTAAAAAAAGGGGTTGCTGGGAAATGGCTGTGGTCTCTTGCACATGGAAATTTCTACAGAGATGGAGACACGTACAGAAACTGGAGGGAGAGAGAACCTAACAATTGGGGGAACAAGGACGAGTACTGTGTTGCGATGTATAAAGATACTGGAGACTGGTTTGATATTCAGTGTAAAGAATTATACTCTTTTGTGTGCTACAACGGTAAGAACAAACTTGTGCTACTGAAAGACATTACTTCATGAAACAGATCTAGAAAATACTGAAAACTGATTATTACTGTGCAGATTTTTCTAGTGCCCTATTGTGGTTTATTGGGACAATATATTATTAAAATAATTGACATTCATAATGTAATTACATTTTTCAGAAAAGAAGACGAGCACTGAAAGATACGTGTTCATTAATGAGAAAAAGAACTGGCACGATGCTCAGAGCTACTGCAGAGAACGTCACACAGACCTGGTCAGTGTGAGGAACCAGACGGAGAACCAGCTGATTTTTAATTTGTCAAAAATCAACTCAAATGATCATCACATTTGGATCGGCCTGTTCAACGACTCCTGGCAGTGGTCGGATCAGAGTAACTCCTCATTCAGATACTGGATGTCTGGTCCAGAGAATTATGGTCAAGGTGAAATGTGTGCTGCAGTGTTTGAGCAGGGCTACTGGAATAATGTGAGGTGCAACAACAAGCTCCCGTTCTTCTGCTATGAGAGTGAGTTACATTTCATTTGAGATGTATTTACACTTATCTTGTATTTGTTATATTGTTATATTGAAATATTCATGTTCTTCTTTATATTTTTATCTGTCATTCCATACGTAAAGTCAGATTTTCTGTGGGAACGTTATATCTTAAGGGTTTGGAATGAGCGAGGGGGCCTCTCTGTCCTTCTAGAAGCCATAATAACAAAAACCAGATGTAAGCCATACCATAAGATGGTTTCTCGTGTGAATGTATGTGTTGAAGGGAGAGATGAGGCCCTAGCTGCCTTGCTGCCTTGTCAGCTGTAAGAATAAGCCTTTCCAGATATTTTCACATGTCAATGTATGGATTTTGCGTTATGTGTGTGCAGACATTTTGTTTAAAAAGCTGAAGCATCTTGGACTTGAGAGAGATTCCACATTGGCTTCTGGGTCTCTGCAACAAGGGCTTTAAGCGCTATCTTTTAATTTGAAATAAAGTTGTTCATGTTTTAAATTCAGATAGTGTCTACAGAGCTTTCGTCATCCCACCTACACAACTGAGCATAAACAACACATTGATTCAGCAACGTCTGCAGTTCTGGATTATTCTACCTGACTATTACAGGGAGATTCACTGGAAAAAGGCCTTGAATATTCTGTTGTGACTCCCGTTAGGATGAACTAAAAGACTACACTACATACCGTGAGGGGTGTGGAGTTGATTTCTAGCATCAGATCTAATGCTGTGATCTCCGTTTTCTGCCAGACACATGAAGAGGTACGGAGGTATACACGCTGAAGTTTAAGCGTCATGACGACTCATCGCTCCGACTCAGGGGCATCCCGGCTTGTTCGAAGCTCCATATACTGAGGAGCTCATTGCACATTGTTTTGTTCAGACTGCTTCATCCTTGTGAGAGTTACAGAATATTCAGGGCCTCTTTTGTGAGAATCTCGCTGTAATTAGTTTACCTCTTTATTTATTTTTATTATTCATTGCAAACCCTTGGATATGTGCACGTCTTTACTCTGAATGTTTGATCGATAGACTGCATGGCTTTATGTGAAGACACTGGAATTTCAGAACCATGCACTGATCATTTTCTGTTTTCCTTTGATCTCTAGATAAGCTGATCTTGATCAAGGAGAATCTGACCTGGAGAGAAGCTCTGAGATACTGCAGGGTGAAGCATGTGGATCTGGTCTCAGTTCACTCTGAGGAGATCCAGCTCTGGGTGAAGGAGGTGGCACAGAACGCCTCCACTGAACATGTGTGGCTGGGTCTGCGTCACACCTGCACCCTCAGCTTCTGGTTCTGGGTGAGTGGAGAGTCTATCTGCTACCAGAACTGGGCCCCAGGTAACGGGACAGGAGGAGAAGACTGCAGCCCTGTAGAGAGAACCGGAGCGGTGCAGGCTAGAGGAGGTCAGCAGTGGGTCAGCCTGCCTGAGGACCACAAACTCAACTTCATCTGCCTCACCTATGAAGGTTAGATACTGAAACCAGGTTTTGTTCCCCTTCAATAACCAGCATATATTCAATAACCAGCATCAGTGGATCCTCAGTTTTACTTACAGATATCATAAATAATAAAGGGTTGTATGGATCCCTCTACATAAACATATTTACATATTGAATTTCCTCCAGTGTGGACTTCTTCTCCTACTGTTCTTCTTGACTCAATTACACCTTTCCATTTAAAATCTTTGTTTACACTGATAAAACTGTTTATTCAACTGTCATTTTTAAACAGTTTGTTCTTATTTAGTTTCATCAACATTCCAATGTGTTTTCTTATATGTACTTTTTAGCTAAGACTATGTATAATTGAGTTTTGGCTTTACCTGCCATGTTGATTTTCATTCTGTAATCATCAGGATATTCAGTTGTAATTGCCTGATTATTTCACTCAATAAACGTAAATAAAAATACAAAATCATGTAAATTTACATCTTTATCAACTGATCTTTGTCTTCCCTTCGTCTGTATATACATGCACACATGTCCTGCAGGCTGTAAGTCCTCTTACATACAGTCAGCTCCATAATTATTGGTACCCTTGGTAAAGATGGATAAACACATCTACCACCATACTTCACAGTGCAGATGAGGTACTTACCTACATGGCTGTCTTTGCATCCATGTCTATCCACCTCTAGTGTTTTCTGCTAAATCCTGACTTCATTTACTGAAGAGAAAATGTTGTTCAGCCCTACATGGCTCTATGTGAAAAAGTAATTGCCCCCTAGCTACTAAATCAACCGGTTAACCAAATTCAATAGACTATTGGGTTCAAATTCACAGGCCAAATTTTGGGATAATACTCCGTGGACTGATGAAGGTAATATTTGTTTTGGAAGACATGGGTCCCATTACATCTGGCGTAAAGCCAACTCCACATTTCACCCTACGCACATCATACCTCTCAAACATGGTGGTGCTGGTGGTGGTGGTGTGATAATCTGGGGCTGCTTTGCTTCTGCATGACATAGCCAATGTAGTTCCTATGTAGCCAAAGAAAAACTATTTTGCAGGCCAATATTCCTTTACAGTGGTGTAAACGACTGTTACTGTTGAGGGTGGCACAACCAGTTATTAGGTTTTGTAGTGAGACAGAATTGGCCAGATACTTCTAGTTAAAATAAGAAAGTAAGGCTTTATGAGTGAGAATGAGATCAATACTCATGGTTGGAAAATAAATGAAAGCCAAATGCAGAACAAGCCAAATACAACAAGGGAGAAACATAACAAAGACAACTACAGAAAAAGACCATCCAAAAAGAGGTAAGGTAAAAATTCCAGAAATGAAAAGGCATAGTAAATGAGAGGAGTGAAGTAAACCAGCATTTGGGTGAAGTCGATTGCCAATTGGTTAGTGGTGCTGCCACAGTCATATGATCTCCCACGAAGTTCTGGGAAGTCATATGAAGTTCAGTACTGAGTCAGATCCAGAGGGATGCTTGACAGGTTTAGGGGGCAGTTACTTTTTCACATGGGTGGTAAATGCTTTGAATAAATCTTTATCTTCAGTAGATGGAATGATCGTTTAAAGGCTCGTTTTGAGTTGACCTGTGCTGTCTCTGTCTTGTAAAATTAGTTGGATGATCTGAAATGTTGAAACGTGACAAAGTAGCAGAAGCAGAAGAAATCGCGTGGGGGCAAACACTTTTTCACAGCAGTGTAAACTCATTTCAGGACTAAACAAACAGGGATTTTGTTCACTGAGGCTACATGGGGAAGTGGATCTTGGTTACAGCACAAAGACTCATCCCATTCAAAGGCCTTGCGTCCAGTTATGTTTTTTACCTACGTGTGAAAATTAAAAAGCCATTTCTCCAGAAAAGAGGAATTTTAAAGTGGTGGAGAGATGGAAAGTTTTAATGATATTGTGTGACCAGCACAACACAGTGGAACCATAGACGTAAGAATTAGCAGCTCCAATGAAAGTTATTTAAATAAAATACTCCCTGCATTGTTTTCATAATTGCATATTTATTTTTTATCCTAATAAAAAATATGACTGGAGAGTCCCCTGAACCCCTAATCTTAGGCTATAATTTCAGACAATTCAGGTGAAATACATCCAAATAGATCGTTTGCTACTGTCTAAACAATCCTAGATAACATAATATGAAATTATATCATGTACGATTGTAGATAATCCACTGTTATTTCTCATTATAATGGTCTATTTTTCTTACAATTAATCTTATTTGAGTAAAATTCTCATTGGCTGATGGAGCTGTCAATCATGAATGATTAGCCAATCAATTGACCAGCTGTGAGGGTGAAGGGAGCCGGCATGGTAGGCAGGCTCAGTGTGTCTCCAGTGCCCAAATTTAACATGATGGAACATGCAAATGAGTTAGCTTCACAGAAATGTCTACATACAAGTGAAAATGAGCTGCATTCCTACAGGCTGTGTAAGAAAGTCCACCGAGATCTTCTCTACTTTTGTTATTTAAAGCTCATGTAAGTCCTTTTATTAAGATAAACTTGTCTTATGAAAAAAATATACATACAACACGATGACAGCTGGATCATAAAGTCGTGTCCAGGAGTTGGAATCTGAGTTGTAGCACATGTTTGAATGAGAACAGATCAAAGTGGAGTCAAACCAGAGTGTTGGTTCTGGTTCAGTTCTGATCATCCATGGACAGAGCTATGCAAATTGCAAGGCTAGAAGGTTTGTTTTGGACTAAACCCGCGTCAGTCTGAACTATTGATGGAAACTCATGCAAAGAGCTTCACATTTCCTCTTCACTGGAACTTTCATTGTACGAAGGTTAATGAAAACAAACCCAAACTGTGATGGTATCTCTCCAGGACTGCATTCATCAGAGGCTGGGCATGTCTAGAGAGATATATGCAGTTGTAGAACATTATGTATGAACATAACATGAGTAACAGAAGCAGATCACAGAGGAGAAAAACAGACATTTACTTTTCTACCAAGGGGTTTGGAAGAAATACAGTTTCTCAGAAATCATGAGAATTGATGAATTTCATCAATTCAATCATCTTGCTTTTCTCAGGTAGGTATTTAAGGCTCCTAAAGACTTTTAATGTTATGATTGTAGCGCCCCCACCTGGTACTTGATTGAACAACAAGGGCCTAAAGGTGCTTAAAGTTTTGACCTGAAGTAGTAGCATGGGAGGTACAAGGTGGGTCCTACAATTACTGAACTATAATTGGCTGGTTTGCTAAGGTGATTTTTGCCTACAGGCTCAGAATTGCAGCTAATCAAAGCTACTTGAATCTCCCATGCACGCTTATATTGAACCTGCACCTACGACCCTCCAAAAATGAATACACACATGAAAATATACACTAAAACCATAAACCCCCAAGTCACAGGCAACACAATCTGTCTTTTGGTTCTGATTTAATTATAGAACTAGTAATTATGCTTCTATTACTACTAACTCAAAATCATTGAAAATAATTAGGGAAATTTGGCTTTGTTTAACCACAGGTTAAACAGTGATTTTACAGTACACTTATTTGGTGTTCCGTGTGGAGTAAGAACCAATAAAAAAACCCAAATGTTCACAGTTTATGAGGGAGCTACCCTCAGTTGGCACGCGATGGAGCTCAAGGAGAAAAAAACAAACGGTAAGAGGTCACTCACAGGTCAGCCGGCAGCTTGAGCATCGCCATGGAGCTTTCCAATGGCTGAAAAACCAAAAACATTTACAAGCGAGACACCAAGTTCCAACCAGGAGGATGTCGGCACGGCCCGTCCACAGCACGGGTTCAGCGTCCGTCGGTTCCAGCAGTCTCTCCGTCCCTTGGCCGAGTTGCTCCGACTAACGACACGGTGCTATTTCGTTGATTAGTGGAGGAAACGCTTCAGTTTAGTTTGTCACCCCGACCTGTACTGCATTAGCTCTTTTACTCTCCTCACTTAGAGAATTTTCACATGAAAATGCTCGCGAAATTCTTGCTCCCAGCTCCCGCGTCTCTCTCTCTCTCTCGCCCACCGACCAGACACCCCCACTGTCCTTCCCCACAAACTCCTTCAGCCCCGCCCACGTCCCCGGAACTGAACTCAGAACAGTAAAAGAAAAGTTTCCATTAAAGCAAACTCTCATTAAACTCAAAAACTTTTCAGAAAAGAAAACAAACACCAAATACACATTGATACAAGTATACATAATGAACATTTCAAAGCATTTTACAATTCTCTAACTCCTAGAGCTATAAAAGGTAAAAAAAAAAAGGGCTACACTCTCCCCTCACCGAAATCGGCATGTCCTCATGACAAAGTAAGAAGAGAAAAAAAAGGACCTCCTAATATCTTAGTCTTGTTCCTATGAAAGCTTTTACCCTAAAATATCCACTTGTAGAGAGTGCTTATGTACCTAACATTGGGCATACAGTAAGGACTATCACCAAGCTTCCCTACAACTTTAACTGAGTTAACCCTAAATGGGTCCACTGCAACTGAGGTGGGACTACCTAACACATCATAGGTAAATCGGGAGGGAGGTCTCTTAATTCTTTGAGGTCTGGCAGTTACAACACCACTTGACTCAGCTTCCATCTCCCTCTGATTCTTGGGTCTCACCTGAGACTCTGTTTCACCCACTCTTGTCTCTGGCTCTATGTCCACAGCAGGCCGGATCACCTCACGATGATGGACATCTGAAAGTGGCAGATCTTCCACTAAATTTTCAGTCTGACCAGAAATGCCCAAATCCAAACTCGGAACAAATTCATGTCTTTCTTGTAAGGCACCACCATCAACTGTCATCGGAGCAAGTATATGAAAATCATACCCAAAGTCTGAATCTCCAGAATCAGATTTGTCACCCTGTTCATCCATCATCTCCTGACTGGAGGGTTCCTCAGGTAGGGTCTGACTTCCTTCCCTTGTCCTCTTTCTCTGACTCCTTCTCAGAGGAGTTTGGAGGGGAACCATTTCTGGGTCATCCCGAAACCGTACTTCTCCAATTGGCAGCAAATGGTTTCTGTGTAAAATCTTTGTGGGACCCTCCCCACTTTGAGGTTGTAATCTGAATACTGGAAGCTCCGGCATTTGACTCTCCACTACATAAGGAGTAAAGGCCCAACGGTCTGCCAATTTGTGCTTTCCCTGAAGACCAAGGTTACGTATCAGTACTCTGTCACCGGGTGCAAGGTGAAAATAATGAACCCTTTGATCATAGAGCCGTTTGTTTGCATCATTTTTCCTGCCAGCTTTACTCTCAGCCAACTGATACGCAATCTGAAGTTCACGCCTCATGTCTTTCACATAGCACTTATATGATTTATGCAAAGTCCCATCGCTGGACACCCCAAAGCTCAAATCCATCGGCATCCTCGCCTCCCATCCAAACATTAGGAAATACGGGGAATAGCCAGTTGACTCATTCAACGTACAATTGTATGCGTGAACCAAGTAACAAATGTGTTGGCTCCTCACTATCCATATGGCACAATGGAGCAGCTCTTCTAGGCAGAGTTTTTTGTTGAATGCACCTAGCACATGTTTTGCAATACTTTTCAACATCACTCTTCATGCGCGGCCAGTAGAAACGGGCTTTCACTAACCCATAAGTCTTGTCAAACCCCAAGTAGCCAGAATGGTCATGCAATGACATTAGCACTGTATCTCTGAATTGTTGCGGGAGAACTAGCTGCTGGTTAGGGGGTTTGTTAAGCATTCGGGATATCCTATAAAGGACCGTACCTTTAAGCTTCAGTTTATCCCACTCCTTCAAGAGCAATGGGATATCTGCATGTTTTCCCTTATCAGCCTGACCCAGGTCTCTTTGTCTAACCGCTCTCCATACCTCATCCAGGCACGAGTCTTCTTGTTGCGCGCAAGCTATCTCTTCTGGACTCAAGAGAGGCAAACGCTGCATATTCACTGAGGTCACATTACAATACGCTTGAGGCATAGCTTGCCACGAGGCACCGAAAAGATCAATGACTCTCTGAGGCCTAAAGGGTTTACAAGTCAAGACCTGGGAAGAATGGCAGAGGGCTTTTATGCTGCTCACAGAAATCTCATGCAATCCATCTTCAGGAAGGGCAGAGTGAGGTAGACGGGACAAAGCATCAGCATCTATGTTCTGCTTGCCAGGTCGGTACTTCAAGGTAAACTCAAATGTTGACAAAGCTGCTAGCCACCTATGACCTGCAGCATCCAGTTTGGCTGTTTTCAACACATAGGTCAATGGGTTGTTATCAGTGTGCAGTTCAAACTTCGCACCATAAAGGTAGTCATGCAGTTTGTCCACCACTGCCCACTTTGGAGCCAAGAACTCAAGCTTATGAGTGGGATAGTTCTTTTCAGTTGGGGAAAGACTTCTACTGAGAAATGCAACCGGCCTCAGTCCATTACCCTGATCTTGGTAAAGCACACCTCCTAACCCCTCTCGGCTAGCATCAACATGCAACACGTATGGTAGCTGAGGATTGGCAAAAGCCAGAACAGGGGCTTTCAGTAAACTTCCCTTGAGTGCTTCAAATGCAGTCTCACATTTTTCATCCCACCTAACTCCAAAGGGCTCGGTAGGGTGGAACATTTGTTTAGGATGATCATCCTTCTTGCCATGTGTGGGACAATCCTGACCTCTCTTGTTTTTTTTCTTACACTCCTTTGTGCTAGCCGTTACACAGCCTTGAAGCAACTGGTTAAAAGGGTAACTTATCCTTGAATAGTCCCTCACAAATCTGCGGTAGTAACCGCAAAACCCCAAGAATGAACGGAGAGATATTATATTCTCTGGACGGGGCCACGTATGAACAGCTTCCACCTTGGATGGGTCAGTGGAAATACCATTCTGCGAGACAATGTGACCCACATAATTAACCAACGTGCGGCAAAACTGACATTTATTAAGAGAGACCTTGAGTCCTTCCTCTTTCATCCTATCCAACACTTTGAGTAGACGCTCGTCATGTTCTTCAAGGGTCCTTCCAAAAATTATTAGATCATCCAAATAGACCAGGACCTCCAGGAGATTCATGTCAACTACAGTTCTCTCCATGACCCTCTGGAATGTAGCTGGGGCCCCCATCACCCCCTGTGGCATCCTCTCAAAATGGTAAAATCCCAGAGGGCTGATAAATGCAGTTTTCTCCTTGTCTGCACTGCTCATAGGAATCTGATAGTAGCCACTTCTGAGATCCAGTACGCTGAACCACTTGCTACCACTGAGACAAGCCAGAGCATCTTCGACACGAGGAACTGTATATTGAACTGGATCTGTCCTCTTATTCACTACGAGACTCAGAGATGATGCCTGCTTTTAATAGCTCATTTAGATGCTCTCTTACATCTTCCACATCCCTAGGGGCAATTCGTCTTGATCGCTCCCGGAAAGGCTGATTGTTTGTGACACAAATGGTGTGTTCAGCACTCTTAGCACATCCCACATCAAATTCACTACAGGAAAACACTTCCTTTCGCTCCATCATTTTTGCGCAAAGCCGCTCTTTACACTCATTGGATATGGGAGAGTCACCAAATTTGAATAAGGATGACGTAAGTTCTCTTGATTCCTTATCTGTACTTTCAGAGCAGACTGAAGATACAACATTGACTGGAAATAAATGTGCAATAGCCATCCCCCTTCAAAGTCACCTCACGAGTAGACACATTCCTTACTGTAACTTTAACTCGACGATTATGTAGGCTACCTGGTTTCTTGACCTCAGGCACAACTAACAAGCCCTCTATAGTATGCCCCTCCTCAGGTCTGTCAATCAGAATTGCAGGTGTAGAAGGTCTTCCAGGAAATTTGGGAACACCTGTGACTGTGCAAGTCTGGCCAGGGGACAAAATCTTTGGATTAACATGCGAGAGCCAAACAGTGCCTCTTTTTTAGATCATCCACCTTCTCATGAATCTCTTGTAACCTCACATAGCTCTCCTTAAACACTGGATGGACAGACATCGTGCTCAAGATGTCCTCGCCCCCTTTCAATTTGCATGATTCAAAAAGCTTCCTCACTACAGACGTGTTTGTGCCCACCAACAAAGAAACATCTGCTTTGACAGCCGGGTCGGGACACACCAACACCACTTTTCCACTGCTACAGTCACTCCTACCACGTCTCGTGCAAACTCAAGCCTTATGTCAGACGGTGAAAATTAGTCTGTATTTCTCTTTTTTTGTATTGGTCGTGTGTTGCGGGACTTTTATTTTGAAAGGTGGCCTCGGGATTCCTGATTACCCAGGATTGACAGCAGATGATCTCCCTGGAAACGCCATTGACTGGCGGGTGAGTGGACCAATCGCTGTGCGCTGTTGTGATGGCGCAGCCTATGGGGACTGTTGGGGGGCTGGACCAGTGACTGTTTTCTGGTTTTAACCGGAGCTGTGCGCTATGGAGGAGAGAGCGAGGGGCAGCGGGAAGCGAGGAAACAGGACGGTGGCAGACACAGAAAACACAGCACGGACGGCGAATGTGAGCGAGGCTGGGATCTGGCAGCGGTGAGAGTGTTTGGTACGCTGGGGTCGACGAGCGGTTACCAGGAGAAGTTGCTGAGCGGAGCCTGCATGGAAGCGAAAGCGAGGCTGCCGTCTTTGGACTTTCCACCCAGGCTTGGAGTACTCGCACTGGGGGTTTGGGTTTCCTGACTCCCAGGCAAATCGTGAGTATATCTCTTTATGGGTGGAAAAGTGTTCATATTGAGTGCTAAGGGTGTGGAAGTGGCCCAGAGAGAATCGAGTGAAAGTTATTTTTGCTGTGTGGCCAGAATACTGCTCGCATCTCTTTTGCCGCAGCTGCCTCGTGCATGAGCGTCACGTGGAGCCAGCATGGGTGAGGAGGAACCTCAGCGCCTGAGACACGTGTGGAAGCCATGATCCGTCTTCCATTGCCGCGTCATGGACTGCCGCTCGCCAACTGGTGTTGCTTTTACCCTTCTCTAATTAAATGAGGATCGAGATTTTATGAAAAGGAAATTGGGGGTTTAACTGTGAGGGTTGGGATTACGCTCTGTCGAATGTAGTTGTGTTGTTTTTGGTTTTGCTGCTGTGTTTTGGGTTTGCTGCTGTGTTTTTGGTTTTATGGTGTTTTTGGTTTTGTTGCTGTGTTTAGGTATCTTGTTTGGGTCAAGTGGCATTTGTGTAGTATGTAAATTGGGTGGGATTTTAGAGTGGAGCTGCAGCTTAGTTTTAGTAATACGGTCCAGGAATAAAGTTTTTTTTTTTTTGTTTTTTTTTTCTCTTTTGCTCCTTATGCCAATCTGCTTTTGATTAACCCTGATTTGTTGTTGTCAAATGGAAGTTGAATAAATTGTGTTGATTGGGTAAGGTTGTGGTTACTCATTGTTGCTCACCCCCGGTTACCAAAAGAACCTGATACAAAGCTGGTGTTTTTTTTGATTAACAAGAGTTCCTGGGACTCTAATTTCCCAGGTGGTGTGGTCGGATAATTTCTTGTGGCTCACCAGTGTCACAGAATTTTTGGCGTAGTCGGCAGGATCTGGGTATTGTGAGCAATTTGAGTGACCATTCTCTCCCTCCTTTTTTGTGGTAACAAATTGATTAGGAAAATTCTGATGCCGGTTTTTGCAGGTGCACCTTGGCTGCCTAAATTTGGTGGGGATAGGAACAGATGCTTGGGTTGTTGGGAGCCGCCCAGTATACCGATGCACAACAGGCAAGTATTATTATGGGGACATTAGTTGGGGATGCTAAGCGTGAGGTAAATGTTTTAGAGGCTGGAGATCGTGATAGGGCGGTGAAAATTTTCCGTTTCCTAGATACATTATATGGGGACCAGGTAGCTCTCCCAGTGTTGCGCTCACGTTTTTTTAGTTGCCGGCAGCGTCCGGAGGAATCACTGAGATTGGTTATGTTGCGTTTAAAGGAATTGTCTTGCAGGCTGCGGGCACGTGACCCAGACGAGGCGCCCTCCGATGGCCAATTGAGGGATCAGCTGCTGCTTGGAATGGGGAATGGGAGTTTGAGGCAGGCCCTTAAGACGTATGTGCGACGAAATCCAGATGAACCTTTTGCAGCTGTTTGTGAGGAAGCAATTTTGATGGAGGGAGAACAGCAAGGTCTCGACCCTGTAGGTGTAGTCAGTCATACTCAAGGTGGGTGCTGTAGTGCTAAGTCATATCCTATGCGGGATGATTGGAAGCAGACTTTGAAGCAAGAAATTTTGAGTGAGATGAAGGAACAGATGAAGGGTTGGACACAAGAGTTACTTAAAGAATTGCAGCCTGTAGTATATCCACCTGCTCCCCAGTTGCCACCAGTAGCTAACCCCATTGCAATTCGTCAGAGGGTTCGGCCTTGTTTAGATAGGTGGGACCCAGAGGGTAGACCCATTTGTCGCCAATGTAATCAGGCAGGCCATTTTGCACGAAATTGTAGGGATATAGCAGGGCCTAGGTCAGTTTTAAACTAGGTTACCCCACTACTGAGGTCCAAGTTGTGGGACAGGAAGATTGTCAAGGGACCATAGATACATTTATCGGTACTTGTCCAAGCATTGAGATTACTGTGGAGGTAGTTAAACTTACTGGGGTATTAGATACGGGCTCTCAGGTTACACTGATGCGGCAGAGTTTGTATAGGCATTATTTTTCCAATAGACCAAGTGATGTAGCAGCTTCAACCGTTTTTACGCTTAAGGCAGCTAATGGGTTAGTTATTCCCTATTCTGGTTATGTAGTGATGGACTTTGAATTTGAGGGAGTGAGGGTCCCAGCCCGGGGTGTTGTCCTTGTTGAAGACAACCACCTTACTAGCCCTTTCCTTATTGGAATGAATGTAATATCTGCATGTTGGGATGTTGTTTTCCAAAAATTACCAGCACCAGAGGCTGCTCCTTATTTTTCACAGGGTGCCTGGAAGCAGGCTTTTGCAGTCTGTCAACGCATTGGTGTAACTGCTCGGGAAGATGGTAGTGTGGGGTATTTTTGGCCCTCTAGCCGCCAAGGCATTAAGTTACCTGCTTTGAGTGAGGTTGTAGTTTGGGGCCGTGCTCGTATGGGCCCTCGTGGGACAGATTACTGTGGGTTGGTAGAAGCCATGCCAGGGTCTCACCCAATTGAAGTGGTGCAGGTGGTAGCTGTGGTAAGGAGAGGGAGAGTTCCAGTACGTATTCGCAACTTAACCCCATGTGCTTTGTCCATAGGGCGCTATCAGAAGTTGGGTTGTCTGTTCCGGATAGGAGAAGCTGATGTCTTTGGTGCGTGTGAGCTGAATTTGACCCCAGAGGCAGATGGGCAGGTGACAGTTAGTGTTGTGGAGGTAGGGGTCCCGGCCACTGAGGGTGAGTCCTGCCCGGCAGTAAACGACTTAGGCGACAGGCGGGATCTGACGCCGCAACAGCAAGGTGAGCTGCAGGCATTATTACGGAAGTGGAATCAAGTCTTTGCTGTAGATGATGAGGATTTTGTGCGGACAGATACAGTCCAACATCGGATCCTAACTGGGGATTCCGTGCCCATCTGAGAGAGGTTCCGTCCATTACCGCCAGCCATGTATAAAGAGATGCGGATTTTGTTGGCAGAAATGTTAGAGAAGAAGGTTATTAGTGAAAGTGTGAGCCCTTGGGCAGCCCCTATTGTGATGGTTAAAAAGAAAGATGGTAGCTGGCGTTTTTGTGTTGATTATCGGAAGCTAAATGCTGTGACCCATAAAGATGCTTTCCCCCAGGAAACCCTGACTACACTGACCCAGTCCAAATGGTTCTCCACTTTGGACTTGGCCAGTGGGTATTGGCAGGTAGGGATGGATCCCCGTGATAGAGAGAAGACCGCTTTCTCCACCCCGCTGGGCCTCTACGAATTTGAGTGCATGCCTTTTGGCCTGTGCAATGCTCCAGCCACGTTCCAACGTTTAATGTAGCGCTGTTTGAGTGGTCAATTGTCCGAATCTGTGCTAATTTATTTGGATGATATTATTGTGTATTCACCAGATTTTTCTTCTCATCTACAGCAGTTAGACGAAATGCTTGCCCGATTGTGGAAGCATGGGTTGAAGCTGCGTCCGGATAAATGCAAGTTGTTGCAGACGGAAGTGAAGTTTTTGGGATATGTGGTTGACGGTCGGGGAGTGAGGCCTGACTCGGATAAGGTTAGTGCAGTGCAACAGTATACAGTGCCCAGTACAGTCAGGCAGGTGCGTGCCTTTTTGGGGTTAGCTGGGTATTAGAGACGGTTTATCCCTGGGTTCTCAAAGATAGCCGCTCCTTTAAATAGGTTACTTTGTGGCGTTCCAGCTAGTCATGCACGTACACGTAAGGTCGAGTGGACACAGGAGTGTCAGGAGGCTTTTGAGGCATTAAAGGCAGTTTTGACGCAGGCTCCTATTTTGGCTTATGCTGATTTCTCTCTGCCTTTTGTAGTTTATACGGATGCCAGTAACCAGGGGTTGGGTGCGGTTTTGGCTCAGGTGCAAGATGGACGGTAACGGGTAAAAGCATACGCTAGTCGTAGCCTTCACCCTTCAGAACAGAATGATTCTAATTATAGTTCATTTAAATTTGAACTTTTGGCATTGAAATGGGCTGTTACAGAAAAGTTTAAGGATTACCTTATGGGCGCGAGGTTCACTGTGTTCACTGACAATAATCCAGTAGCTCACCTGCAAACCACTCGGTTAGGGGCAAGTGAACAAAGGTGGGTAGCTCAGCTATCTGCATTTAATTTTGAGGTAAAGTATCGAGCAGGAAAGGAGAATGTTAATGCGGATGCCCTGTCCAGGCTCGTTCGGGGGCCAACTGTTGTGGAGCAGGTGGAGGTAGAGTCAGCAGAAGGGATAATTGCCCGTCAGGCTGGGGAAAGGCTAGATGAGGGCCATGAAGAGTGGGTCAAGGTGCAGAGGAGTGACCCGGAGGTCAGTGAAGTGATTGCAGCTGTTCAGATAGGGAACTTGCCAGGCTATGCAGAGCGGCGGACCTTATCATTGGGGGCTAGGCGTTTCTTGCGGGAATTTGGGAAATTGACACTGCATAATGGAGTTTTATGCCGACGTGTTGTTGATTCCAATACCCATGAGGACCGATTACAGGTTGTTTGTCCCACAGCTAGACAGGCAGAGGTGTGGAAGTGTTACCATGAAGCAGCCGGGCATGCCGGGGTAGAACAGACCATGTCCTGTATTCGGCAACATTTTTTTTGGCCGGGTATGGAGGCTGTGGTCCGGGGGTTTCAGTCTGGGTGCGTTGCCTGTAGCCTGCAGAAGGATCATGCTGAGGTGAGGGCACCAATGGTCCCCATGACTGCTTCGTTCCTTTTAGAGGTCGTAGGGTTAGACTTCCTCTCCCTAGGTCGGCCTGATTTATACCCTTATATTTTAGTAATGACTGACTGGTTCACCCATTATTCCTGGGCTGTGCCAACACGGGATCAGAGTGCTGTGATGACTGTGAGGGCCCTGTGGAATCATGTTACTTGTAAATTCGGCTGTGCTGTTCGATTTCATTTGGACCAGGAGCCTAATTTCGAGTCTTCCCTGATGCGTGAGTTTTGTACACTGTATGGGATAGCTAGGAGTAGGACCACCCCGAATCACCCTAGTGGGAACGGAAAAACTGAGCAGTTGAATCAGACTTTGTTAAACATGCTTAGGACTTTAAGTGAGGAGAAGCAGAATCATTGGCCAGAACATCTTCAGGAGCTAATGTTAGCTCATAATAATACAGTACACGGAGCCACAGGATATGCCCCAGCCTATCTTATGTTTGGGCGACATTGTCGCCTCCCTGCAGATGTCGTCCTAGATGCCGTTGTCTCCCAGACCCCAGTTACTAGGGAAGAGTGGGTACAGGTGTTTTATAAGAGACTGGCACATGCCACCCAGGTAGCTAGACGGAATGCGGATGTAGCCGCAGGTCAGTATAAGCGTCATTATGACACCATTATGGGTGTCTGCCCTTTGTGCATACTTATAGGCTGTTAATAACTATTGTTCCTCTTTTATTGTGAAACTCATTTGCCCTTTTGACATACCGCAAGTACTGGACGTTTTTCTCCATTGATGTTGAACTGACTAAGGAGCACATCCAGAGATGGAGAGAAAAACAGCTCCATGTATGGACATGTAAGTTACTCCCTTGACTGCCTGCATGCACGAGGGAAGGGCTGTGTGTGTATAAGAGGGGTCTGACCCTTCTCATATGTGCTTTTGCTGAATAAACTCTGTCTCTATACGAGAGTGTTTGTTCCTCATTTGCACCAGGCACTCTAACTTGGGTCTTGGCGGGATCTGCCGAGCTGGATTATTGCTTCATTCTCTGGTTTCTGAGGGAGAACACGGTCCAAGAAGACCCTTCTTCTTAACAGCCTGGTGACCCCGACGTGATATCCTCACCTGGTAAGCCCGTCTCCTTTCCTTGGACCTCTACCTGGTTGACGATATCGCGTTCTTTATTTTAAATCAGCTAACCTACCCAGCCCTGTCTGGTGGGCAGGAGTATGAGATGAAGTAGGGTATTTAGTACAAACCTAGGCGCCTAGTGGTATTACGCTCACAATCCCTCTAACGCCCAAGTTTTGTATTGTATTGTATTTGCTGCTATGGGTACGTCGTTTCCCAAACCAGAGCCGGATGAAAAACCTGCTGATTGGATGAGGCAATGTAATCTGGCCTACTATGTCGACCCGTTTCTCTCTAACCTAGCGGGATGGACGGAGAGTAATCCCCAAATTCCGCCACACCCTAGGAATGGGACTTTTGACGCAGGGTACTTGAGTTCTGCTCATCGAATTATCTGTGAAGGTATTGGGGATCCGCAATGGGACCTCCCCTACATGAAAGAGGGTTATACGTCGTGGTATGACATGAAACAGGTGTGGGATGATTTTAAAAAGATTTTTACTCCAAAAAACGTGCTGAAAACAATTCCGAAACCCAATAAGGCCAAACGGCAAGGCCGTAAATTGTCCCTGCCCTTAGACCAAGTATCATGTTGTAGTATGAACACCGTATCCCCTACTAGCCCAACGGCTCCTCTGGTAACAAATAACCCCGTCCTGCCACCCCCTTATCAGCCTCCGCCGCCTACCTCACCGGGGTTATACCCCGATCTTACTGCTCTTACTGCTTCCGATTCCGCACAAAGACCATGTAAGCAGGAGAAGGGTGAGCCAATTGTTAAGTTTTGGGAAAGATTTAAGAATGTTTGGATTTTCCAGGGAGGTATGGACGTGAATGAGAGAGACCCGTAGGTTTTGCTCATCAATACGTTTATGAGTAACTGTCGCACTGATTGTCAGCAGATGCTGAAAATGCAGCTAACTGATCGAAGTAACTTGAAGATACAGGATGTAGGGAAGAAGCTTCGTATGATGGAATCAGATGGGTTGTTTGATATGGCCCCTAACACAGCTCTGTTGCAATATCAGGGAATCCCAGGTTCAGGCCACGTTAGATCAAACCGCAGGCTGGACAGGCCAGCCCCTGATAGAAAACCAGGGAAATGTCATTACTGTGGCAGGGAGGGTCATTGGAAGCCCGAGTGTAAAAAACGCGCGAGAGACTTGAAGGCCATGGGCCCTCCTGGCCCTTTCCTTCCACCTCCCCCGCTATAGGGCTGCCCACAGAGTCTGGTTCCGAGCAAAGCTTATTTTAGCACTACTTTTTCCTCTTTCCAGAACCACAATCTTCCCGTTATTTCACTTAACGTGTCGGGCGTGGACTTCAGTTTCCTCATAGATACTGGTGCTACTCTTTCTTCGCTCGGACCTAAGTATGAGGGCCCTTTGTCATCCAGAACCACTAGCTCTGTGGGTATAACAGGTCAGCCCTTTGTATCCCATTACACTCCCCCCGCTATCAGTTCTTTGCGAGGACCTCCGTTTTTCCCATGCGTTTGTTTTTATGCCGGACTGCCCGTTTAATCTCATGGGCCGGGACCTCATGAGCCGCCTTGGCATCACTCTGACTTTCAGCGGCTCTCGCCTAACTGTTTCCACTGGCTCTCCCTCTAGAGATTTGCAGATTGCTAACAAATCATAAGTCTTTTTCACCTGCTTTTCTTTCTCTCTCTCCCTCTGACAGCCCGACCATCCCGGAACCTCTCAGGTCCATTCCTCGCATGGTCTGGGCCGCCCATAAGGATGACGTGGGGTGTGTAGATTGTAAACCCTACGAGGCCACTCTTAAACATTCTACACCAGTGTATGTGAAACAATACCCGCTGCCCGAACACAAACTGCGTGGTATCGACTCCATTCTCACTACATTGCTGTCTCTGGGTGTGGTAGTCCCGTGTCAAAGCGCCTACGATAACCCCATTAATCCGGTTCCTAAACCGGACGGGTCTTGGCGTTTCATACAGGATTTGCGACGCTTGAATGATGCAGTTGTGCCGATAGCCCCTATTGTTCCTGACGTGTCATCAATCCTGTCATCGATTCCTTGCCATCATGCGTTTTTCACCGTGATTGACGTTAGTTCCGCTTTTTTCAGTATTCCGGTCGTACCTGACACTCAGCCCATTATTGCGTTCACGCACCGTCAGCGCCAATACACGTGGACTCGTTTGCCGCAGGTTTTTGCGACTCTCCCGCCGCTTTCACTGCGTCGCTTAGGGACCTCCTTTCAGACCTCCCCGGGGGCGCTGTGCTCCTGCAGTAGGCGGATGACCTACTGATTTCGGCCCCAGACGACTTCACCTGTGTTGATGCCTCCAAACTGGTTCTCACACGGCTGGCTACCTTAAGCTACATGTATTAATAAACTCAAACTCTGCTGAGGGTGCATGGGTGTCTGCCCTTTGTGCACACTTATAGGCTGTTAATAACTATTGTTCCTCTTTTATTGTGCAACTCATTTGCCCTTTTGACATACCGCAAGTACTGGATGTTTTTGTCCGTTGATGTTGAACTGACTAAGGAGCACATCCAGAGATGGAGAGAAAAACAGCTCCATGTATGGATATGTAAGTTACGCCATATGTTAGAATGTGGTTCAGCCCTCCCTTGACTGCCTGCGTGCACGAGGGAAGAGCTGTGTGTGTATAAAAGAGGGGACTGACCCTTCTCATGTGTGCTTTTGCTGAATAAACTCTGTCTCTATACGAGAGTGTTTATTCCTCATTTGCACCGGACGCTCTAACTTGGGTCTTAGCGGGAACTGCCGAGCTGGATTATTGCTTCATTCTCTGGTTTCTGAGGGAGAACACGGTCCAAGAAGACCCTTCTTCTTAACAAGTACAAATTACAAACAACATTTATTACTGAATTTAAAAGACGTAAAGTGGAACACACTTGTACTGAATTATCAACACATTCTTCTTAATAAAAGCTCACAAATATCCTCAGAATGTCTTCTGATGAACTAGAAATGGTTAAAAGATCATTACTAATGAAATCTGCAAGAGCAAAACTAAAGAGAAACTTAAGTATGCTTGCATCAGAAAGACTGCAATTAACACATTAGGCAAGCAGCAGTTATTAACTAATGAACAAAAGCTTTTATTAACATGTCATAAAATGTATATTTACACCGCATTTCTAACCTTGCTTACAAATAAAATCATCCAGTTTATTAAGCCGTATTAATTGGGTAACACTGTTTATGAAGCCCATATTCTAATAATGCCTCACGAGGCCTTAATAATGAAGTGCACTTTTAAACAGAAAATGAGTAAATATACATATTATAAAAACAGATCTAAATACATTATAAACATTCAGAATGGCATCACTCAGTGTTTCAACTGACTCCCATTTCATTTAGTTTTTCCTAGTAAATAAATGACAGTATGATAAACTTTATTTCCAATTTATTGCAACTTAATAAAACTTTCTTTATTTCATAAAAGTCAAAATCGACTTTTTTTTGTTCATACCATGTCCAAATACACCAGAACATAAGTGATGTGGTAAAGTGGTGCCTTATTAATCTTGAAAAGGCAGAAAGCTTTTCAGGTGATCCTGAAAAGAATCAAATATATACAGTATATTATGGAGCTCACACTGACAAACACAAACAGAACAACACTTAAAATTCCAATGAGAAAAACAAAATATCAGTCACTTTAATTAAAGCACTCAGTAAAGACATTTCCAATGGCTGTAATGTTCTAGAAATGTTATAATATATAACTGCAGAGGAGTTGAAGTATCTTGGGGTCTTGTTCACGAGTGATGGTACAAGGGAGCGGGAGATTGACAGGCGGATTGGTGCTGGGTCAGCAGTGATGCGGGCTCTTTACCGGTCTGTTGTGGTAAAGAAAGAGCTGAGCCATAAGGCAAGGCTCTCGATTTACCGGTCGATCTACGTTCCCACCCTCACCTATGGTCATGAGCTTTGGGTAATGACCGAAAGAATAAGATCGCGAATACAAGCGGCCGAAATGAGTTTCCTCCGCAGGGTGGCTGGACTCTCCTTTAGAGATAGGGTGAGAAGTTCGGTCATCCGGGAGGGACTCGGAGTAGAGCCGCTGCTTCTCCACGTCGAGAGGAGCCAGCTGAGGTGGTTCGGGCATCTGGTTAGGATGCCTCCTGGACGCCTCCCTTGGGAGGTGTCACAGGCAAGTCCACCTGGGAGGAGACCCCGGGGAAGACCCCGTGGTCTATATCGTGAATATATCGCCCAGCTGGCATGGGAGTGCCTTGGAATCCCCCTTGGAAAGCTAGTGGAAGTGGCTGGGGAAAGGGAGGTCTGGGCCTCATTGCTTAGGATGCTGCCCCCGCGACCCGAACCCCAGAGAAGCGGAAGATGATGGATGGATGGATGAATGGATGAATGGATATAACTGCATTATAAGCCCTTTAATTACGCACATGTTATAATCAGTTTAAAAGACATTGAAATGAATAGTGATACTTATCTTTCAATATACTTATCATACTTGTATTTATTGTGAGGTCAACAAAGAGCATTGATAGCAAGTCACCAAGAGTTATAAGCACATTTATAACTGTTTATGACTTTATAGGAAGTGTTATGTAAGTTTTTTTTTTTTTCAACTGTATTTCTACGAGTGCAGTTATGTACACACTAATGTAAACGCAATGCCACTGATGGAACAAAATCTTGTGTCTGCATTTTTGCTGTTCATTTCTTTTTTTTTCCGATTTTGGAAACTGCCAAAAATACTCTACAACAAATGGACAAGTAGAAACAGTCCACATTGGCTTAGGATAAAATCTTGTTGCATTAACTTACAGTGAAACTGTCTAAGGACGTCTAAGGACGTTTTCCTTAGTTACGTGTTCAGAGATACGAGGTTTTGTTCCAACAGTCACAATATTCTGTAACGACTCGTCAGAAACCAGATGCTCGCAGATTAAAAGGTAAAAGGTGTTTTAATAGGGCTAGAGAGATGCATGGTCAAAAGGCAGGTGTGGGTCAAATCCAAAAGACAAAGCATAAATAAAGCAGTGATCATATCCCTGAGCAGACAAAGCCAAAAATGGGGCAAGGCAAAAACGAAGTCAAGAAACAGGCAAAGGTCCAAAATCACTGACCAGTAAACACAGGCAGCAGTACAAAAGGTTTTCATGAGGGTTTCTGGGAAATGAAGTCTTGTGATACAGATCGATGATTGACATATGCAAAGTGTTTTACTTGCTACACAGCAGACCAGGAACATGTTGATGTGATGATAACGACGCTATCTAGGACTGTACAGAACACAAATGTTAGGGGTTCCTCAAAATGGGTTTCTAATGGTAAGCTAGGGTATTAGTACAACACCAGCACTTTGAGGTCATCATCGCTGGACTTATCATCACAACTGGACCTGATATCCCACTATAAGTTCATGGGATAACATGGGTATGGCATAAACAAAAGCAAGGATCCTTTAGAAAACAACTCCTATAGATCATGGAGGTGAATATGTGATGATGCACAGCTGTGGTGTAGCAGGTATCGTGAGAGTTAAGCTGTCGCACCTCATTCTAAGGTTGCTGTTCATATCAAGGCTACAGCGCCAACTCGACAGACTTGCAAATGAACCTATAAGAACCTCTTTGTCTCCGCTGATGTGTTTATCTGAACACATGCAAATCTGTGTACCTGCACTGCTCTGGTATGCCTCTGGCATTTCCGTGTTCAAAAGGCTAATTTGTTTTTTAGTTCCTGTACATGGACGTCATGTTGACGTAAGGATGCTCCAAATAAGAATCATTTGAAGAGCCTGGATTTTATAGACTAAGGTTACAGTACTGCATAGAACTTACCATGAATTAATGCTAGAAATCGGCCGTCATTGACTACGTCTTACTGGACATCCATGATTAGTGTGTTAAAGCCTGTTGGGCACTGAGACTGAGACCTGTATGACTCAGATAAGATCAGTTAGCAGACCTGCTGATGATGCAGATAGGAGGGGTTAAAGTGGACAGAGATATACTGAGAAGATAGAGATACAGATCACACAGTGAAGAGAAGCGAACCAAAGAAAACAAAGACTAAACACCCAGGTAGGAGTTCCACTGAGTGACTTAACATTCTTTTATTTTCTTGATTCTTTTTTGGTGTTTGTACTGGAAATTGTCACAGGTTTATGTGTTTTTTCTTTCTTTCCTTTTATTTTGATACTATACTTTACAAAATGTATGATTGTTTAATGAGGTCAATGGTTTCTTTAGAGCCATGATTTCTTTGGAGGATCAAACATGTTTGGGTGCTATATAGAACCATTGTCACAAAGGTTCTAAAGAGAACCACATGAGACATTCTTGATTAATATGAAGAACCAATCCACCATGCAAAGAACCATTTATGCATGATATGGATCTCTACAGAACTTCTGGCTCAAAATACAACTATTGTCTTCATTAAAGACACTTTGAAGAACCGTCTTTCTTAAGTGCGTAGTGTAAATATTCCATATTACTACACAGTAGAGCTGTTGTATAGATATGTTTTAAGAAAGAGCACTAAAATCAGTACTATATATATATATTATATGCACGGAAAGTATGTTTGAGTGCCCCCAATCATTCCGATTTCACAGCAACTATGTTGAGAGACACTGTCCTACGTCGGATATTACAGCTAAAAGGTTTTGTGCAGTTACGTTTTTCATGCCTGGCCAATAAAATAAAATGAAAAATAACGTAGTTAACATAGTTGAATAAGATACAGATGAGTGCATTGAGGTATCTGTGGGCTGTTTTTTAGTTTATTCATTTAAGTTTTTCTCTTTGGTTCATATTTTAGTGGTGTTTAGAGTCATTTTAACATACTGCTGATTTTACTTGCTCATTTTACTTGAAGCAGTTCAGTTAAAAATAGTTCATTTTAAAGTTTAACCGTTTTTAAAAAGGATATGTTGAACTGAAATTGTTATCAGTGTTGATATTCCAGGTTTCAGTACAGACATGGTTATCAGATGAGTGAAGTATCATGTCCTCATTGTAGTTTTGAGTTGCGTGGGTTGCTGGTTAGCTCTTGAGCTGTGTGTTTGTAACAGTTAAAAGAAGCATTTGGCAGACACACTTATGCAGACTGACTTGACAGTTTAATCACTTTACACAGGCAGGTGAAGGTAGTGTTAGGAGTCTTGCCCAAGGACTCATTAGTATAATGCTGGGTGCTCACACAGGGGGGATTGAACCTCAGTCTACAGTGTAGAAGCCAGAGGTGTAGCTCATCTGCTGCTCACGGTTTCTGCTGGTCATCCTCTAGTCCTTCATCAGTGGTCACAGGACACTACACACAGGACCCTGCTGGCTGGATGTTTTTGGTTGGTGGACTGTTCTCAGTCCAGCAGTATCACTGAGGGGTTTAAAAACTTGAGCAGCACTGCTGTGTCTGATCCACTCACGCTAGCACAACACACTCTTAACACGCAAGTCAGTGTCACTGCAGTGCTGAGAATGACCCACCACCCAAACAGTCCCTGCTGTGTGAGGGTCCATGGGGGAATTATAACTTCAAAGTTATTATTATAAGTTCAGGTAATGTCACATATAATGACTAAAAGTGGCTGTACTTTGAACTACAAATATATATATTTTATTTCTGATTTTAGTTTTATTTTCTGAAAATATCAGAATGTGGACACAGTTTTGTCTTGATCTTGTCACTTTTACTCTCGGTCTTGACTCAGACTCAAGTTTTTCCAACTCCTGACTGTGACTCAGATTCCAGGTGTCTTGACTCAGACTCACCTCTAGTGTTCTTCACTACAACACTGTAATTCCTACTACAAATAGACCTGTTACATCTTAATGATGAGATCTCCAAAAATATGATTATACCACAACAAACAGCTTCTCTTTTTCTCTCAGAAATGGATCAGACATGGGTCTCCATCATCTTGTTTTCCTCAGGTCAGTGTTTAAGGCTTTAAGGACGAATCCTGTATGATCCACAGGATCCATAAAGACTCTTAATGTTTATGATTAATTTGCAATTATGTAGCTTCTGGGTAAAAATGTGAGATGAATCACCTGATGAATCACCTGATATCGAGCCTCCTTCTCATGTTCTTCACAGCTGTCTGTGGCGTATCTGCATACGTTCCTCGTCAGTATGTCTTTGTGAATGAGAGTAAAACCTGGACTGAAGCTCAGAGCTACTGTAGAAAGAACTACACTGACCTGGCCACCATCAGTAACATGGACGAGATGAAGAAGCTCAATTCTACTCTAAACACACTGAAAAACGCACCCAACAGCTCTGTTTGGATCGGCCTAAAAAAAGGGGTTGCTGGGAAATGGCTGTGGTCTCTTGCAGATGGAAATTTCTACAGAGATGGAGACACGTACAGAAACTGGAGGGGTGGAGAACCTGACAATGGGGGGAACAAGGACGAGTACTGTGTTGCGATGTTTAAAGATACTGGAGACTGGTTTGATATTCAGTGTAAAGCATTACACTATTTTGTGTGCTACAATGGTAAGAACAAAGAAACGTGCTACTGAAAGACATTACTTCATGAAACAGATCTAGAAAATACTGAAAACTGATTATTACTGTGCAGATTTTCCAGTGTACTATTGTGGTTTATGGGGACAATATATTATTAAAATAACTGACATTCATAATGTAATTACATTTTTCAGAAAAGAAGACGAGCACTGAAAGATACGTGTTCATTAATGAGACAAAGATCTGGCACGATGCTCAGAGCTACTGCAGAGAACGTCACACAGACCTGGTCAGTGTGAGGAACCAGACGGAGAACCAGCTGATTCTTAATTTGTCAAAAATCAACTCAAATGATCACATTTGGATCGGCCTGTTCAACGACTCCTGGCAGTGGTCAGATCAGAGTAACTCCTCATTCAGATACTGGATGTCTGGTCCAGAGAATTATGGTCAAGGTGAAATGAGTGCTGCAGTGTTTGAGCAGGGCTACTGGAATAATGTGGGCTGCAACAACAAGCTCCCGTTCTTCTGCTATGAGAGTGAGTTACATTTCATTTGAGGTGTATTTACACTTATCTTGTATTTGTTATATTGTTATATTGAAATATTCATGTTCTTCTTTACGTATGGAATGACAGATAAAAATATAAAGTCAGATTTTCTGTGGGAACGTTATATCTTAAGGGTTTGGAATGAGCGAGGGGGCCTCTCTGTCCTTCTAGAAGCCATAATAACAAAAGCCAGATGTAAGCCATACCATAAGATGGTTTCTCGTGTGAATGTATGTGTTGAAGGGAGAGATGAGGCCCTAGCTGCCTTGCTGCCTTGTCAGCTGTTAGAATAAGCCTTTCCAGATATTTTCACATGTCAATGTATGGATTTTGCGTTATGTGTGTGTAGACATTTTGTTTATAAACCTGAAGCATCTTGGACTTGAGAGAGATTCCACATTGGCTTCTGGGTCTCTGCAACAAGGGCTTTAAGCGCTATCTTTTAATTTGAAATAAAGTTGTTCATGTTTTAAATTCAGATAGTGTCTACAGAGCTTTCATCATCCCACCTACACAACTGAGCATAAACAACACATTGATTCAGCAACATCTGCAGTTCTGGATTATTCTACCTGGTTATTACAGGGAGATTCACTGGAAAAGGTCTTGAATATTCTGTTGTGACTCCCGTTAGGATGAACTAAAAGACTACACTACATACCGTGACGGGTGTGGAGTTGATTTCTAGCATCAGATCTAATGCCGTGATCTCCGTTTTCTGCCAGACACATGAAGGGGTACAGAGGTATACACGCTGAAGTTTAAGCGTCATGACGACTCATCGCTCCGACTCAGGGGCATCCCGGCTTGTTCGAAGCTCCATATACTGAGGAGCTCATTGCACATTGTTTTGTTCAGACTGCTTCATCCTTGTGAGAGTTACAGAATATTCAGGGCCTCTTTTGTGAGAATCTCCCTGTAATTAGTTTACCTCTTTATTTATTTTTATTATTCATTGCAAACCCTTGGATATGTGCACGTCTTTACTCTTAATGTTTGATCGATAGACTGCATGGCTTTATGTGAAGTCACTGGAATTTCACAAGCATGCACTGATCATTTTCTGTTTTCCTTTGATCTCTAGATAAGCTGATCTTGATCAAGGAGAATCTGACCTGGAAAGAAGCTCTGAGATACTGCAGGGTGAATCATGTGGATCTGGTCTCAGTTCACTCTGAGGAGATCCAGCTCTGGGTGAAGGAGGTGGCGCAGAACGCCTCCACAGAACATGTGTGGCTGGGTCTGCGTCACACCTGCACCCTCAGCTTCTGGTTCTGGGTGAGTGGAGAGTCTATCTGCTACCAGAACTGGGCTCCAGGTAACGGGACAGGAGAAGAAGACTGCAGCCCTGTAGAGAGAACCGGAGCTTTGCAGGCTAGAGGAGGTCAGCAGTGGGTCAGCCTGCCTGAGGACCACAAACTCAACTTCATCTGCCTCACCTATGAAGGTTAGATACTGAAACCAGGTTTTGTTCCCCTTCAAAAACCAGCATATAATCAATAACCAGCATCAGTGGATCCTCAGTTTCATTTACAGATATCATAAATAATAAAGGGTTGTATGGATCCCTCTACATAAACATATTTACATATTGAATTTCCTCCAGTGTGGACTTTTTCTCCTACTGTTCTTCTTGACTCATTTACACCTTTCCATTTAAAATCTTTGTTTACACTGATAAAACTGTTTATTCAACTGTCATTTTTAAACAGTTTGTTCTTATTTAGTTTCATCAACATTCCAATGTGTTTTCTTATATGTACTTTTTAGCTAAGACTATGTATAATTGAGTTTTGGCTTTACCTGCCATGTTGATTTTCATTCTGTAATCATCAGGATATTCAGTTGTAATTGCCTGATTATTTCACTCAATAAACGTAAATAAAAATACAAAATCATGTAAATTTACATCTTTATCAACTCATCTTTTTCTTCCCTTCGTCTGTATATACATGCACACATGTCCTGCAGGCTGTAAGTCCTCTTACATACAGTCAGCTCCATAATTATTGGTACCCTTGGTAAAGATGGATAAACACATCCACCACCATACTTCACAGTGCAGATGAGGTACTTACCTACATGGCTGTCTTTGCATCCATGTCTATCCACCTCTAATGTTTTCTGCTAAATCCTGACTTCATTTACTGAAGAGAAAATGTTGTTCAGCCCTACATGGCTCTATGTGAAAAAGTAATTGCCCCCTAGCTACTAAATCAACCGGTTAACCAAATTCAATAGACTATTGGGTTCAAATTCACAGGCCAAATTTTGGGATAATACTCCGTGGACTGATGAAGGTAATATTTGTTTTGGAAGACATGGGTCCCATTACATCTGGCGTAAAGCCAACTCCACATTTCACCCTACGCACATCATACCTCTCAAACATGGTGGTGCTGGTGGTGGTGGTGATGTGATAGTCTGGGGCTACTTTGCTTCTGCATGACAAAGCCAATGTAGTTCCTATGTAGCCGAAGTAAAACTATTTTCCAGGCCAATATTCCTTTACAGTGGTGTAAACGACTGTTACTGTTGAGGGTGGCACAACCAGTTATTAGGTTTTGTAGTGAGACAGAATTGGCCAGATACTTCTACTTAAAATAAGAAAGTAAGGCTTTATGAGTGAGAATGAGATCAATACTCATGGTTGGAAAATAAATGAAAGCCAAATGCAGAACAAGCCAAATACAACAAGGGAGAAACATAAAGACAACTACAGAAAAAGACCATCCAAAAAGAGGTAAGGCAAAAATTCCAGAAATAAAAAGGCATAGTAAATGAGAGGAGTGAATTAAACCAGCATTTGGGTGAAGTCGATTGCCAATTGGATAGTGGTGCTGCCACAGTCATATGATCTCCCACGAAGTTCTGGGAAGTCATATGAAGTTCAGTACTGAGTCAGATCCAGAGGGATGCTTGACAGGTTTAGGGGGCCTTTACTTTTTCACATGGGTGGTAAATGCTTTGAATAAATCTTTATCTTCAGTAGATGGAATGATCGTTTAAAGGCTCGTTTTGAGTTGACCTGTGCTGTCTCTGTCTTGTAAAATTAGTTGGATGATCTGAAATGTTGAAACGTGACAAAGTAGCAGAAGCAGAAGAAATCGCGTGGGGGCAAACACTTTTTCACAGCACTGTAAACTCATTTCAGGACTAAACAAACAGGGATTTTGTTCGCTGAGGCTACATGGGGAAGTGGATCTTGGTTACAGCACACAGACTCATCCCATTTAAAGGCCTTGCGTCCAGTTATGTTTTTTACCTACGTGTGAAAATTAAAAAGCCATTTCTCCAGAAAAGAGGAATTTTAAAGTGGTGGAGAGATGGAAAGTTTTAATGATATTGTGTGACCAGCACAACACAGTGGAACCATAGACGTAAGAATTAGCAGCTCCAATAAAAGTTATTTAAATAAAATACTCCCTGCATTGTTTTCATAATTGCATATTTATTTTTTATCCTAATAAAAAACATGACTGGAGAGTCCCCTGAACCCCTAATATTAGACTATAATTTCAGACAATTCAGGCGAAATACATCCAAATAGATCATTTGCTACTGTCTAAACAATCCTAGATAACATAATATGAAATTATATCATGTACGATTGTAGATAATCCACTGTTATTTCTCATTATAATGGTCTATTTTTCTTACAATTAATCTTATATGAGTAAAATTCTCATTGGCTGGGGGAGCTGTCAATCATAAATGATTAGCCAATCAATTGACCAGCTGTGAGGGTGAAGGGAGCCGGCATGGTAGGCAGGCTCAGTGTGTCTCCAGTGCCCAAAGTTAACATGATGGAACATGCAAATGAGTTAGCTTCACAGAAATGTCAACATACAAGTGAAAATGAGCTGCATTCCTACAGGCTGTGTAAGAAAGTCCACTGAGGTCTTCTCTACTTTTGGTATTTAAAGCTCATGTAATTCCTTTTATTAAGATAAACTTGTCTTAAGAAAAAAAAATGAACATTAACACGATGACAGCTGGATCATAAAGTCGTGTCCAGGAGTTGGAATATGAGTTGTAACACATGTTTGAATGAAAACGGATCAAAGTGGAGTCAAACCAGAGTGTGGGTTCTGGTCCAGTTCTGATCATCCATGGACAGAGGTATGCAAATTGCAAGGCTAAAAGGTTTGTTTTGGACTAAACCTGCGTCAGTCTGAACTATTGATGGAAACTCATGCAAAGAGCTTCACATTTCCTCTTCACTGGAACTTTCATTGTACGAAGGTTAATGAAAACAAACCCAAACTGTGATGGTATCTCTCCAGGACTGCATTCATCAGAGGCTGGGCATGTCTAGAGAGATACATGCAGGTGTAGAACATTGTGTATGAACATAACGTGAGGAGAAGAGCAACAGAAGCAGATCACAGAGGAGAAAAACAGACATTTACTTTTCTACCAAGGGGTTTGAAAGAAATACAGTTTCTCAGAAATGGATCAGAAGTGGATTTCAATCATCTTGCTTTTCTCAGGTCAGTTTTTAAGGCTCCTAAAGACTTTTAATGTTAATTTTAATTTTGCAATTATGTAGCTTCTGGGTAAAAATGTGAGATGAATCTATGTTATGAAGCTGTTTCTGTTCTATCCCAGTTTATCACCTGATAATGAGCCTCCTTCTCATGTTCTTCACAGCTGTCTGTGGCGTATCTGCATACGTTCCTCGTCAGTATGTCTTTGTGAATGAGAGTAAAACCTGGACTGAAGCTCAGAGCTACTGCAAACAGAACTACACTGACCTGGCCACCATCAGTAACATGGAGGAGATGAAGAAGCTCAATTCTAATCTAAACACACTGAAAAATGCACCCAACAGCTCTGTTTGGATCGGCCTAAAAAAAGGGGTTGCTGGGAAATGGCTGTGGTCTCTTGCAGATGGAAATTTCTACGGAGATGGAGACACGTACAGAAACTGGAGGGAGAGAGAACCTAACAATGAGGGGAACAAGGACGAGTACTGTGTTGCGATGTATAAAGATAATAGAGGCTGGTTTGATATTCAGTGTAAAGAATTACACTCTTTTGTGTGCTACAACGGTAAGAACAAACAAACCTGTGCTACTGAAAGACATTACTTCATGAAACAGATCTAGAAAATACTGAAAACTGACTATTACTGTGCAGATTTTTCTAGTGCCCTATTGTGGTTTATTGGGACAATATATTATTAAAATAACTGACATTCATAATGTAATTACATTTTTCAGAAAAGAAGACGAGCACTGAAAGATACGTGTTCATTAATGAGACAAAGAACTGGCACGATGCTCAGAGCTACTGCAGAGAACGTCACACAGACCTGGTCAGTGTGAGGAACCAGACAGAGAACCAGCTGATTTTTAATTTGTCAAAAATCAACTCAAATGATCACATTTGGATCGGCCTGTTCAACGACTCCTGGCAGTGGTCGGATCAGAGTGACTCCTCATTCAGATACTGGATGTCTGGTCCAGAGAATTATGGTCAAGGTGAAATGTGTGCTGCAGTGTTTGAGCAGGGCTACTGGAATAATGTGGCCTGCAACAACGAGCTCCCATTCATCTGCTATGAGAGTGAGTTACATTTCATTTGAGGTGTATTTACACTTATCTTGTATTTGTTATATTGTTATATTGAAATATTCATGTTCGTCTTTATATTTTTATCTGTCATTCCATACGTAAAGTCAGATTTTCTGTGGGAACGTTATATCTTAAGGGTTTGGAATGAGCGAGGGGGCCTCTTTGTCCTTCTAGAAGCCATAATAACAAAAGCCAGATGTAAGCCATACCATAAGATGGTTTCTCGTGTGAATGTATGTGTTGAAGGGAGAGATGAGGCCCTAGCTGCCTAGCTGCCTTGTCAGCTGTAAGAATAAGCCTTTCCAGATATTTTCACATGTCAATGTATGGATTTTGCGTTATGTGTGTGCAGACATTTTGTTTAAAAAGCTGAAGCATCTTGGACTTGAGAGAGATTCCACATTGGCTTCTGGGTCTCTGCAACAAGGGCTTTAAGGGTTATCTTTTAATTTGAAATAAAGTTGTTCATGTTTTAAATTCAGATAGTGTCTACAGAGCTTTCGTCATCCCACCTACACAACTGAGCATAAACAACACATTGATTCAGCAACGTCTGCAGTTCTGGATTATTCTACCTGATTATTACAGGGAGATTCACTGGAAAAAGGCCTTGAATATTCTGTTGTGACTCCTGTTAGGATGAACTAAAAGACTACACTACATACCGTGACGGGTGTGGAGTTGATTTCTAGCATCAGATCTAATGCCGTGATCTCCGTTTTCTGCCAGACACATGAAGGGGTACGGAGGTATACACGCTGAAGTTTAAGCGTCATGACGACTCATCGCTCCGACTCAGGGGCATCCCGGCTTGTTCGAAGCTCCATATACTGAGGAGCTCATTGCACATTGTTTTGTTCAGACTGCTTCATCCTTGTGAGAGTTACAGAATATTCAGGGCCTCTTTTGTGAGAATCTCCCTGTAATTAGTTTACCTCTTTATTTATTTTTATTATTCATTGCAAACCCTTGGATATGTGCACGTCTTTACTCTGAATGTTTGATCGATAGACTGCATGGCTTTATGTGAAGACACTGGAATTTCACAAGCATGCACTGATCATTTTCTGTTTTCCTTTTATCTCTAGATAAGCTGATCTTGATCAAGGAGAATCTGACCTGGAGAGAAGCTCTCAGACACTGCAGGGTGAATCATGTGGATCTGGTCTCAGTTCACTCTGAGGAGATCCAGCTCTGGGTGAAGGAGGTGGCACAGAACGCCTCCACTGAACATGTGTGGCTGGGTCTGCGTCACACCTGCACCCTCAGCTTCTGGTTCTGGGTGAGTGGAGAGTCTATCTGCTACCAGAACTGGGCTCCAGGTAACGGGACAGGAGGGGAAGACTGCAGCCCTGTAGAGAGAACCGGAGCGGTGCAGGCTAGAGGAGGTCAGCAGTGGGTCAGCCTGCCTGAAACCCAGAAACTCAACTTCATCTGCCTCACCTATGAAGGTTAGATACTGAAACCAGGTTTTGTTCCCCTTCAATAACCAGCATATAATCAGTAACCAGCATCAGTGGATCCTCAGTTTTACTTACAGATATTATAAATAATAAAGGGTTGTATGGATCCCTCTACATAAACATATTTACATATTGAATTTCCTCCAGTGTGGACTTTTTCTCCTACTGTTCTTCCTGACTCAATTACACCTTTCCATTTAAAATCTTTGTTTACACTGATAAAACTGTTTATTCAGCTGTCATTTTTAAACAGTTTGTTCTTATTTAGTTTCATCAACATTCCAATGTGTTTTCTTATATGTACTTTTTAGCTAAGACTATGTATAATTGAGTTTTGGCTTTACCTGCCATGTTGATTTTCATTCTGTAATCATCAGGATATTCAGTTGTAATTGCCTGATTATTTCACTCAATAAACGTAAATAAAAATACAAAATCATGTAAATTTACATCTTTATCAACTCATCTTTGTCTTCCCTTCGTCTGTATATACATGCACACATGTCCTGCAGGCTGTAAGTCCTCTTACATACAGTCAGCTCCATAATTATTGGTACCCTTGGTAAAGATGGATAAACGCATCCACCACCATACTTCACAGTGCAGATGAGGTACTTACCTACATGGCTGTCTTTGCATCCATGTCTATCCACCTCTAGTGTTTTCTGCTAAATCCTGACTTCATTTACTGAAGAGAAAATGTTGTTCAGCCCTACATGGCTCTATGTGAAAAAGTAATTGCCCCCTAGCTACTAAATCAACCGGTTAACCAAATTCAATAGACTATTGGGTTCAAATTCACAGGCCAAATTTTGGGATAATACTCCGTGGACTGATGAAGGTAATATTTGTTTTGGAAGACATGGGTCCCATTACATCTGGCGTAAAGCCAACTCCACATTTCACCCTACGCACATCATGCCTCTCAAACATGGTGGTGCTGGTGGTGGTGGTGGTGTGATAATCTGGGGCTGCTTTGCTTCTGCATGACATAGCCAATGTAGTTCCTATGTAGCCGAAGTAAAACTATTTTGCAGGCCAATATTCCTTCACAGTGGTGTAAACGACTGTTACTGTTGAGGGTGGCACAACCAGTTATTAGGTTTTGTAGTGAGACAGAATTGGCCAGATACTTCTACTTGAAATAAGAAAGTAAGGCTTTATGATTGAGAATGAGATCAATACTCATGGTTGGAAAATAAATGAAAGCCAAATGCAGAACAAACCAAATACAACAAGGGAGAAACATAAAGACAACTACAGAAAAAGACCATCCAAAAAGAGGTAAGGCAAAAATTCCAGAAATAAAAAGGCATAGTAAATGAGAGGAGTGAAGTAAACCAGCATTTGGGTGAAGTCGATTGCCAATTGGTTAGTGGTGCTGCCACAGTCATATGATCTCCCACGAAGTTCTCGGATGTCATATGAAGTTCAGTACTGAGTCAGATCCAGAGGGATGCTTGACAGGTTTAGGGGGCCTTTACTTTTTCACATGGGTGGTAAATGCTTTGAATAAATCTTCATCTTCAGTAGATGGAATGATCGTTTAAAGGCTCGTTTTGAGTTGACCTGTGCTGTCTCTGCCTTGTAAAATTAGTTGGATGATCTGAAATGTTGAAACGTGACAAAGTAGCAGAAGCAGAAGAAATCGCGTGGGGGCAAACACTTTTTCACAGCACTGTAAACTCATTTCAGGACTAAACAAACAGGGATTTTGTTCGCTGAGGCTACATGGGGAAGTGGATCTTGGTTACAGCACACAGACTCATCCCATTTAAAGGCCTTGCGTCCAGTTATGTTTTTTACCTACGTGTGAAAATTAAAAAGCCATTTCTCCAGAAAAGAGGAATTTTAAAGTGGTGGAGAGATGGAAAGTTTTAATGATATTGTGTGACCAGCACAACACAGTGGAACCATAGACGTAAGAATTAGCAGCTCCAATAAAAGTTATTTAAATAAAATACTCCCTGCATTGTTTTCATAATTGCATATTTATTTTTTATCCTAATAAAAAACATGACTGGAGAGTCCCCTGAACCCCTAATATTAGACTATAATTTCAGACAATTCAGGCGAAATACATCCAAATAGATCATTTGCTACTGTCTAAACAATCCTAGATAACATAATATGAAATTATATCATGTACGATTGTAGATAATCCACTGTTATTTCTCATTATAATGGTCTATTTTTCTTACAATTAATCTTATATGAGTAAAATTCTCATTGGCTGGGGGAGCTGTCAATCATAAATGATTAGCCAATCAATTGACCAGCTGTGAGGGTGAAGGGAGCCGGCATGGTAGGCAGGCTCAGTGTGTCTCCAGTGCCCAAAGTTAACATGATGGAACATGCAAATGAGTTAGCTTCACAGAAATGTCAACATACAAGTGAAAATGAGCTGCATTCCTACAGGCTGTGTAAGAAAGTCCACTGAGGTCTTCTCTACTTTTGGTATTTAAAGCTCATGTAAGTCCTTTTATTAAGATAAACGTCTTATGAAAAAAATGAACATCAACACGATGACAGCTGGATCATAAAGTCGTGTCCAGGAGTTGGAATCTGAGTTGTAACACATGTTTGAATGAGAACGGATCATAGTGGAGTCAAACCAGAGTGTGGGTTCTGGTCCAGTTCTGATCATCCATGGACAGAGCTATGCAAATTGCAAGGCTAGAAGGTTTGTTTTGGACTAAACCTGCGTCAGTCTGAACTATTGATGGAAACTCATGCAAAGAGCTTCACATTTCCTCTTCACTGGAACTTTCATTGTACAAAGGTTAATGAAAACAAACCCAAACTGTGATGGTATCTCTCCAGGACTGCATTCATCAGGGGCTGGGCATGTCTAGAGAGATATATGCAGGTGTAGAACACTGTGTATGAACATAACGTGAGGAGAAGAGCAACAGAAGCAGATCACAGAGGAGAAAAACAGACATTTACTTTTCTACCAAGGGGTTTGGAAGAAATACAGTTTCTCAGAAATGGATGAGAAGTGGATTTCAATCATCTTGCTTTTCTCACGTAGGTGTTTAAGGCTGCTAAAGACTTTTAATGTTTATGATAATTTTGCAATCGTGTAGCTTTTTGTGTAAAAATGTGAGATGAATCTATGTTATGAAGCTGTTTCTGTTCTATCCCAGTTTATCACCTCATAATGAGCCTCCTTCTCATGTTCTTCACAGCTGTCTGTGGTGTATCTGCATACGTTCCTCGTCAGTAAGTCTTTGTGAATGAGAGTAAAACCTGGACTGAAGCTCAGAGCTACTGCAGACAGACCTACACTGACCTGGCCACCATCAGTAACATGGACGAGATGAAGAAGCTCAATTCTACTCTAAACACACTGAAAAACGCACCCAACAGCTCTGTTTGGATCGGCCTAAAAAAAGGGGTTGCTGGGAAATGGCTGTGGTCTCTTGCAGATGGAAATTTCTACAGAGATGGAGACACGTACAGAAACTGGAGGGAGAGAGAACCTGACAATGGGGGGAACAGGGACGAGTACTGTGTTGCGATGTTTAAAGATAAGGGAGACTGGTTTGATGAGCAGTGTAAAGCATTATACTATTTTGTGTGGTACAACGGTAAGAACAAACAAACATGTGCTACTGAAAGACATTACTTCATGAAACAGATCTAGAAAATACTGAAAACTGATTATTACTGTGCAGATTTTCCAGTGTCCTATTGTGGTTTATGGGGACACTATATTATTAAAATAACTGACATTCATAATGTAATTACATTTTTCAGAAAAGAAGACGAGCACTGAAAGATACGTGTTCATTAATGAGACAAAGATCTGGCACGATGCTCAGAGCTACTGCAGAGAACGTCACACAGACCTGGTCAGTGTGAGGAACCAGACGGAGAACCAGCTGATTTTTAATTCGTCAAAAAACTCAAATTCTGATATTTGGATCGGCCTGTTCAACGACTCCTGGCAGTGGTCGGATCAGAGTGACTCCTCATTCAGATACTGGATGTCTGGTCCAGAGAATTATGGTCAAGGTGAAATGTGTGGTGCAGTGTTTGAGCAGGGCTACTGGAATAATGTGGCCTGCAACAACGAGCTCCCATTCTTCTGCTATGAGAGTGAGTTACATTTCACTGATTCAGCAACGTCTGCGGTTCTGGATTATTGTAACTGATCAGTTAGTTTATCTCTTTATTTTATATTCAGTTATTTTATTGCAAATGCTTTGATATGTGCACGTCTTTATTCTTCATATCTGTGATACAGCAGAGAAGAGAAGACACTGGAACATCCAAATTTTCCACTTATCATATTAAGTTTTCATTCTGCTTCCAGATAAGCTGATCTTGATCAAGGAGAATCTGACCTGGAGAGAAGCTCTGAGATACTGCAGAGATAATCATGTGGATCTGGTCTCAGTTCACTCTGAGGAGATCCAGCTCTGGGTGAAGGAGGTTTCACAGAACGCCTCCACTGAACATGTGTGGCTGGGTCTGCGTCACACCTGCACTCAGGGTTTCTGGTACTGGGTGAGTGGCTTTTCCATCTGCTACCAGAACTGGGCTCCAGGTAACGGGACAGGAGGAGAAGACTGCAGCCCTGTAGAGAGAACCGGAGCGGTGCAGGCTAGAGGAGGTCAGCAGTGGGTCAGCCTGCCTGAGGACCACAAACTCAACTTCATCTGCCTCACCTATGAAGGTTAGTTGCTGTTCATGGATGAAACTGGAATTCTGATGTGCTTTCTGTTTGTAAACTGTCTTTTTTTTTTCTCTTTCAAACAACAAAGACTGAAACCAGCAGGTTCCTCGTCCATAACCAGCTTCAGCAGATCTACAGTTTTATACTTTTTATTTGCTTTTCTTGATAGTCTGAGTTATAAAGGTGTGCCAACATGAATGTTTACTGTACTCCTGACTGTTTGATGTGCATATTTTACCTTTTTTTCATCCATCTAAGTTAAAGTGGGTCTAATTATTGAACCTCAATCAGAATGCAATGCAAATTGAACATAAAGTAACTTTTAGCATAAATTGTATGTATTTGATATCCATAAATAATGTCCTAAGAGGTTGTGTGTATAGTCATGAAACCGATGTCAGTTCAGGTCTTTTGAAAACTTTCCTTTGTCTTTATTTCATTTTTATTCATGCCCATTCCCTGTATGCTTTCCTCTCCCACATAGTTTATTTTAAAAATCATGCTTTAGGGACTCATCAGTGTCTTGTTCTTTGTTCAATAAAGCTTAAAATAATCCACTCTACATAGTTTATTTGCTTTACATTAAGGTGTATTCATTTTCCACTGTATTATTAAACAACTGGAATTAAAAAAAAATATGAAAATTACTTACGGTTTCATTTTTCATCATAATAGCTCATAGTACCGACTTGTTTATATCCTCTTATGCAAATTTCTGAGCTTAACCTAAATTCACATCTTATGTGTCGAATTGGCTGTAGGTAGTGTCGAGTGCACTGTTTACAAGTGTTTTCAAATTTATTATATTTATGAATTAACTTAAATGACCAAAATGAGCATAGTGGAACATACTTGTACTTAATTCTCAACACAATCTTCTTAATAAAAGCTTACAAATATCCTCAGAATATCTTCTAAAGAACTAGCAATGTTTAAAAGAGTGAATATGTGATGTCGCACAGCTGTGGTGTAGCAGGTATCGTGAGAGTTAAGCCGTCGCACCTCATTCTAAGGTTTAGCCTAGCATGTAGCCCACCTCTCTTGCCCCGCTTCCGCTTTGGCCGCTCTGTTCGTCGGCTGCGCCGCTCACCCGAGGCCGGTGCTGCTGGGCCTTGCCGGCTGGTGCCGGTGGAGTGCGAGCGTAAAAGAAAGTTGAAGTCCGAGAGGCTTCATGATGAACTTTACCGATCTCCAGGAGTGCCTCTTTACTGTAACTGACTGTACCGTGGATGTTCTGTACACGTAAAATAAATACTAAAGTTAAAATAAGTAATAAATAGCGTCGGTGGCAGGAGGAGCACGCAAAGACGTCTGCCACGGTGGGCGCCCTCTTGGACTTGGACTTGTACAGAGTCATCAAACAGTTCAAGACAATACATTTTAGAGTCTTATGAGGCAATATTAGGGTTTAAAGGGATGCTTACAAAGCATTTTTGACAAGTTCCAAAGAGTTATAAGGACATTTATAATGATCTTTGACATGAAAGAAAGGGGTATGTAACTTTTTTGTCGCATTTATTATTAAGAGTTACTTTAAGTTACTTTAAAAAGTATTTTATTCCACAGTAAAGTACATGCTAATTTATACACTGGGTCACAGAAAGAACAAACCTTACATCTCTATTTTTGCATCTTACATCTCTCTCTATATATGTTTACATATTTTTGAAATGCCACCTGCTGCTTCCATAAAAATGTCAGAGCAGATGGACAAATAGCAACAGTCCAAATTGGCTTAGAATAAAATCTTGTTGCATTAACTTAGAGTGAAACTTCCAATAAGGATGTTTTCCTTAGTTACGTTTTCAGAGATACGAGGTTTTATTCCAACAGTCACAATATGCAAAGTGTTTTACTTGCTACACAGCAGACCAGGAACATGTTGATGTGTTGATAACGATGCTATCTAGGACTGTACAGAACACAAATGGTAGGGGTTCCTCAAAATGGGTTTCTAAGGGTAAGCTAGGGTATTACTACAATACCAGCACTTTGACGTCATCATTGCTGGACTTATCATCACAACTGGACCTGATATCCCACTATAAGTTCATGGAATAACATGGGTATGGCATAAACAAAAGCAAGGATCCTTTAGAAAACAACTCCTATACATCATGGAGGTGAATATGTGATGATGCACAGCTGTGGTGTAGCAGGTATCGTGAGAGTTAAGCCGTCACACCTCATTCTCAGGTTGCTGTTCATATCAAGGCTACAGCACCAGCTCGACGGACTTGCGAATGATCCTATAAGAACCTCTTTGTCTCCGCTGATGTGTTTATCTGAACACATGCAAATCTGTGTACCTGCGCTGCTCTGGCATGTCTCTGGTATTTCCGTGTTCAAAAGGCTAATTTGTTTTTTAGTTCCTGTACATGGACGTCATGTTGACGTAAGGATGCTCCAAATAAGAATCATTTGAAGAGCCTGGATTTTATAGACTAAGGTTACAGTACTGCATATAACTTACCATGAATTAATGCTAGAAATCGGCCGTCATTGACTACGTCTTACTGGACATCCATGATTAGTGTGTTAAAGCCTGTTGGGCACTGAGACTGAGACCTGTATGACTCAGATAAGATCAGTTAGCAGACCTGCTGATGATGCAGATAGGAGGGGTTAAAGTGGACAGAGATATACTGAGAAGATAGAGATACAGATCACACAGTGAAGAGAAGTGAACCAAAGAAAACAAAGACTAAACACCCAGGTAGGAGTTCCACTTAACATTCATTCATTATATTTGAATAAATTATTTCATTTCTTATGCTTTTTTAGTGTTGATATTGGTGAATCGTCATGGGTTTATCTGTTGTTGTTTTTTTTATAGAATCCTTCCATGCTTTAAGGGTTATTTGAAGAATATGTAGTACATGGTTCTGTGTAGATTAAAATTAAGTGACCCTTATTCGACCCACAATGGGGACATTTGACCTCCACCTTTAACCCATCCGTGAAGTGAAACACCACATATACATTAGTGAACACACACACACACACATTAGGGGGCAGTGAGCACACCAGAGTGGTGGGCAACCCTGTCTGCAGCACCCAGGGAGCAGTTGGGGATTAGGTGTCTTGCTCAAGAACACCTCAGTCATGGACTGTCAGCTCTGGGGACTGAACCAGCGGCCTTCCGGTCGCAGTACCAGTTCCCCAACCTTCAGCCCAGGACTGCCCCTTAGAAGAGAAGGTTTTGAAACATAGAAGCTTTTACAAGATGGTTCTGTATAGCATCTGCTATTGTTAAGATGTCAAGCTATTAACAGTAGACTAACACTTTTGGGTGCTATTTAAAATCATTTTTAGAAAGATTCTATGTACAACACATTACCAACATGAAGAACCGTTTCACCACGCAAAGAACCATTTAAGCATGAAATGGTTCTATGGCTCTAAATATCACCATTGTCTTAAGCTTTAAATAACTGCCTTTTTAAAAGTTTGTAGTGTAAATATTGCTAGATAGTTGAGCTGTAGCATTCTATTACAATTGTTGAGCCCTAGACACATCCAAGACTATGACTAGTTGAGACTGAGGCAAGACGGCGTCTAAAGGGGACGAGACAAAGTAAAAGCGAGGGTGTATGAGAGTGAGATAGTGTTAAGTTTGGGTCCACTTTGAGACCAAGCATAACCTTTTATACCTTCCCGAACAAATTTCTTTGTGAGTTCAAGTTGTTTGGAGAACTTTCCACTCTGTTTACTGAAGTCTTTCCCACAGCTTGAAATTCATGTGTTGCTTTAGTCACTGCCACTTTCCAGTTGAGTGGTCTTTCTGACTGAAGCTCCTCCCATCCATTCCTCAATAATGAACCTCTGTTCAAACTCATTCAGATGTTTCCCACTTGCCACTTTGATCTGAAACGAGGTCAACTAGTTCTGCTCAACATTTTTATATCTGCCACAAAGCTTCTTAGGATGTTACCTGCTTAATTGTATCATGCATTACATCTGTGTGGAATGTTTGTTTCCTCATTCATTTACTCAGGTTTTTCTGTTAATATGTCACCCATCTGAAAATGATCGTACAATCTCAGAAAAAAGATAACTAAACTAAAAAGCATCACTGTCACTAGGGTGTTGCTCCTCCTGCCACTGAGGTGGTACCCTCAAGGGTCTTCCGTGCCTTTAGTTAGAAAATATATCCTCACTCCAGTCTTTTTATTTTATCGTTCTGTTATAGAACATGAGGTCATGAAAATGTACAAATATATACCATTCTCACAAAAAATAATTAGGTAAATAAATATGGTTTTATTTATGGTACACAAGCAGTATCTGTTTTATCTGGCAGAGTACATATAGATATATGTACAACCCCAATTCCAATGAAGTTGGGACGTTGTGTAAAACATGAATAAAAACAGAATATGATGATTTGCAAATCCTTTTCAACCTATGTTCAATTGAATTCACTACAAAGACAAGATATTTAATGTTCAAACAGATAAACTTTGTTTTTTTTTTTGCAAATGTTCACTCATTTCGAAATTGATGCCTGCAACACGTTCCAAAGAATTTGGGACAGGGGCAAAAAAAGGCTGGGAAAGTTCAGGAATGCTCCAAAAACACCTGTTTGGAACATTCCACAGGTGAACAGGTTCATTTGAAACAGGTGATTGTCATGATTGGGTATAAAGGGAGCATCCCTGAAAGGCTCAGTCGTTCACAAGCAAGGATGGGGTGAGGTTCACCACTTTGTGACCAACTGCATGAGCAAATAGTCCAACAGTTTAAGAGCAACGTTTCTGAACATGTAATTGCAAGGAATTTAGGGATTTCATCATCTACAGTCCGTAATATCATCAAAAGATTCAGATAATCTGGAGAAATCTCTGCAAGTAAGCAGCAAGGCAGAAAACCAATACTGCATGCCTGTGACCTTTGATCCCTCAGGCGGCACTGGATTAAAAACCCACATCATTCTGTAATGGATATTCCTACATGGGCTCAGGAACACTTCAGAAAACCACTGTCAGTGAACACAGTTCGTCGCTCCATCTACAAGTGCAAGTTAAAACTCTGCCATGCAGAGCGAAAGCCACATATCAACAACACCCAGAAACGCTGCCGCCTTCTCTGGGCCTGAGCTCATCTGAGATGGACTGACGCAGAGTGGAAAAGTGTCCTGTGGTCTGACGAGTCCATATTTCAAACTGTTTCTGGAAATCATGGACGTCGTGTCCTCCGGGCCAAAGAGGAAAAGAACTATCTGGATTGTTATTAGCGCAGAGTTCAAAAGTCAGCATCTCTGATGGTGTGGGGGTGTGTTAGTGCCCATGGCACGGGTAACTTGCACATCTGAAGTATGCCAGTTTATCCTGCCTTACTGAGCGTTCTTTTCCTGTTCTGATACTCTGTTTGTTCTGACCTTTTTTCCTGATCTGTTTGACCCTGATATTTGGACTTCCCCTTTTTGTTTGTTTTGCTGGATTTGTTGTCTGATGACTTTTTGCTAATTTCATGGACTCTGCCTTGCCTTCCCTTGCCCTCACCAGTTATGATTACCTGTATTGTTCTGCTGTGTATCCTGGACTTGACCCCTGCTTGCCTCCTGACACCTGTCCACAATTATCCAAGTAAAGCTTCTAATTTGATTCTTAACTGCGAGTGTCTGCTTTCCAAAAAAAGAAAAAAGAATAAATTAAAAATTACAGCTTTTCATGACTTTTTAGTACAAAAATGTTTTTTCCTGATTTTGAAGCATTTCTGTGGGTCCATATATCATGAAATGTTCACATTATGTTATGTATGTGTAAAGGGTTCGACACTGGTAGTGAGGTTCCGCATACTGTTTGGACCAGACCTAGGCTCGTGAAGGATCTGGTGAGCTTTGAAGGACAAATTCAGTGACTGAGACCGTGTTTTATAAAAGTAATAGCACAATTGGCTGAGTTTAATTGGGGTCTTATGAAACCTGGAGATTACCAGCACTTCAATAAACAATACACATGAATCAAATGAATTTACAAATGAAATAAAATAAAAATAAAAATGTGTAAGTGTGTGTTTCAGTTCAGTTCCAAGGTGTTCTCTTCTGCATGCAATTGCTTTATTTCCTGTTCAGAATCTGGCTTGCCACTCCTTACCGGAGAAATCAGAGTTCAAAGAGGGCACCAGTGGATGGGGTGTCCTGCTATCAGGGCTGCTAGATCACTCAAGGTTCCACGTGTTCAAGAAACCTGACAGGAGGAATCAGGACCGTTCGAGTTGATTATGCCAAAGGGAAGGGATTCCACACTCTGACACTAAAGCTGTCTCAAGGCTCCAAAGGGGTCCAATAAAACCTGACCAAAGCTCAGTAAACGCGTTCAGTGTCAAAATGGAGTTCCAGGGCTTCTTGGATGTGGTATCTCACTCAGATAAAACTTAATATCTGACAGTGTTCTAATTTAGTTAGAACACAGAGCTTAGCTGCACGTCTGCGCTGAGCGAGCACAAAGAGAAAAAAAAGGGAAGAGAAAGTTCGTACCAAACCTCAAGTCGTGAGTGTGGTAGGACGGGCTTGAACCTGATTGGCTAGTTCAAAGAAGTAAAATTAATATGCTTAAATAATTTTTATCACTGCAAATAATTATTAACTGTCTACAAAGTCTAAGATTGCAGTGATATAAGATTTTAAATTAAATAGGATTATCTGAAATTCAATAGTTTTTATTATTTAGTCCACAGTGACCTTTATGTTAAGGTATATGGTATATTTATATTAATTTTGCATTTTGGAATTATTATTTTAAATTTAATCCACTGAGCATTATTTAAGTCTGGGTTACATGTGCAACAATATACATGGGCTTTTGCAACTGTTTGAACACACTGGTAAAAATGAAATGTTTTTCATCTAAAGATCTAATATTCCAAACAAGTAGGCCCCAAGTCTCATGTGAGCCCAATGCCACTGGACCAGCACACCCCTGGTGACCCCTTCATGTTCATGGGTGTACAAATGAATGGGTAGTTTGTAGTCAGGCAAGCCCAGAGCTCGAGGAGAGCGTACCTAGCATGTGTTTTTATCCATTGTAGGCAGCAGCAGATCATCAGCATATCACAGCACCATACAGCCCTCTGGCAGTGTCAGCATGGTTAAAGAATCATGAACTGTGGTGGCAAAAACAGCTGGTGAATCAAGAAAGCCCTGTGGGAGTCTTGTCTAGACATACACCATTTATTGAGTGTATTCTGTTGACCATGGCAGACGCATCTGGCACAAGTGGCACACTTGGGATGACAACATCATTAACTTGTCACAGGTCCAGAGTAAACCTCCAGCTGCAACCACCCACTTTGTGAACTGGGTTAACTGGTGTGTGGTAAGGGGACCCTGTTTCGTTGAGTACCACTTGATTTAGCAATGACTGTATCAAACCCTTCATTCCTTCCTCATTGTTTTTAGACAAAGGATACTGCTTACAACAGACTGGCTGTCATGTACATGAGGTACATGGTATAAGTGCTCTATAATTGTTAGCAATATGCTGAGGTTGCACAAATTGACAAAGAATAATTGCACTCATTAGACACAACCATGTTGCTGACATCAAAAGAAATGGATAAATGCAATTTGGACAAGATGGTATGACCCAATAGACTAAATGGAGAGTCTGGAATAATGACCAACCATCCATCCATCCATCCATTTTCAAAGCCGCTTCTCCGTAAGGGTCGCGGGGGGGGGTGCTGGAGCCCATCCCAGCAGTCATCGGGCGTAAGGCAGGATACACCCTGGACAGGTCGCCAGTCCATCGCAGGGCATAATGACCAACCAGAGCAGGAAAAAAAATTCTTGGGTCATTTGGAGTGGTTGCTGAGAGCTTGTTTTTGGAACAAAATGCACCCCACTCACTCCCACAGAATTAACTGTGGAACCTAACAGTGATCCATTATACTCAACGCTTTTAATAGATAAATATGTTGCACCAGTGTCCACTAAAATAGTTTTTGGCCAATTATACACAATTCTAAAGGCAGAAGATCACCAGAAAGTAGAGTTAATGTCTTGGAAAGCACTGAAGCACCATCATGTTTGTTGCTTTTTTATATGTATGGGTGGAGTCTGTGGGCCTCTGTATACATTTGTTGGTTTCCAGACAATGGCTTGACTAGTGAGTGTTTTGGGACCTTCATTTGGCGCTGAGATTGACTTTCATCAGAATATGCCTTTATATATTTTCTGATCCCTCTTTGACACAATAATGGCATGCCCCCTGCTTCTTCACCCCACTTTTTCTCATTTATTCTATTACTATCCATTGCAAACGCTGGTGCCTTAGATGACTTCTTTGTCTCGGAGGATAGGTGCCAGTTGCCTCTAAGTCTCTTACATGGCCCAAAATATCTTATATCTTAGACTCATAAGGCTTGGAAACATAAAGATTAAACACAGCTGCGTGTTTAGGAAGCATGTTGGAGGTAAGGGTTTAATAAACAGTGCCAGTGGCTCAGATTTGTTTAGTTTTAGTGTTTTAGGGCTTTGTCTGTCCAAATCTTTTGAAATCTTTAAATGAACATGCTTACATAATAGGACACTGCATGTGGTGAATTTGCCTAAAAACACAGACATAAAAGTCTCCAGTTCTTGGTTCAAATAAAAGTTGCTGGGAAAAATATAAATTGTTTTCTGCATTGTTTTGACAATTGCAAATCTATACACTTTCTCCAAAAAAAAATGTTTGGAGAGTCCCCTGAACTGTGATATTAGACTATAATTTATGAGAATGACACACAAAATACTTCCAAAAATATCTATCGATATTGTTTTATACAATTCTATATAACAGTCCAAATTAAATAATGTACTATCATATATAATCCACCGGTATTTCTTATTACAACGGCCTTTTGCTGCTTTCAAAAAAATTCACATTGGCTGGGGGAGCTGTCGATCACAAATGATTAGCACTAGAACTACCAGACCTCTGCCAGACCACTAGAACTACCATTTATACCTTTAACTCCCAAAGAACTGCCAAATGGCAGAGGTCTGGTAGTTCTAGTGCTAATCATTTGTGATCGACAGCTCCCCCAGCCAATGTGAATTTTTTTGAAAGCAGCAAAAGGCCGTTGTAATAAGAAATACCGGTGGATTATATATGATAGTACATTATTTAATTTGGACTGTTATATAGAATTGTGTAAAACAATATCGATAGATATTTTTGGAAGTATTTTGTGTGTCATTCTAGCACTAGAACTACCAGACCTCTGCCATTTGGCAGTTATACCTTTAACTCCCAAAGAACTGCCAAATGGCAGGTGTGAAAAGCCCTTTTTGCCTCCAATGTTATGTAAATGAGGCCATTACATTTGCAAGAAGTAACTCTAAGGACACTCTCCTACACTCTACACCCTTCTCGGCAACAAGTTGGTGTAGCTCCCCCACCCCTCCCCAAAAAATGTCAACATTACCAGAAATTTAGATTCAAGTTAGCTTTATTGGTATATGTACAGTAAAGAAACGTGTTGCTTTGTTTCCCTGTACAATGAAATAGTAATAAAAATAAGTAATAAAAAGATAAAAAAGTAATAAAAAGATAAAATAAGCATGCAACAATATTACAACAAAAGTATTCATAAATAGAACTAAATGTAAACTATACAGTAAACTATACAGAAATATAAACTATGCTAATAATCCTATGTACATACAGTCATTGTGCAGTAGTGCGCTACATTACAAATTGTCTGAACACACCTGGCACTGCCACAACATCTCCTTTCTGCATTTGCCACATGTGAACCTGTTACAAGAAACGCAACGCTTAGTGGCATGCTTATTCTTGCAGCAACACTTAAACTGGCACAATGCCCTTTTCCCTGTGTCAGGTGTGGGTGGTTGCTGCTGAAGGTTTTCCTTATGCACCTCCTTGGCTGCCATATGAGACTGTGCAAGCTCTTCTGCAAGCTTCACCAAGAAGTCCGACCGTCTCTCTTTGACCCCAGTGCATGCCTGAAAAAGCACATGTGCATTCAGTGCTGAAATGTCAATTAAGTTATAAAACACAGCGACTGGCCAACGCTGTGTTCCTGAACGTACAGTGTACTTTCGCACCATCTGGTCCATGACATCCACACCACATTTTAGGCTGTTGTAGTCGGTGACTGTGTTAGGCTTTTTTTTTCGGGTGTCCCCAGTCTCCACCATACTGTGCATGCTACTGAGGATGCAGACAGTCTTTCTCCGTTTGGGCGTGTAAACGGTCAGTGTGGCACCAGAGGTTGAAAACACCTGTGTACTGAATTCCTCACGGTCCAGAGTCTTTTTGGCAGAGTCTGGAAGCTCACAGCGAATCTTGTTTACAGTGCCAAGGAGGGTGGTCTTCCGGCCGAGCAATCGTCTTGCTAGTGACAATGAGGTGAAAAAAATTGTCTGTGGTAACGGTTCTTCCTTTGTCCATAAATGTTTCCATTAACTTCATCACCACATATTCCGATAGTTTTTCCCCTGTGGGATGACTGGAGTCTTTGCCAAGATATGGGATGATGTTGCATACATACTTGGATTTCAGGTCACATGCCACCCAGAACTTTATGCCAAACTTGTCAGGTTTTGTTGCAATGTACTGCAGAAAACAGCAACGGGTTTTGGTTGGAAAAAGTTGCTCGTCTATGGTGATATGCCTTCCTGGGTTGTATGAAGCAATGCAGTTGGCAACGAAAGACCCCCAAACATCAGAGACTGCAGCAAACCGGTCATTTGCAACTCGTTCAATGCGTGTGTCCTTGTCATCGAAGCGTAGGTGCCGCATGATGTCCTGGAAGCGGTTTCGAGCCATAATCTTGCTGATGGAGGGTACTCCCACTGTTGCAGACCATGCGTCATGCACCGCTGGAAGGCGGACAATCCCTCGCAGAATGAGGATTGCAATGAACGCCATTAGTTCAGGGAGGTCCATGAACCAGTTTCCATGCTGTGTCTGGCGTGCATGCTGGACAGTCCACTCCTGTATGGTCCGAAGCATTTGCAGAGAGATGAAACAGAGGAAACTCTGTAAGCGACTCGACACTTTTCTTCTGGCAAAAGCAGTTGGCTCTCCATCCATGGGATTGCATTCAATTAGGTCTTCCAATCTGCTCTTCACGTCACACTGTGCCGTCTTTTGCCGTCTCTGTCAGCCACTCGTGTGTCTCCATGCGACCTCTCTTTTCTGGAGGTGGTGAAGTCTCCTCATCTACAGGACCATATGTTTGAGATTTGATTAGTGAAAGGTTGAAATAATGTGAAATTGACACAAACATAATATTTGAATTAGAATTCCAAAACATCTCAAGTATGCCTCCTTTGTACTAATGTAGGATTGTTATCACACCGTAAAAAGTGGCATATTGATTAGTCAAAATAGCTCAAAAACATCTTATCAAGACATTTTATCTTGTTTTAAGTCAAAATACAAGTCAAAATTACTCAAATTAAAATAGAATATTCTTGAGCAATTTTAACTTATCAAGATGGTACTTTTTGCAGTGTCTCTTCCAAAAACACAACAGCCATAACTGGCAAACAAAAATAGGAAATTTAGGAAATCTTACCAGAAGAGATTTCAGAGTCACTACTCTGATCAAGAGTTACTTCTTCTCCATCGGAGTCACAGGGGTTGACATGGTTGAGGATCATGCCCAAAGCTTGCTGTGCACAGTAAACCTTTGCCATCTTTGCTTCTCAGTCAACAGAGTAAGTGAAATATGTGTTGTGACGTGGCTTTTTATCCACATGGAGGTGGACACACACATAATCATTATCATCATCGTTCACACTATCACCCATCACACCCATCCCTGTTCATTGTTACCTGGTACTGGCATATTTCAATCTAATGGCTGCAACAACAACATTTTAAGATATTTAAAAAACATTTTCTTCTCAATGGATCAACATAGTTCACACTATCACCCTTCACACACAGCCCTGTTCACCTGGTACCTGGTACTATCACCCATCCCCCCGTTTAGCATTACCTAGTAGTGGCTGCATGTACATAACAAAAGGTGGCCTAATGGCATGCAAATTACCCCAGCACTGCCATTTGGCAGTCTCTGGTAGAAGAAGGAGTTGTATGAAAATGCTGGTAGTGCTAGTGTTAGTCAGTCAAATGACCAGTGGTATGGGTGAAGGGAGCCAGCACAATTGGTAGGCTTAGGTTGACTCCAGTGCCCAAATTTAACATGATGTAACATGCAAATGAGTTAGCTTCACAGAAATGTCAACATACAAGTGAAAATGAGCTGCATTCCTACAGGCTGTGTAAGAAAGTCCACTGAGGTCTTCTCTACTTTTGGTATTTAAAGCTGGAAATTCATCTAAGTTCTTTTAATAAGAAAAACATCTTATGTTTTGTCTTATGTAACCAAATTATCATTCATGCTATCATAGTTGAATCATAAAACTGAGCCAGAGGTTGGAAACTGAGTTTTAACCCTTTCAAATGAGAACAGATCAAAGTGGAGTCGAACCAGAGGGTCGGTTCTGGTTCAGTTCTGATCATCCATGGACAGAGCTATGCAATTTGAAATGCTAGAAGGTTTGTTTTGTAAATTAACCTACGTCAGTCTGTATGGAACCTCATGCAAATAGCTTCACATTTCCTCTTCACTGGAACTGTAACTGTATAATGACTAATTCAAATAAAGACTGTGATGGTATCTCTCCAGGACTGCATTCATCAGAGGCTGGGCATGACTAGAGAGAGATAAACAGGTGTAGAACAATGTGTAAGAACATAACGTGAGGAGGAGAGCAACAGAAGCAGATCACAGAGGAGAAAAACAGAGACATTTACTTTTCTACCAAGGGGTTTGGAAGAAATACAGAGTTTCTCAGAAATGGATCAGAAGTGGATTTCAATCATCTTGCTTTTCTCAGGTCCGTGGGCACTTTGCCTCTACTAGAACATTACTAACATGAGAAAATGAATGTGTTTGCTGGGTGTGTGTCTAGCTTCAACAGCTCATATACAGAGTTGGGATTACCAGAATATAAGTATATAGAATACATATTCAAAAATCACAAATGAAGTTTCTGCATTCAGTCCAAGTTACATTTTATTATGGCAGTGTTCAGAATACAGTTACTTCATACATGTTTAGGAATACCTATCCATTACATATATATGTATGCCATATTTATAAGAATAAAACATCAATCCTTGTTTATTAGTTTGAACTGTCTAGTTGAATTAATTATTGATTGTTTAGGTATTTATGTTAATTATAATTATAAAGTGTATGCGTGAGACAATCATACAGGTAATATGCTATTTTCAGGAGACTCAAGGGCACTCAGGTGCCAATATTTGTCACTAAGAACAAACAGAATTTGATATATTTATACATTTGTTGACATTTGTTTATCAAATATTTAATTTGCATCTCCAAATTTTGTAAAGATTTGCTTATACAGATCTTGTTAAAGGTGTGACTTCTGATATCTGTGAGCTACTGTGCTTCATTTGATTGCCTGTTAAAAAAAGCTAAATAAATAATTAATTAGCACAAGTTCTGCTTGGATTCATGTTGAGTGCTAAAACTCAGACACACAGACACACAAGACAGAAACTTGCTTGCCTTATGCTATTTTTTTTCTAATAATTTGTAAATCAACCACTCCATCCAACATCTGGCATTACACTTGGTGACATACAGCTTGGTGATGTACATACAGCTGCTTGCCCATGGTAACCCATGCCAGGAAACTCGTGGCACATAGTTTTTGTGCTGATGTTGCCAGAGGAGGTTAGAGACTGGTGGTTTTAGGCACTGTGCTCCTCAGAACTCTGGGACCTGCTGTGAACTTTACGTGGCCTAGCACTTCATGGCTGAGTTGCTGAGGTTCCTTTCACTTTTCAATAATACCACTCACAGTTTATCGCAGAAAATCTAGGAGGAAAGAAATGTGTTGCGATGTTGGCATCTTATAACAGTACCATGCTCAAATTCAGTGAGCTCTTTAGACAAACCCAGTCTTTCACAAAGGTGTGTAAAGGCAGGCTGCATGGCTAGGTGCTTGATTTTTCACACCTGTGGCAAAGGAACTGAATGAAACACCTGAATCCAATGATTGATAATGTGTCCCAATACGTTTGACTATATAGTGTAACAGCAGTGAGTGGAGTTTGGGTGATTTTGAAGCTGGACTGCTGGCTGATGTTTGGTCACAGCTGGATGAAATGATATGTTTGTGAGGACACGCTCTGCTGAGGCTTGTGATGTATGAATCATGTCATTCTTTTAACCACTTGTTGTAATATTAAGGCCAAAGTCAGAGTGGTTATATCTGCACTGCTGGTGTTTGTTAGTTTTTTTTTTTGTCAAAAACACTTACTGTAATGGAATACACTACAAAATACATTTAGAATAGTCCATTGAGTGTTTTTCTATCTGTAAAGTGTTCTGCCCAACGCTGCTCATATATGCACATTTGTGTGAGTGCGTTTACTGTATTCAGGCATTTTGAGACGTGTTTCTTATCTTCTGCAATATTAGACCAACAACAATACATTTTCATTTCCTTTTCACAGCTGTCTGTGGCGTATCTGCATACGTTCCTCATCAGTATGTCTTTGTGAAAGAGAGTAAAACCTGGGCTGAAGCTCAGAGCTACTGCAGACAGACCTACACTGACCTGGCCACCATCAACAACATGGAGGAGATGAAGAAGCTCAATTCTACTCTAAACACACTGAAAAATGCACCCAAAAGCTCTGTTTGGATCGGCCTGGACAGCGGGAATGATGAGAAATGGCTGTGGTCTCTTGCAGATGGAAATTTCTACAGAGATGGAGACACGTACAGAAACTGGTGGAGTGGAGAACCTAACAATGGGGGGGGCAAAAAGGACGAGTACTGTGTTGCGATGTTTAAAGATCGTGGAGACTGGTTTGATGATCAGTGTGAAGCATCATACTATTTTGTGTGCTACAACGGTAAGAACAAACAAACCTGTGCTTCTGAAAGACATTACTTCATGAAACAGATCTAGAAAATACTGAAAACTGATTATTACTGTGCAGATTTTCCAGTGTCCTATTGTGGTTTATGGGGACAATATATTATTAAAATAACTGACATTCATAATGTAATTACATTTTTCAGAAAAGAAGACGAGCACTGAAAGATACGTGTTCATTAATGAGACAAAGATCTGGCACGATGCTCAGAGCTACTGCAGAGAACGTCACACAGACCTGGTCAGTGTGAGGAACCAGACGGAGAACCAGCTAATTTTTAATTTGTCAAAAATCAACTCAAATGTTCACATTTGGATCGGCCTGTTCAACGACTCCTGGCAGTGGTCAGATCAGAGTGACTCCTCATTCAGATACTGGATGTCTGGTCCAGAGAATTATGGTCAAGGTGCAATGTGTGCTGCAGTGTCGCTGACTGAGAAGGGTCAGTGGAAAAATGAGCAGTGCAACAACCAGCTCCCGTTCATCTGTCATAAGAGTGAGTTATAGTTCACTCCATCAACAATGTCTGCATTTAAACGTTAATAATTTACTTTACCTTTTTTTTATATTTGACACTGTGTTTACTGTAAAACCCTAAGCTGACTTTGAAGTCACTGGAACATCTAAATATTCCAGTAATCATATTAAGTTTTCCTTCTTCTTTCAGATAAGCTGATCTTGATCAAGGAGAATCTGACCTGGAGAGAAGCTCTGAGTTACTGCAAGATGAAGCATGTGGATCTGGTCTCAGTTCACTCTGAGGAGATCCAGCTCTGGGTGAAGGAGATGACACAGTATGCTTCCACTGAACATGTGTGGCTGGGTCTGCGTCACACCTGCACCCTCAGCTTCTGGTTCTGGGTGAGTGGAGAGTCTATCTGCTACCAGAACTGGGCCCCAGGTAACGGGACAGGAGGAGAAGACTGCAGCCCTGTAGAGAGAAACGGAGCGGTGCAGGCTAGAGGAGGTCAGCAGTGGGTCAGCCTGCCTGAGGACCACAAACTCAACTTCATCTGCCTCACCTATGAAGGTTAGTTGCTGTTCATGGATGTTACTGGGATTCTGATGTGCTTTCTGTTTGTAAACTTTGTTGTTTTTCTCTTTCCAACAAAAGACTGAATGAAGACCAAAGACTGAAACCAGGTGGTTCGTCTTCCAGAACCACCACCAGCAGATCTACAGTTTTATACTTTTAATTTGCTTTCCTTAACAGTGAGAGTTATAATGGCCTACCAACATGCATGTTTACTGCACTCCTGAGTGTTTGATGGACTAAAAAAGGTAAAATGTGCACATCAAAATTACAGTGGGCCTCATTACTGAACCTCAATCAGAATGCAATGAAACAGTGAACCTCAATACTTTGTAAAATTACTTTAAAATTACTTTAAAATTAGCAATGTATGTTTTTATTATCCATAGATATTTTCCTATAAGGCTATTATTTCTTTCAGTTATCATCATCAATGTAAGAAAGTCAATTCAGTTCAAGTATTTTTAGATTTTCTTGGTCTCTATTCATTTTTTTGTTTGTTTGTTTCTTGTATGCTTTACTCCTTCAATACAGGGAAAGATTAACAGTTTATTTTAAAAATCATGCATTTGGGACTTTTCCGTATCTTGTTGTTTGTTGAATAAAGCCTGAATTAGACCAGTTTATGTGGTTTATTTATTTTGCTTTAAGCATTTTGAACTGTGTTATTAAATCACTTATGATTTCATTATTACTCATAGTAACTCACAATTATTAAGATTTTGTTAATATCCTCTTATGCAAATTACTGAGTGTAAGCCAGGTCATTGGTACCTGTAAAAGGAGAAAAATGTAATGCTAAGTGCAGCTAGCTCAACAATTAAACATGCATGTGTATATAGGAAAGAAATGGCCATTGTATCTCTGTTAGTAATTTAATGTGTGGATTGTTTATTCCATTGTCACCCCAGCCTGGCTAATGGTACGACCCAGAATTAAGGTGGGAGGGGCTACCCGGTTAAAAGGGAAGGGGGAAAATGGAGAAGGGAGTAGGATGTTTTACGAAAGGTCTGTGTGGCTTTGCAGCCTCAGACCCTATGTAACAGAGTTGTTTTCAGGTCTGTAGGTGGCTGCCGGATGCTGATTATGGAGTCAGTGTGGTCATTTGGCTAAAGATTTGTTTTTCTTTTATTTATTTTTTTTCTTTTTCTTTCTTGCGAGTGTAAATACTTTGGTGTGTAGAACTAAACTAAAACTTCAGAGCACTGTTAAATTGAGTCCTGATGTCCAAGATCGTTGAATAGTGAGCCTCCAGACCACTCATTGACCACAGCAGCATCAAAATGGTGACCACACTTACCACAAGCGATTGACTTACGAGGAAAGGGAGAGAATCAGCAACATTAGCTAGAACACTAGTTTACTTGTTTAACAATGCAGCTGTGTAGACACTTGTCCATGTTACCACTGAACATCGCACCAGGTTCACCTTGTGCCCATGATGGTTGGGAACCACCATCCCCACATATAACATATAGTGAACGGCATACTCCTATTTTTATTGACATTGGGACCCTAAAGCAAGATTTCTTTGGACAAACTTTTTCCCACTGTTTTCACATTTTCTCTTGCACATGCAAATGTTTCATACTATTTTGACAAATACAACAAAAAAAAAGCATGAATTATGGTAAGTAAATGTTATGAAAATTGTCTTAATTCAATGTATTTGCTTTATTGCTTGCAGAGTGTAAGACTATGTTTGGTCAAAAGGTCATGGAAAAAATATTTGATTGATAGAAATGCTTAGCTGCCTGGATACAGAACAGGATTGGACAACATACCTTGTCCTCTGAGTGATAGAAGTGCTTTGTTGTCTTTCATAATTTACTCCAGTAGGAGCATGATCTGTACAGCATGACTTGAAAATGCTCTAATGCACCCACAACCTTATATTGCTATATTAACAGAAATCTGCTAAAGACTGATAACAGCACCTGTCAAATCCTTTCCTTATTTGGTATCTAGTCAACGCCTAGGTTGGTATAGAAGACCCCTATGTAAGGGAGAATGCCTCAGAGCACGCTCTCATCTCTTCACTATCTGGTCTGTATCACTTTCATTTCCTAAATAAACAAGTCTTGCTTATTTAAAGCTTATGATTTGTTCTGTTGTCAGGTTTTCCATGGCAAAACTTTGGGAAATACCATGAGAGTAAATATTTGAATTGTCTTTGTTTTGGCATGTGTTTAAAATCTATCTGGGCACATCAGTTGGAAGTAACGCATTGTGCTTTGCCTTTTTTCCTGGATGACGACTCTGCACATGTATCAAACATGCATCTGAAATCAACTTTGTAATTTCTGAATACAATATCTGCTGTTAATACAATCAATAACCTCTCTAACTGTTGCATGAGAAATGGCAGAGAAGATTTTGACAGAGCAATGTGCACACTGGGATAAACAAAAACACCATCAGACCATTTAGTTATGCAATTGTGTGAAGACCAACAGTTCCTATCCACATTTGAAGCATTTTCCTGAATTACAACTATGTGTGTTAACGTTGGATGAGTAGACTTTAGGTGAGAGAAAAGTGAAAATGTACAAGTGTTTTGACTGAGATATGGACAGAGCAAGCTGCTTTGGGCAGCATGTTCAGTGACTGCATCTGCTAAGATTTTACCAGCTTCTTACATGATAGAAGTGGGTAATTCATGGCCCTTCACTTTCACAATGGCAAACTGCCTTGTACAAGTATATAACATCTGAAAAAAAATTTGGTGAGTAATGGACTTACCATCGGTTGTTCTGAGACTTTGTTGTGACCAGAGATGTGGACCATGCTCCAGCTGTATTGTTTATCATTGAACACCATCACATCTCGACCCTTGATCAATATGTATGCCTTAATAAGGACAACAGATCAGGATGTTGTCTTCTCAGCTTAGAACAGGAGCTGCCTACAAATACTCATTCTTTGTCATGTGAATGTGATGATAGTGAATCACAATGACAAGCCGATTCTTCTGCAACAGTCATGAGTGTCAGAGAGAGTTAGAATCAGGGAGAGAAATCATTTGATGCAGATGAAATGCTGGAGATTGTGGTGAAGTTGTTTTAATGGACGAATTACTAACGCAGGTTAGTGTTCTTGTAACTACTGCACCTTTGCACCATCATGTGTTGCATGGACTTTGTATTAAGGATGGTGAGCACCTGGCGTGAGATGAACAAAGTCACTGGGTGTTACAGGTCTATCATTCTGCATCTAAGACCATATGAGCCATATTTGCAGGCATGCCTTGAGCTTGCAGCATCTAATGTTCTAAAAAGGTAGGCCCCAGGTCTCATGTTAGCCCCATTCCACTGAGCCAGCACACCCATCGTGACCCCTTCATGTTCATGGGTTAAATGAATAGGCTGTTTGTTGTTAGGCAAACCCAGAGCTCTGGGAGAGCAAAATGCCTACTTGTGTGTTAAGAAGGCTTCCACCATTCCACATACCTGTCTACACACCCATGCCAGGAGAGTCAAATCTGCAGCACTGTCTCAGCACTGTGTCTTTTCATAGTAAGACCAGTCAGGAATCCAGGAACAGCAGTAGTTTATCAATCCCTAAAAGGTCACCTTGGCTTTTTCATGGATGGTGGCTTAAAAGCCATGATGAGCTGGATTCTTTCCTTTGAAAGTTTGCAATTATAATAAGTGTAGATCAAACCTTGCATGTGTTCTCATCCTTTGTAGTCAGTAGCAGATGATCAGTATATTGCAGAACTGTACAGCCCTCTGGCATTGTTAGCATAGATAAGGAATTGTGCACTGTGGTGGCAAAAACACCTGGTGAATCAATAAAGCCCTGTGGGAGTCTTGGCGAGGTATACCATTTACTCTCAAAATTAAAGGAAGATAGGTGGAGTGTATTTATGGACAGGGATGTAGAAAAATGCAGAACATAAATCTACAACAGTGAAATGTTTGTGCATCATTCAAATTCTGTTGACCATGGCAGGCACAACTGGCACACATGGGATGACAGCATTATTAACTTGCCACAGGTCCACCCACTTTGTGAACTGGGTTAACTGGTGTGTGGTAAGGGGAGTATGCCTTGATTTAGCACTGACTGTATCAACCACTTGATTCCTTCATCTTTCTCTTTAGACAAAAGAGACTGCCTTCAACAGCCTGGCTGCCATGTTCACAATTGAGCTTTACACAGCTCACAATTTAGCAAACCCTAAATCTTTGTATTCAGCCCACAGTGACTTAGGTACAGCATGTTAGTGCTCTAGAATTTTTAATAATGTGCTGAGGTCACTCAAATCGGCAGACAAAGAATAATTGTGCTTATTAGACACAACCATCTTGCTGACATCAATAGAAATGGTTACATTTGGACATGAAAGCACTGAAGCTCTGTCATCTTTGTTGCTTTTTTAAATCTTTGGGTGCAGTCTGTGGGACTCCCTATAGGTTTGTTGGTTTCCAGACAACAGCTTGACCGGTGAGTGTTTTGGGACATTCAGTTTTGAGTCTGCATTTGGCACTGAGATTAACCTTTATCAGAACATGTCTGAACATTTTCTGATCCCTCTTTGACACAACAGTGGCATGCCCCTTGGCACCTCACTCCACTTTTTCTGATTTATTCTATTACTATCCACTGCAAATGCTGGTGCCTTAAAGGACTTATTTGTCTTTGGGGGATAGCCACCAGTTGCCTCTAAATATCTTACATGGCCCAAAATATGATATATCATAAGGCTTGGCAACATAAAGTTTAAACAGCTTTGTGTTTAGGAAGCATGTTGGATGTAAGGGTTTAATAAACAGTGCCAATGGTTAAGGTTTGTTTTGTTTTAGTTGGGCTTTGTCTGTCCAAACCTTTTGAAATCTTTAAATGAACATGCTCCAACAATACCTGGGCTGTCTTTATCTAGTGTAATTAGTTCTGAAAACATTCTGAAACATTTAAATGTAACAAATTAGCAAAAATAAATCAAGTGAGGGGAAAATGCTTTTTTACAGCATGATAAACACATTTTGGGACTAAATAAACATTTCATTTAATGATGATGCATCAATTTATATTTTCTGCTTATGTCATCATCATCATTAACCACTTAGTCCACATAGGGTCGCAGAAGCAGATGAGAGAGCAGAGAATCCCAGATGACATTTCATTTAATGATGATGCATCAATTTATATTTTCTGCTTATGTCATCATCATCATTAACCACTTAGTCCACATAGGGTCGCAGAAGCAGATGAGAGAGTAGAGAATCCCAGATGACCCTGTCCCCCGCAACTTCCTCCAGCTCATTCCTGGGGACCCCAAGCCTCTCTCAGGCCACCTTGGAGATATACTCCCTCCAGTGGGTCCTAGGACGACCCCAGGGTCTTGTCCCGGTAGGCCGTGCCTAGTACACCCACACCCTGAGGCATCCAGGGGCATCTGGATCGGATGCCTGAACCACCTCAGCTGGCTCCTGTCAATGCGGAGGAGTAGTGGCTCTACTCTGAGCTCCTCCTGGATGACCGAGCCCCTCACCCTATCAAATAGAGTGTTTCCCCTTACCTGGAGTGGGCATCACACCTTTTTCCAAGCTAAGACCATGGACTTGGAGGTGTTGATCTGCACACCAACCACTTCACACTTGGCTGCAAACTGCTCCAGTGAGCGCTGGAGGCATCCATGTGATCCAAACAAAAGAACATTATCATCTGCAAATAGCAGAGACACCACCCTCTGGCATCCAGACAAAATGCCCTCCTGACCCCAGCTACGCCTTAAGACTCTGTCCATGAATATCATGAACCGGAGTGGAGACAGGGCACAACCCTGGCAAAGTCCAATGCTATCACTGAAAGAGCCTGACGTAATGCCGAGTATACTAACACAGCTCTGACTCTGGGAGTACAGAGATTAAATGGCCCGGAGTGGTAGCCGCAGCACTACATACTCCCGGAGGACCTCCCACAAGATATCTCAGCGAACATGGTTGTAAGCCCTCCCAAATCCACAAAACACACAGACTGGGTTGGAAAACTCCCATGCCCCCTCAACAATCCATGAGAGGGTGAAAACCTGGTCCATTGTTCCAAGAATCCATTGTTCCTCCTCAATTTGAGGTTCAACTATGGGTCAAAATCTCCTTTTCAACACCTTGGCATAGACTTTCCCAGAGAGACTGAGCAGTGTGATACCCCAATAGTTGACACACCCTCCGATCCTCTTTTTTAAAAATGGGGACCAGTCTTCCAGTCCAAGGGTACTGTTCCTGAGGTCCAAGCAATACTGCAGAGGCATGTTAGCCATGGCAGCCCCACAAAATCCAAAGCCTTAAGCATCTCCAGATGAATCTCATCCACCCCCCGGAGCCTTGCCACTGAGGAGCTGCTGGAGCCTATCCCAGCAGTTCATTATTTCTTATCATAATGGCCTATTTTTCATATAATGAAACTGCTGCTAGTAAAAAATTTCACATTGGCTGGGGGAGCTGTCGATTACAAATAATTAGTCAATCAAATGACCAGTTCTATGGGTGAAGGGAGGCAGCACATTTGGTAGGCTCAGTGTGACTCCAGTGCCCAAATTTAACATGGTGGAACATGCAAATGAGTTAGCTTCAGAGAAATGTTGACATACATTTTGGTATTTAAAGCTGGGAATGCATCTGAGTTCTTTTAATAAGAAAAACATGTATTATGAAACCAAATTGTCATTTACGCTATCATAGTTGAATCATAAAATCATGTCCAGGAGTTGGAATCTGAGTTGTAACACTTTTGAATGAGAACAGATCAAAGTGGAGTCAAACCAGAGTTTTTGTTCTGGTTCAGTTCTGGTAATCCATGCACGGAGCTATGCAAATTATAAGGCTAGAAGTTTTGTCTTGTAAATAAACCTGCATCAGTCTGTACAGTTTACGGGACCTCATGCAAAGAGCTTCCCAGTTCCTCTTTACTGGAACTGTCATTGTATAACAATGACATTGTAAAACAAAGACATATACAGGCATAGAACATTTGTGCATGAACATAACGTGAGGAGAAGAGCAACAGAAGCACATCACAGAGGAGAAAAACAGACATTTACTTTTTTACCAAGGGGTTTGGAAGAAATACAGAGGTTCTCAGAAATGCATCAGAAGTGGATTTCAATCATCTTGCTTTTCTCAGGTCAGTGGGCACTTTGCCTCTACTAGAACATTACTAACATAAGAAAATTAATGTGTTTGCTGGGTGTGTGGAAAGCTTTAGCCACTCACATACAAGGTTGGAATAAAAAGAATACAATTCTAAGGAATCCATATTCAGAAAACAGAGAATCTGCATTCTATCTAAATTACACTTTTTTTGGATGGCGGTATTCAGAATACAGTTACTTTATGCATTTTTAAGAATACCTATTTACTAAATATACTTTTATGCTAAATTTACTAGGTATACCATATTTATAAGAAACAACATCAATTCATGTTTATTAATAAGACCTATCTAGAACCATCTAACTTTCTATCTAAATTAATTACTGATTGTTTTGGTGTTTTGGTTACATTACAATTACAAAGAATTTACATGAGACAGTCATACAGGCTATATGTTATATTAAAGAGAGTCTAGGCTTCTCTTGTGCCAATATTGGACATAGAATTCCAATGAATTTTCACACTTTCCGAATTTCCTGAATTGTTTTTGGTGCTTATTGTTGTTGTCAGAAGAAAACCTTGTATCTCCATTTTTGGCATTTTTCAGTTTTTGACATAATTTGAAAAGTTCTGTTAGTCTTTATGTTGTTTGTAAATTTTATGATGAATGACCTCATGTGCCAATATTGGACATACAATTCCAATAGAATTTTAACACTTTCTGAATTTTCCAAATTTTTTTGTTGCTTATGTTGCTTAGACAGTTCTTGATAAAAGTCTCACTTCACATGCCTTTTCAGAACTTTCAGAACAGTCTGGAGTGTCTGTGAGCTTAATATGTAAGAATTCTGATTCATTCGATGGTTCATTCAATTGTGTATTATTTGGTAAAAATAAATAATTAGTAGGTCCTCTTGGGTTCATGATGAGTGCTAAAATTCAGATACACAAGACAAACTTTAAAAAACAATGGCTTCCTTATGCTATTTATTAATTTATTTATAATTTATAATTATTTATTTGTAAATCAACCACTCCATCCAGCATCTGTCATTACGCTTGGTGACATAAGGCTTGCCTACTGTTGATTGGCCATGGAAAACCATGCCATGAAACTCCCAGCACATAGTTTTTGTGCTGATGTTGATGCCAGAGGAGGTTTGAGACTCTGCAGTTACTGATCAGCAGAGCGTTGGTGGCTTTTATGCAGTATCCTCCTCAGAACTCTGTGACCTGCTCTGAACTTTACGTGGTCTAGCACCCCGTGGCTGAGTTGCTGAGGTTCCTTTCTCTTTTCAATAATACCACTCACAGTTGATCACAGAAAATCTAGGAGGGAAGAAATGTGTTGCAATGTTGGCATCTTATAACAGTACCATGCTCAAATTCAGTGAGTTTTTTAGACAAACCCTTTCACAAAGGTGTGTAAAGGCAGGCTGCATGGCTAGGTGCTTGATTTTTCACACCTGTGGCAAAGGAACTGAATGAAACACCTGAATCCAATGATTGATGATGTGTCCAAATACATTTGACTATATAGTGTAACAGCAGTGAGTGGAGTTTGGGTGATTTTGAAGCTGGACTGCTGGCTGATGTTTGGTCACAGCTGGGTGAAATGATATGTTTGTGAGGACAGGCTCTGCAGAATGTTGTGACGCCCATGTGTTGCCATGTTAAGGCCAAGTCAGAGTGGTAATATCAGGATTTTGGTGGGTTTTTGAGCCAAACTATTCACTGATGAATACTTCACAGCTTGATGGCATGTTGGATGATGGAGAGCTGGGTTTGCAGAGTGTTCTGATATACAAAGCATGTCTCTATCTTAAATCGTATAGCTGTATCTGAAGTTGTGAAGACTACAGTGCAGCTTTGCACACTGACAGAAGAATTCCATGAAGAAAGCTGCCAACCAGTAACAGCAACAAACGCTGTAAATGAAATGAAATTGCCAACGGCAGAATTTTCCCTTGTGCTCGATCAACTGGTAATCTGGCTGGGCTGTAAACATATTCTAAATATGTTACTTTCAATGCAATGTTCTGCAAAACTCTGCAAGATACCACAGAGCATTCAGTGTTTAGCCATCACTACAGCGTTCTGCTGAACACTGCCCATATGTGTGTCTGTCTACTCTTGTGTGTTTGTGCTATTGTGTGTTATAGGTGTGAATTTTGCACCTTTCTGCTGCAAAATTAGACCAAATACAACATATTAGCTTTTGTTTTGTACAGCTGTCTGTGGCGTATCTGCATACGTTCCTCGTCAGTATGTCTTTGTGAATGAGAGTAAATCCTGGACTGAAGCTCAGAGCTACTGCAGAGAGACCTACACTGACCTGGCCACCATCAACAACATGGAGGAGATGAAGAAGCTCAATTCTACTCTAAACACACTGAAAAATGCACCCAAAAGCTTTGTTTGGATCGGCCTAGACAGCGGGAATGATGAGAAATGGCTGTGGTCTCTTGCAGATGGAAATTTCTACAGAGATGGAGACACGTACAGAAACTGGAGGAGTGGAGAACCTAACAATGCGGGGAACAAAGGGGACGAGTACTGTGTTGCGATGTTTAAAGATAAGGGAGACTGGTTTGATGATCAGTGTAAAGCATTATACTCTTTTGTGTGCTACAATGGTAAGAACAAACAAACGTGCTACTGAAAGACATTACTTCATGAAACAGATCTAGAAAATACTGAAAACTGATTATTACTGTGCAGATTTTTCTAGTGTCCTATTGTGGTTTATGGGGACAATATAATATTAAAATAACTGACATTCATAATGTAATTACATTTTTCAGAAAAGAAGACGAGCACTGAAAGATACGTGTTCATTAATGAGACAAAGATCTGGCACGATGCTCAGAGCTACTGCAGAGAACGTCACACAGACCTGGTCAGTGTGAGGAACCAGACGGAGAACCAGCTGATTCTTAATTTGTCAAAAATCAACTCAAATGATCACATTTGGATCGGCCTGTTCAACGACTCCTGGCAGTGGTCAGATCTGAGTAACTCCTCATTCAGATACTGGATGTCTGGTCCAGAGAATTATGGTCAAGTTGAAATGTGTGCTGCAGTGTCGCTGACTGAGAAGGGTCAGTGGAAAAATAAGCCGTGCAACACCCAGCTCCCGTTCATCTGTCATAAGAGTGAGTTATAGTTCACTCCATCAACAATGTCTGCATTTAAACATTAATAATTTACTTTACCTTTTTATTTATATTTGACACTGTGTTTACTGTAAAATCCTAAGCTGACTTTGAAGACACTGGAACATCTAAATTTTCCAGTAATCACATTAAGTTTTCCTTTTTCTTTCAGATAAGCTGATCTTGATCAAGGAGAATCTGACCTGGAGAGAAGCTCTGAGATACTGCAGGGTGAATCATGTGGATCTGGTCTCAGTTCACTCTGAGGAGATCCAGCTCTGGGTGAAGGAGATGACACAGTATGCTTCCACTGAACATGTGTGGCTGGGTCTGCGTCACACCTGCACCCTCAGCTTTTGGTTCTGGGTGAGTGGAGAGTCTATCTGCTACCAGAACTGGGCTCCAGGTAATGGGACAGGAGGAGAAGACTGCAGCTCTGTAGAGAGAACCGGAGCGGTGCAGGCTAGAGGAGGTCAGCAGTGGGTCAGCCTGCCTGAGGACCACAAACTCAACTTCATCTGCACCACCTATGAAGGTTAGTTGCTGTTCATGGATGCTACTGGGATTCTGATGTGCTTTCTGTTTGTAAACGGTTTTTTTTATTTTTCTCTTTCCAACAAAAGACTGAATGAAGACCGAAGACTGAAACCAGGTGGTTCCTCTTCCAGAACCACCATCAGCAGAGCTACAGTTTTATACTTTTTATTTGCTTTTCTTAACAGTGAGAGTTATAAGGGTCTGCCAACATGAATATTGACTGCACTCCTGAGTGTTTGATGTGCAGATTTGACCTTTTTTTAAGTTGTAGTGTGCTTTATTACTGAACCTCAGCCAGAATGCAATAAAAATTGAACAGTCTCTTGTAAAATAACTTTTAGCATAAACTTGTATTTCTTATCCATATGTACAACCCCAATTCCAATGAAAGTTGGACGTTGTATAAAACAAATAAAAACAGAATACGATGATTTGCAAATCCTTTCCAATCTATATTCAATTGAATACACTACAAAGACAAGATATTTAATGATCAAACTGATCAACTTTGTTTTTTGCAAATATTCACTCATTTTGAATTTGATGCCTGCAACACGTTACAAAGAAGTTGGGACAGGGCCAACAAAAGACTGGGAAAGTTGAGGAATGCTCAAAAAACACCTGTTTGGAACGTTCCACAGGTGAACAGGTTCATTGGAAACAGGTGATTGTCATGATTGGGTATAAAGGGAGCATCCCTGAAAGGCTCAGTCGTTCACAAGCAAGGACGGGCGAGGTTCACCACTTTTGTGAACAACTGCGTGAGCAAATAGTCCAACAGTTTAAGAACAACATTTCTCAACGTGCAACTGCAAGGAATTTAGGGATTTCATCATCTACAGTTCATAATATCATCAAAAGATTCAGAGAATCTGGAGAAATCTCTGCAAGTAAGCAGCAAGGCAGAAAACCAACATTGAATGCCCGTGACCTTCGATCCCTCAGGCAGCACTGCATTAAAAACCCACATCATTCTGTAACAGATATTCCCACATGGGCTCAGGACACTTCAGAAAACCACTGTCAGTGAACTCAGTTCGTCGCTCCGTCTACAAGTGCAAGTTAAAACTCTGCCATGCAAAGCGAAGCCACATATCAACACCACCCAGAAACGCCGCCGGCTTCTCTGGGCCGAGCTCATCTGAGATGGACTGACGCAGAGTGGAAAAGTGTCCTGTGGTCTGACGCGTCCACATTTCACACTGTTTTTGGAAATCATGGACGTCGTGTCCTCCGGGCCAAAGAGGAAAAGGACTGTCCGGATTGTTTTCAGCGCAAAGTTCAAAAGCCAGCATCTCTGATGGTGTGGGGGTGTGTTAGTGCCCATGGCAGGGGTAACCTGCACATCTGTGAAGGCACCATTAATGCTGAAAGGTACATACAGGTTTTGGAGCAACATCTGCTGCCATCCAAGCAGCGTCTTTTTCAGGGACGTCCTGCTTATTTCAGTAAGACGATGCCAAGCCACATTCTGCACGTGTTACAACAGCGTGGCTTCGTAGTAAAAGAGTGCGGGTACTAGACTGGCCTGCCTGCAGTCCAGACCGTCTCCCATTGAAAATGTGTGGCGCGCCATGAAGCATAAAATACGACAGCGGAGCCCCCGGACTGCTGAGCAGCTGAAGTTGTACATCAAGCAAGAATGGGAAAAAATTCCACCTACATAGCTTCAACAATCAGTGTCCTCAGTTCCCAAACGCTTATTGAGTGTTGTTAAAAGGAAAGGTGATGTAACACAGAGGTAAACACGCCCCTGTCCCAACTTCTTTGGAACATGTTGCAGGCATCAAATTCAAAACGAGTGAATATTTGCGAAAAAACAACAAAGTTTATCCGTTTGAACATTAAATATCTTGTCTTTGTAGTGTATTCAATTAAATATAGGTTGAAAAAGATTTGCAAATCATCATATTCTGTTTTTTATTTGTTTTACACAACGTCCCAACTTCATTTAAAACTGGGGTTGCAACTTCCTATGAGACTGTGTGTATAATCTCATTTTCTTCTGTATATTTGTTTATTTTAATACGGAATCAAACATTAAAAAACATACATTGGGGAATAATCATTGTCAATCACTTTGTTTTAAGGTGTATTGCACTGTATTATTAAACAACTGGAGTGAAAGAATTGTGAAAATCACTTATGGTTTCATTTTTAGTCATAAAAACTCACAGTACCCACTTATAAATATCTTGTTAATATCATCTTATGCAAATTTCTGAGCATAAGTTACCACTTAAATTCATATCTTATGTGTAGATTTGACAGCGTTTGATTCCTGAAGGCTGCAGTTAGATCACTGAATGCACTATTTACAAGTTTTTACAAATTCCCTGTAAAATAGTGAGCAAATTACAAAATGCATTAATAAATGAACAAAAGTGGAAGACACCTGTACTGATTTATCAATACATTACTGTTAATAAATGCTTACAAATATCCTCAGGGTAGCTTCTAAAGTAGTAGGACGATCATTACTAATGAAATCTGCAAGAGCAAAACTAAAGGAGAACGATGCTTGTGACTGAAAGATTGCAATAAACACATTAGGCAACATGCAGCTATTAACTAACTAAGAGAAGGTTTCATTAACACATCATATTATATATTTTTATACCGCATTTCTAAAATTGCTTACAAAGATGATCCACTTTACTAGGCCATTATTGATTGTGTAATACTTTCTACGAAATCTGTATTCATAAGACATTCCAAACAGAAATGCACTCATGACTCTTAGTAACAAGGCTTTGTAAGCATATTTATGAACTCTAAAGGTGATTCACAAGGCCTTAATACTAAAACCGACCTTATAAACAGATGATGAGTACATATTCATATTGTATAAACAGTTCTAAAACCATTATAAAGATGAGGAATACATATTCATACTGTATAAACGGGTCTAAAAGCATTGTAAAGATGACGAGTACATATTCATACTGTATAAACGGGTCTAAAACCATTATAAAGATGAGGAGTACATATTCTTACTGTATAAACGGGTCTAAAACCATTATAAAGATGAGGAGTACATATTCATACTGTATAAACGGTTCTAAAACCATTATAAAGATGATGAGTACATATTCTTACTGTATAAACGGGTCTAAAACCATTATAAAGATGAGGAGTACATATTCATACTGTATAAACGGTTCTAAAACCATTATAAAGATGAGGAGTACATATTCATACTGTATAAACGGGTCTAAAACCATTATAAAGATGAGGAGTACATATTCATACTGTATAAACGGTTCTAAAACCATTATAAAGATGAGGAGTACATATTCATACTGTATAAACGGGTCTAAAAACATTATAAAGATGAGGAGTACATATTCATACTGTATAAACGGTTCTAAAACCATTATAAAGATGAGGAGTACATATTCATACTGTATAAACGGTTCTAAAACCATTATAAAGATGAGGAGTACATATTCATACTGTATAAACGGGTCTAAAACCATTATAAAGATGAGGATTACATATTCATACTGTATAAACGGTTCTAAAACCATTATAAAGATGAGGAGTACATATTCATACTGTATAAACGGTTCTAAAACCATTATAAAGATGAGGAGTACATATTCATACTGTATAAACGGTTCTAAAACCATTATAAAGATGAGGAGTACATATTCATACTGTATAAACGGGTCTAAAACCATTATAAAGATGAGGAGTACATATTCATACTGTATAAACGGGTCTAAAACCATTATAAAGATGAGGAGTACATATTCATACTGTATAAACGGTTCTAAAACCATTATAAAGATGAGGAGTACATATTCATACTGTATAAACGGGTCTAAAACCATTATAAAGATGACGAGTACATATTCATATTGTATAAACGGGTCTAAAACCATTGTAAAGATGAGGAGTACATATTCATACTGTATAAACGGTTCTAAAACCATTATAAAGATGACGAGTACATATTCATACTGTATAAACGGTTCTAAAACCATTATAAAGATGAGGAGTACATATTCATACTGTATAAACGGTTCTAAAACCATTATAAAGATGAGGAGTACATATTCATACTGTATAAACGGTTCTAAAACCATTATAAAGATGAGGAGTACATATTCATACTGTATAAACGGTTCTAAAACCATTATAAAGATGAGGAGTACATATTCATACTGTATAAACGGTTCTAAAACCATTATAAAGATGAGGAGTACATATTCATATTGTATAAACGGGTCTAAAACCATTATAAAGATGAGGAGTACATATTCATACTGTATAAACGGTTCTAAAACCATTATAAAGATGAGGAGTACATATTCATACTGTATAAACGGTTCTAAAACCATTATAAAGATGGAGTACATATTCATATTGTATAAACGGGTCTAAAACCATTATAAAGATGAGGAGTACATATTCATATTGTATAAACGGTTCTAAAACCATTATAAAGATGAGGAGTACATATTCATACTGTATAAACGGGTCTAAAACCATTATAAAGATGAGGAGTACATATTCATACTGTATAAACGGGTCTAAAAGCATTATAAAGATGAGGAGTACATATTCATACTGTATAAACTGTTCTAAAACCATTATAAAGATGACGAGTACATATTCATATTGTATAAACGGTTCTAAAACCATTATAAAGATGAGGAGTACATATTCATATTGTATAAACGGGTCTAAAACCATTATAAAGATGAGAAGTACATATTCATACTGTATAAACGGTTCTAAAAGCATTATAAAGATGAGAACATATTCATACTGTATAAACGGGTCTATAACCATTATAAAGATGAGGAGTACATATTCATACTGTATAAACGGGTCTAAAAGCATTATAAAGATGAGGAATACATATTCATACTGTATAAACGGTTCTAAAACCATTATAAAGATGAGGAGTACATATTTATACTGTATAAACGGTTCTAAAACCATTATAAAGATGAGGAATACATATTCATACTGTATAAACGGTTCTAAAACCATTATAAAGATGAGGAGTACATATTCATACTGAATAAACGGGTCTAAAACCATTATAAAGATGAGGAATACATATTCATACTGTATAAACGGTTCTAAAACCATTATAAAGATGAGGAGTACATATTTATACTGTATAAACGGTTCTAAAACCATTATAAAGATGAGGAATACATATTCATACTGTATAAACGGTTCTAAAACCATTATAAAGATGAGGCGTACATATTCATATTGTATAAACGGGTCTAAAACCATTATAAAGATGAGGAGTACATATTCATACTGTATAAACTGTTCTAAAACCATTATAAAGATGATGAGTACATATTCATACTGTATAAACGGTTCTAAAACCATTAAAAAGATGAGGAATACATATTCTTACTGTATAAACGGGTCTAAAACCATTATAAAGATGAGGAGTACATATTCATACTGTATAAACGGTTCTAAAACCATTATAAAGATGACGAGTACATATTCATACTGTATAAACGGGTCTAAAAGCATTATAAAGATGAGGAGTACATATTCATACTGTATAAACTGTTCTAAAACCATTATAAAGATGAGGAATACATATTCATACTGTATAAACGGTTCTAAAACCATTATAAAGATGAGGAGTACATATTCATACTGAATAAACGGGTCTAAAACCATTATAAAGATGAGGAGTACATATTCATACTGTATAAACGGTTTTAAAACCATTATAAAGATGAGGAGTACATATTCATACTGTATAAACGGGTCTAAAAGCATTATAAAGATGAGGAATACATATTCATACTGTATAAACGGTTCTAAAACCATTATAAAGACGACGAGTACATATTCATACTGTATAAACGGGTCTAAAAGCATTATAAAGATGAGGAGTACATATTCATACTGTATAAACTGTTCTAAAACCATTATAAAGATGAGGAATACATATTCATACTGTATAAACGGTTCTAAAACCATTATAAAGATGAGGAGTATATATTCATGCTGTATAAACGGTTCTAAAACCATTATAAAGATGATGAGTACATATTCATATTGTATAAACGGTTCTAAAACCATTATAAAGATGAGGAGTACATATTCATACTGTATAAACGGTTCTAAAACCATTATAAAGATGAGGAGTACATATTCATACTGTATAAATGGTTCTAAAACCATTATAAAGATGAGGAGTACATATTCATATTGTATAAACGGGTCTAAAACCATTATAAAGATGAGGAGTACATATTCATACTGTATAAACGGTTCTAAAACCATTATAAAGATGAGGAGTACAGATTCATTCTGTATAAACGGTTCTAAAACCATTATAAAGATGAGAAGTACATATTCATACTGTATAAACGGTTCTAAAAGCATTATAAAGATGAGAACATATTCATACTGTATAAACGGGTCTAAAACCATGATAAAGATGAGGAGTACATATTCATACTGTATAAACGGGTCTAAAAGCATTATAAAGATGAGGAATACATATTCATACTGTATAAACGGGTCTATAACCATTATAAAGATGAGGAGTACATATTCATACTGTATAAACGGGTCTAAAAGCATTATAAAGATGAGGAATACATATTCATACTGTATAAACGGTTCTAAAACCATTATAAAGATGATGAGTACATATTCATATTGTATAAACGGTTCTAAAACCATTATAAAGATGAGGAGTACATATTCATACTGTATAAACGGTTCTAAAACCATTATAAAGATGAGGAGTACATATTCATACTGTATAAATGGTTCTAAAACCATTATAAAGATGAGGAGTACATATTCATATTGTATAAACGGGTCTAAAACCATTATAAAGATGAGGAGTACATATTCATACTGTATAAACGGTTCTAAAACCATTATAAAGATGAGGAGTACAGATTCATTCTGTATAAACGGTTCTAAAACCATTATAAAGATGAGAAGTACATATTCATACTGTATAAACGGTTCTAAAAGCATTATAAAGATGAGAACATATTCATACTGTATAAACGGGTCTAAAACCATGATAAAGATGAGGAGTACATATTCATACTGTATAAACGGGTCTAAAAGCATTATAAAGATGAGGAATACATATTCATACTGTATAAACGGGTCTATAACCATTATAAAGATGAGGAGTACATATTCATACTGTATAAACGGGTCTAAAAGCATTATAAAGATGAGGAATACATATTCATACTGTATAAACGGTTCTAAAACCATTATAAAGATGAGGAGTACATATTTATACTGTATAAACGGTTCTAAAACCATTATAAAGATGAGGAATACATATTCATACTGTATAAACGGTTCTAAAACCATTATAAAGATGAGGAGTACATATTCTAACTGTATAAACGGTTCTAAAACCATTATAAAGATGAGGCGTACATATTCATATTGTATAAACGGGTCTAAAACCATTATAAAGATGAGGAGTACATATTCATACTGTATAAACTGTTCTAAAACCATTATAAAGATGATGAGTACATATTCATACTGTATAAACGGTTCTAAAACCATTAAAAAGATGAGGAATACATATTCTTACTGTATAAATGGGTCTAAAACCATTATAAAGATGAGGAGTACATATTCATACTGTATAAACGGTTCTAAAACCATTATAAAGATGACGAGTACATATTCATACTGTATAAACGGGTCTAAAAGCATTATAAAGATGAGGAATACATATTCATACTGTATAAACGGTTCTAAAACCATTATAAAGATGAGGAGTACATATTCATACTGTATAAACGGGTCTAAAACCATTATAAAGATGAGGAGTACATATTCATACTGTATAAACTGTTCTAAAACCATTATAAAGATGAGGAATACATATTCATACTGTATAAACGGTTCTAAAAGCATTATAAAGATGAGGAGTACATATTCATACTGTATAAACTGTTCTAAAACCATTATAAAGATGAGGAATACATATTCATACTGTATAAATGGTTCTAAAACCATTATAAAGATGAGGAGTACATATTCATACTGAATAAACGGGTCTAAAACCATTATAAAGATGAGGAGTACATATTCATACTGTATAAACGGTTTTAAAACCATTATAAAGATGAGGAGTACATATTCATACTGTATAAACGGTTCTAAAACCATTATAAAGATGACGAGTACATATTCATACTGTATAAACGGGTCTAAAAGCATTATAAAGATGAGGAGTACATATTCATACTGTATAAACGGTTCTAAAACCATTATAAAGATGAGGAGTACATATTCATACTGTATAAACGGGTCTAAAACCATTATAAAGATGAGGAGTACATATTCATACTGTAAAAACGGTTCTAAAACCATTATAAAGATGAGGAGTACATATTCATACTGTATAAACGGGTCTAAAACCATTATAAAGATGAGGAGTACATATTCATACTGTATAAACGGTTCTAAAACCATTATAAAGATGAGGAGTACATATTCATACTGTATAAACGGTTCTAAAACCATTATAAAGATGAGGAGTACATATTCATACTGTATAAACTGTTCTAAAACCATTATAAAGATGAGGAATACATATTCATACTGTATAAACGGTTCTAAAAGCATTATAAAGATGAGGAGTACATATTCATACTGTATAAACTGTTCTAAAACCATTATAAAGATGAGGAATACATATTCATACTGTATAAACGGTTCTAAAACCATTATAAAGATGAGGAGTACATATTCATACTGAATAAACGGGTCTAAAACCATTATAAAGATGAGGAGTACATATTCATACTGTATAAACGGTTTTAAAACCATTATAAAGATGAGGAGTACATATTCATACTGTATAAACGGGTCTAAAACCATTATAAAGATGAGGCGTACATATTCATATTGTATAAACGGGTCTAAAACCATTATAAAGATGAGGAGTACATATTCATACTGTATAAACTGTTCTAAAACCATTATAAAGATGATGAGTACATATTCATACTGTATAAACGGTTCTAAAACCATTAAAAAGATGAGGAATACATATTCTTACTGTATAAACGGGTCTAAAACCATTATAAAGATGAGGAGTACATATTCATACTGTATAAACGGTTCTAAAACCATTATAAAGATGACGAGTACATATTCATACTGTATAAACGGGTCTAAAAGCATTATAAAGATGAGGAGTACATATTCATACTGTATAAACTGTTCTAAAACCATTATAAAGATGAGGAATACATATTCATACTGTATAAACGGTTCTAAACCATTATAAAGATGAGGAGTACATATTCATACTGAATAAACGGGTCTAAAACCATTATAAAGATGAGGAGTACATATTCATACTGTATAAACGGTTTTAAAACCATTATAAAGATGAGGAGTACATATTCATACTGTATAAACGGGTCTAAAAGCATTATAAAGATGAGGAATACATATTCATACTGTATAAACGGTTCTAAAACCATTATAAAGACGACGAGTACATATTCATACTGTATAAACGGGTCTAAAAGCATTATAAAGATGAGGAGTACATATTCATACTGTATAAACGGTTCTAAAACCATTATAAAGATGAGGAGTACATATTCATACTGTATAAACGGTTCTAAAACCATTATAAAGATGAGGAGTACATATTCATACTGTATAAACGGTTCTAAAACCATTATAAAGATGAGGAGTACATATTCATACTGTATAAACGGTTCTAAAACCATTATAAAGATGAGGAGTACATATTCATACTGTATAAACTGTTCTAAAACCATTATAAAGATGAGGAATACATATTCATACTGTATAAACGGTTCTAAAACCATTATAAAGATGAGGAGTACATATTCATATTGTATAAACGGTTCTAAAACCATTATAAAGATGAGGAGTACATATTCATATTGTATAAACGGTTCTAAAACCATTATAAAGATGAGGAGTACATATTCATACTGTATAAATGGTTCTAAAACCATTATAAAGATGAGGAGTACATATTCATATTGTATAAACGGGTCTAAAACCATTATAAAGATGAGGAGTACATATTCATACTGTATAAACGGTTCTAAAACCATTATAAAGATGAGGAGTACAGATTCATTCTGTATAAACGGTTCTAAAACCATTATAAAGATGAGAAGTACATATTCATACTGTATAAACGGTTCTAAAAGCATTATAAAGATGAGAACATATTCATACTGTATAAACGGGTCTATAACCATTATAAAGATGAGGAGTACATATTCATACTGTATAAACGGGTCTAAAAGCATTATAAAGATGAGGAATACATATTCATACTGTATAAACGGTTCTAAAACCATTATAAAGATGAGGAGTACATATTTATACTGTATAAACGGTTCTAAAACCATTATAAAGATGAGGAATACATATTCATACTGTATAAACGGTTCTAAAACCATTATAAAGATGAGGAGTACATATTCTAACTGTATAAACGGTTCTAAAACCATTATAAAGATGAGGCGTACATATTCATATTGTATAAACGGGTCTAAAACCATTATAAAGATGAGGAGTACATATTCATACTGTATAAACTGTTCTAAAACCATTATAAAGATGATGAGTACATATTCATACTGTATAAACGGTTCTAAAACCATTAAAAAGATGAGGAATACATATTCTTACTGTATAAACGGGTCTAAAACCATTATAAAGATGAGGAGTACATATTCATACTGTATAAACGGTTCTAAAACCATTATAAAGATGACGAGTACATATTCATACTGTATAAACGGGTCTAAAAGCATTATAAAGATGAGGAATACATATTCATACTGTATAAACGGTTCTAAAACCATTATAAAGATGAGGAGTACATATTCATACTGTATAAACGGGTCTAAAACCATTATAAAGATGAGGAGTACATATTCATACTGTATAAACGGTTCTAAAACCATTGTAAAGATGAGGAATACATATTCATACTGTATAAACGGTTCTAAAACCATTATAAAGATGGAGTACATATTCATACTGTATAAACGGTTCTAAAACCATTATAAAGATGAGGAGTACATATTCATACTGTATAAACGGTTCTAAAACCATTATAAAGATGAGGAATACATATTCATACTGTATAAACGGTTCTAAAACCATTATAAAGATGAGGAGTACATATTCATACTGTATAAACTGTTCTAAAACCATTATAAAGATGAGGAATACATATTCATACTGTATAAACTGTTCTAAAAGCATTATAAAGATGAGGAGTACATATTCATACTGTATAAACTGTTCTAAAACCATTATAAAGATGAGGAATACATATTCATACTGTATAAACGGTTCTAAAACCATTATAAAGATGAGGAGTACATATTCATACTGAATAAACGGGTCTAAAACCATTATAAAGATGAGGAGTACATATTCATACTGTATAAACGGTTTTAAAACCATTATAAAGATGAGGAGTACATATTCATACTGTATAAACGGTTCTAAAACCATTATAAAGATGAGGAGTACATATTCATATTGTATAAACGGTTCTAAAACCATTATAAAGATGAGGAGTACATATTCATACTGTATAAATGGTTCTAAAACCATTATAAAGATGAGGAGTACATATTCATATTGTATAAACGGGTCTAAAACCATTATAAAGATGAGGAGTACATATTCATACTGTATAAACGGGTCTATAACCATTATAAAGATGATGAGTACATATTCATACTGTATAAACGGTTCTAAAACCATTATAAAGATGAGGAGTACATATTCATACTGTATAAACGGGTCTAAAACCATTATAAAGATGAGGAGTACAGATTCATTCTGTATAAACGGTTCTAAAACCATTATAAAGATGAGAAGTACATATTCATACTGTATAAACGGTTCTAAAAGCATTATAAAGATGAGAACATATTCATACTGTATAAACGGGTCTATAACCATTATAAAGATGAGGAGTACATATTCATACTGTATAAACGGGTCTAAAAGCATTATAAAGATGAGGAATACATATTCATACTGTATAAACGGTTCTAAAACCATTATAAAGATGAGGAGTACATATTTATACTGTATAAACGGTTCTAAAACCATTATAAAGATGAGGAATACATATTCATACTGTATAAACGGTTCTAAAACCATTATAAAGATGAGGAGTACATATTCTAACTGTATAAACGGTTCTAAAACCATTATAAAGATGAGGCGTACATATTCATATTGTATAAACGGGTCTAAAACCATTATAAAGATGAGGAGTACATATTCATACTGTATAAACTGTTCTAAAACCATTATAAAGATGATGAGTACATATTCATACTGTATAAACGGTTCTAAAACCATTAAAAGATGAGGAATACATATTCTTACTGTATAAACGGGTCTAAAACCATTATAAAGATGAGGAGTACATATTCATACTGTATAAACGGTTCTAAAACCATTATAAAGATGACGAGTACATATTCATACTGTATAAACGGGTCTAAAAGCATTATAAGATGAGGAATACATATTCATACTGTATAAACGGTTCTAAAACCATTATAAAGATGAGGAGTACATATTCATACTGTATAAACGGGTCTAAAACCATTATAAAGATGAGGAGTACATATTCATACTGTATAAACTGTTCTAAAACCATTATAAAGATGAGGAATACATATTCATACTGTATAACGGTTCTAAAAGCATTATAAAGATGAGGAGTACATATTCATACTGTATAAACTGTTCTAAACCATTATAAAGATGAGGAATACATATTCATACTGTATAAACGGTTCTAAAACCATTATAAAGATGAGGAGTACATATTCATACTGAATAAACGGGTCCTAAAACCATTATAAAGATGAGGAGTACATATTCATACTGTATAAACGGTTTTAAAACCATTATAAAGATGAGGAGTACATATTCATACTGTATAAACGGTTCTAAAACCATTATAAAGATGAGGAGTACATATTCATACTGTATAAACGGGTCTAAAACCATTATAAAGATGAGGAGTACATATTCATACTGTATAAACTGTTCTAAAACCATTATAAAGATGAGGAATACATATTCATACTGTATAAACGGTTCTAAAAGCATTATAAAGATGAGGAGTACATATTCATACTGTATAAACTGTTCTAAAACCATTATAAAGATGAGGAATACATATTCATACTGTATAAACGGTTCTAAAACCATTATAAAGATGAGGAGTACATATTCATACTGAATAAACGGGTCTAAAACCATTATAAAGATGAGGAGTACATATTCATACTGTATAAACGGTTTTAAAACCATTATAAAGATGAGGAGTACATATTCATACTGTATAAACGGGTCTAAAAGCATTATAAAGATGAGGAATACATATTCATACTGTATAAGTGGTTCTAAAACCATTATAAAGATGACGAGTACATATTCATACTGTATAAACGGTTCTAAAACCATTATAAAGATGACGAGTACATATTCATACTGTATAAACGGGTCTAAAAGCATTATAAAGATGAGGAGTACATATTCATACTGTATAAACTGTTCTAAAACCATTATAAAGATGAGGAATACATATTCATACTGTATAAACGGTTCTAAAAGCATTATAAAGATGAGGAGTACATATTCATACTGTATAAACTGTTCTAAAACCATTATAAAGATGAGGAATACATATTCATACTGTATAAACGGTTCTAAAACCATTATAAAGATGAGGAGTATATATTCATACTGTATAAACGGTTCTAAAAGCATTGTAAAGATGAGGAATACATATTCATACTGTATAAACGGTTCTAAAACCATTATAAAGATGAGGAGTACAGATTCATACTGTATAAACGGGTCTAAAAGCATTATAAAGATGAGGAATACATATTCATACTGTATAAACGGTTCTAAAACCATTATAAAGATGAGGAGTACATATTCATACTGTATAAACGGTTCTAAAACCATTATAAAGATGAGGAGTACAGATTCATTCTGTATAAACGGTTCTAAAACCATTATAAAGATGAGAAGTACATATTCATACTGTATAAACGGTTCTAAAAGCATTATAAAGATGAGAACATATTCATACTGTATAAACGGGTCTATAACCATTATAAAGATGAGGAGTACATATTCTTACTGTATAAACGGGTCTAAAAGCATTATAAAGATGAGGAATACATATTCATACTGTATAAACGGTTCTAAAACCATTATAAAGATGAGGAGTACATATTCTAACTGTATAAACGGTTCTAAAACCATTATAAAGATGAGGCGTACATATTCATACTGTATAAACGGTTCTAAAACCATTATAAAGATGAGGAATACATATTCATACTGTATAAACGGGTCTAAAAGCATTATAAAGATGAGGAGTACATATTCATACTGTATAAACGGTTCTAAAACCATTATAAAGATGAGGAGTACATATTCATACTGTATAAACGGTTCTAAAACCATTATAAAGATGAGGAGTACATATTCATACTGTATAAACGGTTCTAAAAGCATTATAAAGATGAGAACATATTCATACTGTATAAACGGGTCTATAACCATTATAAAGATGAGGAGTACATATTCATACTGTATAAACGGGTCTAAAACCATTATAAAGATGAGGAGTACATATTCATACTGTATAAACTGTTCTAAAAGCATTATAAAGATGATGAGTACATATTCATACTGTATAAACGGTTCTAAAACCATTATAAAGATGAGGAATACATATTCTTACTGTATAAACGGGTCTAAAACCATTATAAAGATGAGGAGTACATATTCATACTGTATAAACAGTTCTAAAACCATTATAAAGATGACGAGTACATATTCATACTGTATAAACGGGTCTAAAAGCATTATAAAGATGAGGAGTACATATTCATACTGTATAAACTGTTCTAAAACCATTATAAAGATGAGGAATACATATTCATACTGTATAAACGGTTCTAAAACCATTATAAAGATGAGGAGTACATATTCATACTGAATAAACGGGTCTAAAACCATTATAAAGATGAGGAGTACATATTCATACTGTATAAACGGGTCTAAAACCATTATAAAGATGAGGAGTACATATTCATACTGTATAAACGGTTTTAAAACCATTATAAAGATGAGGAGTACATATTCATACTGTATAAATGGTTCTAAAACCATTATAAAGATGAGGAGTACATATTCATATTGTATAAACGGTTCTAAAACCATTATAAAGATGAGGAGTACAGATTCATTCTGCATAAACGGTTCTAAAACCATTATAAAGATGAGAAGTACATATTCATACTGTATAAACGGGTCTATAACCATTATAAAGATGAGGAGTACATATTCATACTGTATAAACGGTTCTAAAAGCATTATAAAGATGAGAACATATTCATACTGTATAAACGGGTCTATAACCATTATAAAGATGAGGAGTACATATTCATACTGTATAAACGGTTCTAAAACCATTATAAAGATGAGGAGTACATATTCATACTGTATAAACGGGTCTAAAAGCATTATAAAGGTGAGGAATACATATTCATACTGTATAAACTGTTCTAAAAGCATTATAAAGATGATGAGTACATATTCATACTGTATAAACGGTTCTAAAACCATTATAAAGATGAGGAATACATATTCTTACTGTATAAACGGGTCTAAAACCATTATAAAGATGAGGAGTACATATTCATACTGTATAAACGGTTCTAAAACCATTATAAAGATGACGAGTACATATTCATACTGTATAAACGGGTCTAAAAGCATTATAAAGATGAGGAGTACATATTCATACTGTATAAACTGTTCTAAAACCATTATAAAGATGAGGAATACATATTCATACTGTATAAACGGTTCTAAAACCATTATAAAGATGAGGAGTATATATTCATACTGTATAAACGGTTCTAAAACCATTATAAAGATGATGAGTACATATTCATATTGTATAAACGGTTCTGAAACCATTATAAAGATGAGGAATACATATTCATACTGTATAAACGGTTCTAAAACCATTATAAAGATGAGGAGTACATATTCATACTGTATAAACGGTTCTAAAACCATTATAAAGATGAGGAGTACATATTCATACTGTATAAACGGATCTAAAACCATTATAAAGATGAGGAGTACATATTCATACTGTATAAACGGTTCTAAAACCATTATAAAGATGAGAAGTACATATTCATATTGTATAAACGGTTCTAAAACCATTATAAAGATGAGGAATACATATTCATATTGTATAAACGGTTCTAAAACCATTATAAAGATGAGGAATACATATTCATACTGTATAAACGGTTCTAAAACCATTATAAAGATGAGGAGTACATATTCATACATTATAAACGGTTCTAAAACCATTATAAAGATGAGGAGTACATATACATATTGTATAAACGGGTCTAAAACCATTATAAAGATGAGGAGTACATATTCATACTGTATAAACGGTTCTAAAACCATTGTAAAGATGAGGAGTACATATTCATACTGTATAAACTGTTCTAAAAGCATTATAAAGATGATGAGTACATATTCATATTGTATAAACGGTTCTAAAACCATTGTAAAGATGAGGAATACATATTCATATTGTATAAACGGTTCTAAAACCATTATAAAGATGAGGAGTACATATTCATACTGTATAAACGGTTCTAAAACCATTATAAAGATGAGGAGTACATATTCATACTGTATAAACGGTTTTAAAACCATTATAAAGATGAGGAGTACATATTCATACTGTATAAACTGTTCTAAAAGCATTATAAAGATGAGGAGTACATATTCATACTGTATAAACGGGTCTAAAACCATTATAAAGATGATGAGTACATATTCATATTGTATAAACGGGTCTAAAACCATTATAAAGATGAGGAGTACATATTCATACTGTATAAATGGTTCTAAAACCATTATAAAGATGAGGAGTACATATTCATACTGTATAAACGGGTCTAAAACCATTATAAAGATGAGGAGTACATATTCATACTGTATAAACGGCTCTAAAACCATTATAAAGATGAGGAGTACATATTCATACTGTATAAACGGTTCTAAAACCATTGTAAAGATGAGGAGTACATATTCATACTGTATAAACGGTTCTAAAACCATTATAAAGATGAGGAGTACATATTCATACTGTATAAATGGGTCTAAAAGCATTATAAAGATGAGGAATACATATTCATACTGTATAAACGGTTCTAAAACCATTATAAAGATGACGAGTACATATTCATACTGTATAAACGGTTCTAAAACCATTATAAAGATGACGAGTACATATTCATACTGTATAAACGGGTCTAAAAGCATTATAAAGATGAGGAGTACATATTCATACTGTATAAACGGTTCTAAAAGCATTATAAAGATGAGGAGTACATATTCATACTGTATAAACTGTTCTAAAACCATTATAAAGATGAGGAATACATATTCATACTGTATAAACGGTTCTAAAACCATTATAAAGATGAGGAGTATATATTCATACTGTATAAACGGTTCTAAAAGCATTGTAAAGATGAGGAATACATATTCATACTGTATAAACGGTTCTAAAACCATTATAAAGATGAGGAGTACAGATTCATACTGTATAAACGGGTCTAAAAGCATTATAAAGATGAGGAATACATATTCATACTGTATAAACGGTTCTAAAACCATTATAAAGATGAGGAGTACATATTCATACTGTATAAACGGTTCTAAAACCATTGTAAAGATGAGGAGTACATATTCATACTGTATAAACGGTTCTAAAACCATTATAAAGATGAGGAGTACATATTCATACTGTATAAATGGGTCTAAAAGCATTATAAAGATGAGGAATACATATTCATACTGTATAAACGGTTCTAAAACCATTATAAAGATGACGAGTACATATTCATACTGTATAAACGGTTCTAAAACCATTATAAAGATGACGAGTACATATTCATACTGTATAAACGGGTCTAAAAGCATTATAAAGATGAGGAGTACATATTCATACTGTATAAACTGTTCTAAAACCATTATAAAGATGAGGAATACATATTCATACTGTATAAACGGTTCTAAAAGCATTATAAAGATGAGGAGTACATATTCATACTGTATAAACGGTTCTAAAACCATTATAAAGATGAGGAGTACAGATTCATTCTGTATAAACGGTTCTAAAACCATTATAAAGATGAGAAGTACATATTCATACTGTATAAACGGTTCTAAAAGCATTATAAAGATGAGAACATATTCATACTGTATAAACGGGTCTATAACCATTATAAAGATGAGGAGTACATATTCATACTGTATAAACGGGTCTAAAAGCATTATAAAGATGAGGAATACATATTCATACTGTATAAACGGTTCTAAAACCATTATAAAGATGAGGAGTACATATTCTAACTGTATAAACGGTTCTAAAACCATTATAAAGATGAGGCGTACATATTCATACTGTATAAACGGTTCTAAAACCATTATAAAGATGAGGAATACATATTCATACTGTATAAACGGGTCTAAAAGCATTATAAAGATGAGGAGTACATATTCATACTGTATAAACGGTTCTAAAACCATTATAAAGATGAGGAGTACATATTCATACTGTATAAACGGTTCTAAAACCATTATAAAGATGAGGAGTACATATTCATACTGTATAAACGGTTCTAAAAGCATTATAAAGATGAGAACATATTCATACTGTATAAACGGGTCTATAACCATTATAAAGATGAGGAGTACATATTCATACTGTATAAACGGGTCTAAAACCATTATAAAGATGAGGAGTACATATTCATACTGTATAAACTGTTCTAAAAGCATTATAAAGATGATGAGTACATATTCATACTGTATAAACGATTCTAAAACCATTATAAAGATGAGGAATACATATTCTTACTGTATAAACGGGTCTAAAACCATTATAAAGATGAGGAGTACATATTCATACTGTATAAACAGTTCTAAAACCATTATAAAGATGACGAGTACATATTCATACTGTATAAACGGGTCTAAAAGCATTATAAAGATGAGGAGTACATATTCATACTGTATAAACTGTTCTAAAACCATTATAAAGATGAGGAATACATATTCATACTGTATAAACGGTTCTAAAACCATTATAAAGATGAGGAGTACATATTCATACTGAATAAACGGGTCTAAAACCATTATAAAGATGAGGAGTACATATTCATACTGTATAAACGGGTCTAAAACCATTATAAAGATGAGGAGTACATATTCATACTGTATAAACGGTTTTAAAACCATTATAAAGATGAGGAGTACATATTCATACTGTATAAACGGGTCTAAAAGCATTATAAAGATGAGGAGTACATATTCATACTGTATAAATGGTTCTAAAACCATTATAAAGATGAGGAGTACATATTCATATTGTATAAACGGGTTCTAAAACATTATAAAGATGAGGAGTACATATTCATACTGTATAAACGGTTCTAAACCATTATAAAGATGAGGAGTACAGATTCATTCTGTATAAACGGTCTAAAACCATTATAAAGATGAGGAGTACATATTCATACTGTAATAAACGGTTCTAAAAACCATTATAAAGATGAGGAGTACATATTCATACTGTATAAACGGGTCTAAAAGCATTATAAAGGTGAGGAATACATATTCATACTGTATAAACGGGTCTAAAAGCATTATAAAGATGAGGAGTACATATTCATACTGTATAAATGGTTCTAAAACCATTATAAAGATGAGGAGTACATATTCATATTGTATAAACGGGTCTAAAACCATTATAAAGATGAGGAGTACATATTCATACTGTATAAACGGTTCTAAAAGCATTATAAAGATGAGAACATATTCATACTGTATAAACGGGTCTATAACCATTATAAAGATGAGGAGTACATATTCATACTGTATAAACGGTTCTAAAACCATTATAAAGATGAGGAAGTACATATTCATACTGTATAAACGGGTCTAAAAGCATTATAAGGTGAGGAATACATATTCATACTGTATAAACTGTTCTAAAAGCATTATAAAGATGATGAGTACATATTCATACTGTATAAACGGTTCTAAAACCATTATAAAGATGAGAATACATATTCTTACTGTATAAACGGGTCTAAAACCATTATAAAGATGAGGAATACATATTCATACTGTATAAACGGTTCTAAAACCATTATAAAGATGACGAGTACATATTCATACTGTATAAACGGGTCTAAAAGCATTATAAAGATGAGGAGTACATATTCATACTGTATAAACTGTTCTAAAACCATTATAAAGATGAGGAATACATATTCATACTGTATAAACGGTTCTAAAACCATTATAAAGATGAGGAGTATATATTCATACTGTATAAACGGTTCTAAAACCATTATAAAGATGATGAGTACATATTCATATTGTATAAACGGTTCTGAAACCATTATAAAGATGAGGAATACATATTCATACTGTATAAACGGTTCTAAAACCATTATAAAGATGAGGAGTACATATTCATACTGTATAAACGGTTCTAAAACCATTATAAAGATGAGGAGTACATATTCATACTGTATAAACGGTTCTAAAACCATTATAAAGATGACAAGTACATATTCATATTGTATAAACGGTTCTAAAACCATTATAAAGATGAGGAATACATATTCATATTGTATAAACGGTTCTAAAACCATTATAAAGATGAGGAATACATATTCATACTGTATAAACGGTTCTAAAACCATTATAAAGATGAGGAGTACATATTCATACATTATAAACGGTTCTAAAACCATTATAAAGATGAGGAGTACATATTCATATTGTATAAACGGGTCTAAAACCATTATAAAGATGAGGAGTACATATTCATACTGTATAAACGGTTCTAAAACCATTGTAAAGATGAGGAGTACATATTCATACTGTATAAACTGTTCTAAAAGCATTATAAAGATGATGAGTACATATTCATATTGTATAAACGGTTCTAAAACCATTGTAAAGATGAGGAATACATATTCATATTGTATAAACGGTTCTAAAACCATTATAAAGATGAGGAGTACATATTCATACTGTATAAACGGTTCTAAAACCATTATAAAGATGAGGAGTACATATTCATACTGTATAAACGGTTCTAAAACCATTATAAAGATGAGGAGTACATATTCATACTGTATAAACGGTTCTAAAACCATTATAAAGATGAGGAATACATATTCATACTGTATAAACGGTTCTAAAAGCATTATAAAGATGAGGAGTACATATTCATACTGTATAAACGGTTCTAAAAGCATTATAAAGATGAGGAGTACATATTCATACTGTATAAACTGTTCTAAAACCATTATAAAGATGAGGAATACATATTCATACTGTATAAACGGTTCTAAAACCATTATAAAGATGAGGAGTACATATTCATACTGTGTAAACGGTTCTAAAACCATTATAAAGATGAGGAGTACATATTCATACTGTATAAACGGGTCTAAAACCATTATAAAGATGAGGAGTACATATTCATACTGTATAAACGGTTCTAAAACCATTATAAAGATGACGAGTACATATTCATACTGTATAAACGGTTCTAAAACCATTATAAAGATGAGGAGTACATATTCATACTGTATAAACGGGTCTAAAACCATTATAAAGATGAGGAGTACATATTCATACTGTATAAACGGTTCTAAAACCATTATAAAGATGAGGAGTACATATTCATACTGTATAAACGGTTCTAAAACCATTATAAAGATGAGGAGTACATATTCATACTGTATAAACGGTTCTAAAACCATTGTAAAGATGAGGAGTACATATTCATACTGTATAAACTGTTCTAAAAGCATTATAAAGATGATGAGTACATATTCATATTGTATAAACGGTTCTAAAACCATTGTAAAGATGAGGAATACATATTCATACTGTATAAACGGGTCTAAAACCATTATAAAGATGAGGAGTACATATTCATACTGTATAAATGGTTCTAAAACCATTATAAAGATGAGGAGTACATATTCATACTGTATAAACGGGTCTAAAACCATTATAAAGATGAGGAGTACATATTCATACTGTATAAACGGTTCTAAAACCATTATAAAGATGAGGAGTACATATTCATACTGTATAAACGGTTCTAAAACCATTGTAAAGATGAGGAGTACATATTCATACTGTATAAACGGTTCTAAAACCATTATAAAGATGATGAGTACATATTCATATTGTATAAACGGGTCTAAAACCATTATAAAGATGAGGAGTACATATTCATACTGTATAAACGGTTCTAAAACCATTATAAAGATGAGGAGTACATATTCATACTGTATAAACGGTTCTAAAACCATTATAAAGATGAGGAGTACAGATTCATACTGTATAAACGGATCTAAAACCATTATAAAGATGAGGAGTACATATTCATACTGTATAAACGGTTCTAAAACCATTATAAAGATGAGGAGTACAGATTCATACTGTATAAACGGTTCTAAAACCATTATAAAGATGAGGAATACATATTCATATTGTATAAACGGGTCTAAAAGCATTATAAAGATGAGGAATACATATTCATACTGTATAAACGGTTCTAAAACCATTATAAAGATGAGGAGTACATATTCATACTGTATAAACGGTTCTAAAACCATTATAAAGATGAGGAGTACATATTCATACTGTATAAACGGGTCTAAAACCATTATAAAGATGAGGAGTACATATTCATACTGTATAAACGGGTCTAAAACCATTATAAAGATGAGGAGTACATATTCATTCTGTATAAACGGTTCTAAAACCATTATAAAGATGAGGAATACATATTCATACTGTATAAACGGTTCTAAAACCATTATAAAGATGAGGAGTACAGATTCATTCTGTATAAACGGTTCTAAAACCATTATAAAGATGAGAAGTACATATTCATACTGTATAAACGGTTCTAAAAGCATTATAAAGATGAGGAGCATATTCATACTGTATAAACGGGTCAATAACCATTATAAAGATGAGGAGTACATATTCATACTGTATAAACGGGTCTAAAAGCATTATAAAGATGAGGAATACATATTCATACTGTATAAACGGTTCTAAAACCATTATAAAGATGAGGAGTACATATTCATACTGTATAAACGGTTCTAAAACCATTATAAAGATGAGGAGTACATATTCATACTGTATAAATCGGTTCTAAAACCATTATAAAGATGAGGAGTACATATTCATACTGTATAAACTGTTCTAAAAGCATTATAAAGATGATGAGTACATATTCATACTGTATAAACGGTTCTAAAACCATTATAAAGATGAGGAATACATATTCTTACTGTATAAACGGGTCTAAAACCATTATAAAGATGAGGAGTACATATTCATACTGTATAAACGGTTCTAAAACCATTATAAAGATGACGAGTACATATTCATATTGTATAAACGGTTCTAAAACCATTATAAAGATGAGGAATACATATTCATACTGTATAAACGGTTCTAAAACCATTATAAAGATGAGGAGTACATATTCATACTGTATAAACGGTTCTAAAACCATTATAAAGATGAGGAGTACATATTCATACTGTATAAACGGTTCTAAAACCATTATAAAGATGAGGAGTACATATTCATACTGTATAAACGGTTCTAAAACCATTATAAAGATGACGAGTACATATTCATACTGTATAAACGGTTCTAAAACCATTATAAAGATGAGGAATACATATTCATACTGTATAAACGGTTCTAAAACCATTATAAAGATGAGGAGTACATATTCATACTGTATAAACGGTTCTAAAAGCATTATAAAGATGAGGAGTACATATTCATACTGTATAAACGGTTCTAAAACCATTATAAAGATGAGGAGTACATATTCATACTGTATAAACGGTTCTAAAACCATTATAAAGATGAGGAGTACATATTCATACTGTATAAACGGTTCTAAAACCATTATAAAGATGAGGAGTACATATTCATACTGTATAAACGGTTCTAAAACCATTATAAAGATGAGGAGTACATATTCATACTGTATAAACGGGTCTAAAACCATTATAAAGATGAGGAGTACATATTCATACTGTATAATCGGTTCTAAAACCATTATAAAGATGAGGAGTACATATTCATACTGTATAAACGGTTCTAAAACCATTATAAAGATGAGGAGTACATATTCATACTGTATAAACGGGTTCTAAAAGCATTATAAAGATGAGGAATACATATTCATACTGTATAAACGGGTCTATAACCATTATAAAGATGATGAGTACATATTCATACTGTATAAACGGTTCTAAAAGCATTATAAAGATGAGGAGTACATATTCATACTGTATAAACTGTTCTAAAACCATTATAAAGATGAGGAGTACATATTCATACTGTATAAACGGTTCTAAAACCATTATAAAGATGAGGAGTACATATTCATACTTGTATAAACGGGTCTAAAACCATTATAAAGATGAGGAGTACATATTCATACTGTATAAACGGGTTCTAAAACCATTATAAAGATGAGGAGTACATATTCATACTGTATAAACGGGTTCTAAAAGCATTATAAAGATGAGGAATACATATTCATACTGTATAAACGGTTCTAAAACCATTATAAAGATGAGGAGTACATATTCATACTGTATAAACGGTTCTAAAACCATTATAAAGATGAGAAGTACATATTCATACTGTATAAACGGTTCTAAAAGCATTATAAAGATGAGAACATATTCATACTGTATAAACGGGTCAATAACCATTATAAAGATGAGGAGTACATATTCATACTGTATAAACGGGTCTAAAAGCATTATAAAGATGAGGAATACATATTCATACTGTATAAACGGTTCTAAAACCATTATAAAGATGAGGAGTACATATTCATACTGTATAAACGGTTCTAAAACCATTATAAAGATGAGGAGTACATATTCATACTGTATAAACGGGTCTAAAACCATTATAAAGATGAGGAGTACATATTCATACTGTATAAACTGTTCTAAAAGCATTATAAAGATGATGAGTACATATTCATACTGTATAAACGGTTCTAAAACCATTATAAAGATGAGGAATACATATTCTTACTGTATAAACGGGTCTAAAACCATTATAAAGATGAGGAGTACATATTCATACTGTAGAAACGGTTCTAAAACCATTATAAAGATGACGAGTACATATTCATATTGTATAAACGGTTCTAAAACCATTATAAAGATGAGGAATACATATTCATACTGTATAAACGGTTCTAAAACCATTATAAAGATGAGGAGTACATATTCATACTGTATAAACGGTTCTAAAACCATTATAAAGATGAGGAGTACATATTCATACTGTATAAACGGTTCTAAAACCATTATAAAGATGAGGAGTACATATTCATACTGTATAAACGGTTCTAAAACCATTATAAAGATGACGAGTACATATTCATATTGTATAAACGGTTCTAAAACCATTATAAAGATGAGGAATACATATTCATACTGTATAAACGGTTCTAAAACCATTATAAAGATGAGGAGTACATATTCATACTGTATAAACGGTTCTAAAAGCATTATAAAGATGAGGAGTACATATTCATACTGTATAAACGGTTCTAAAAGCATTATAAAGATGAGGAGTACATATTCATACTGTATAAACGGTTCTAAAACCATTATAAAGATGAGGAGTACATATTCATACTGTATAAACGGTTCTAAAACCATTATAAAGATGAGGAGTACAGATTCATACTGTATAAACGGGTCTAAAACCATTATAAAGATGAGGAGTACATATTCATACTGTATAAACGGGTCTAAAACCATTATAAAGATGAGGAGTACATATTCATACTGTATAATCGGTTCTAAAACCATTATAAAGATGAGGAGTACATATTCATACTGTATAAACGGTTCTAAAACCATTATAAAGATGAGGAGTACATATTCATACTGTATAAACGGGTCTAAAAGCATTATAAAGATGAGGAATACATATTCATACTGTATAAACGGGTCTATAACCATTATAAAGATGATGAGTACATATTCATACTGTATAAACGGTTCTAAAAGCATTATAAAGATGAGGAGTACATATTCATACTGTATAAACTGTTCTAAAACCATTATAAAGATGAGGAATACATATTCATACTGTATAAACGGTTCTAAAACCATTATAAAGATGAGGAGTACATATTCATACTGTATAAACGGGTCTAAAACCATTATAAAGATGACGAGTACATATTCATACTGTATAAACGGTTCTAAAAGCATTATAAAGATGAGGAGTACATATTCATACTGTATAAACGGGTCTAAAAGCATTATAAAGATGAGGAATACATATTCATACTGTATAAACGGTTCTAAAACCATTATAAAGATGAGGAGTACATATTCATACTGTATAAACGGTTCTAAAAGCATTATAAAGATGAGGAGTACATATTCATACTGTATAAACTGTTCTAAAACCATTATAAAGATGAGGAGTACATATTCATACTGTATAAACGGTTCTAAAAGCATTATAAAGATGAGGAGTACATATTCATACTGTATAAACTGTTCTAAAACCATTATAAAGATGAGGAGTACATATTCATACTGTATAAACGGGTCTAAAACCATTATAAAGATGAGGAGTACATATTCATACTGTATAATCGGTTCTAAAACCATTATAAAGATGGAGTACATATTCATACTGTATAAACGGTTCTAAAACCATTATAAAGATGAGGAGTACATATTCATACTGTATAAACGGGTCTAAAACCATTATAAAGATGAGGAGTACATATTCATACTGTATAAACGGGTCTAAAACCATTATAAAGATGAGGAATACATATTCATACTGTATAAACGGTTCTAAAACCATTATAAAGATGAGGAGTACATATTCATACTGTATAAACGGGTCTAAAACCATTGTAAAGATGAGGAATACATATTCATACTGTATAAACAGTTCTAAAACCATTATAAAGATGAGGAATACATATTCATACTGTATAAACAGTTCTAAAACCATTATAAAGATGAGGAATACATATTCATACTGTATAAACGGGTCTAAAAGCATGATAAAGATGGAGTACATATTCATACTGTATAAACGGGTCTAAAAGCATGATAAAGATGGAGTACATATTCATACTGTGTACACGGGTCTAAAACCATTATAAAGATGAGGAGTACATATTCATACTGTATAAACGGGTCTAAAACCATTATAAAGATGAGGAATACATATTCATACTGTATAAACGGGTCTAAAAGCATGATAAAGATGGAGTACATATTCATACTGTATAAACGGGTCTAAAAGCATGATAAAGATGGAGTACATATTCATACTGTATACACGGGTCTAAAACCATTATAAAGATGAGGAGTACATATTCATACTGTATAAACGGTTCTAAAACCATTGTAAAGATGAGGAGTACATATTCTTACTGTATAAACGGTTCTAAAACCATTATAAAGATGAGGAGTACATATTCATACTGTATAAACGGTTCTAAAAGCATTATAAAGATGAGAAGTACATTTTCATACTGTATAAACGGTTCTAAAAGCATTATAAAGATTTTTTGTTGTTTGCATTGAAAATTGTCACAGGTTTATATGTGTGGTTTTGGATAATGTAATCTACCTCTACTTTTAGGGTTCTTTAGGAAAGCCAGTGGTTTATTTAGAACCGTGAGTTTCTACATGGTTCTTTATAACATCTGCTATTTTTAAGACGCCAAGCTTTTAACAATAAAACAACACTTTTGGGTGCTACATAGAACCATTTTCACAAAGTTTCTATATATAAAACCATTTCACCATGCAAAGAACCATTTAAGAATGAAATGGTTCTATATAGAACTCATGGCTCTAAATACAACTATTGCCTAAATTAAAAAAGCTTCAAAGAACCGTCTTTTTTTAAATGTGCTGTAAATATTACTAAATAGTAGAGCTGTAGCATAGACAATTGTTGCTCTAGACACATCCAAGACTATGACTAGTTGAGACTGAGTCAAGAACGAGTCTAAAGGGGACAGGACCAAGTGAAAAGCGATGAGAGCAAGATAGTGTTAAGTTTGGGTCCACTTTGAGACCAAGCATAACCTTTAATACCTTCCAGAACAATTTTTTTTTTGTTTTCAAGTTGTTTAGAGAACACTGTGGCCATTGACCACAACTTTCCACCCTGTTTACTGTCTTTCCCACAGATTTAAATTCAAATGTTGCTTTAGTCACTGCCACTTGCCATCTGAGGGGTTTTTGGGACTAAAGCTCCTGCCATCCATTCCTCAATAATGGACCTCCTTTCAAACTCATTTAGGTCTTTTCCTCTTGTCAGCTGGTCAACTGGCGTCACTCAGCATTTTACACCTGCCACAGAACACGATAGGATGTAACCTGTTTAATTATATCATGCAGTATGTCTGTGTGGAATGTTTGTTTCCTCACTTGTCTATTCAGGTTCTTCTTTTATTAGTTCACGCGTTGGGAATATGATCTTACACTCTCAGAATTAAAGGGCACTAAACTATCGCTGGACACTGAAAGACTTAATGTTCATGAAAGTTTTGTCACGTAGCTTCTGTGTAAAAATGTTTGATGAAGGTGTTTCTGTTCTGCCCCAGTATAGCATCACTTGATAATGAGCCTTTTTCTCTTGTTCTTCACAGCTGTCTATGGTGTATCTGCATACAGTCCTCATCGATATCACTTTGTGAACGTGGGTAAAACCTGGACTGAAGCTCAGAGCTACTGCAGACAGACCTACACTGATCTGGCCACCATCAGCAACATGGAGGAGATGAAGAAGCTGAATGCTACTCTGAAAGACAAACCTAGCAGCTCTGTTTGGATCGATGAAGTCAGAAGAAACACTGGGAAATGGCTCTGGTCTCTGGCAGATGCAAATTTCTATAGAGACGGAGATACGTACAGAAACTGGAATAATGGTGCCCTTAAAGATTCGAACAATGTTGGGGAGATTGAGAACTGTGTTGGGATGTTTAAAGACAGTGGAACTTGGTTTGATGTCAGATATGGTGTAACGTACACTTGTGTGTGTAATGATAGTAAGAATGAATTAAATATTAATGAAAGGCGTTATGACTTCATGAAATGACCACTGAAAACTTAATGTTTTTACTGTCAAACATTGTCATCTTACTGCTCTGTATAAAGTCCTTTTATGAGTTACAAGCACAGAAATGTGCAAACAGAAATGATTAATAATGTAATTAAATCTTTCAGAAACGAAGACGAGCACTGAAAGTTTGTTCATTAATGGGACAAAGATCTGGCACAATGCTCAGAGCTACTGCAGAGAACGTCACACAGACCTGGTCAGGGTGAGGAACCAGACGGAGAACCAGCTGATTCTTAATTTGTCAAAAAATATATTTAAATGTATTAAACATCGCATTTGGATCGGCCTGTTCAACGACTCAAGGAAGTGGTCAGATCAGAGTGACTCCTCATTCAGATACTGGATGTCTGGACAGCTCCCATATATATGTATATGGGATGCTGTAGAAATTTGTTGGAAAGTGTCTATTCTTTTATTTGGCACCTACCTAATTAACGGCCACAAGTGCAAAGAAACAGTTCAAATTTAGGTTGACATCACTTGAACTTATGCAACTTTGAGCCACTCGCTTAACATTTCAGCTGTAATCCATTAATGCAGTTCTTGACATTTCCCCTACTTTTCTGGAATGTCTGTCTTCCAGTGGATCTCCTATAGCTGTTGGTTTGTGAATGAAGCTTTACAAGTTCATAACAGTGTATTTACTACTAGTTCATTTTTCAAATGAGCAGTTTTAGAAATAGACATTTGACCTGGCAGAAGCATTTATCTACAAACAGGCTGTATATGACACTGAAAGACAAATGGACAGATGTATTTGCCTCAGCTCTATGAAAGAATCAAGGCCCTGTGCCACACTACTATTACCCAGAATCAGATGCTAAAAAAGGCATGAACAGAGGAAAATGGATGTGCTAGAAGGTTTTGTTTGAAATAACATTAGGTTCAGGCTCAGATTTTCTCTGGATCATTGAAAACAGAGTTGCTAATCCCCTGCCTGGACAGGATGCTTAGTGAGCTTGAACAAGTTTGAAGAGAGCAATTTTCTAGTGAAGATGCAAACCTTCTAAAAAGGTATCCAGGCATGCAGCCCTAAGAGCACATCTTGAGTGATTCTTTTTTAACTGAGCTTGCAAAGCACCACCGTATGGATCTCAAAACAGAACAGGTGCTAGTGGCCAGAAATTTTCTAGCCCACAAAACAGAATATGGATTCCCATCAGTAGATGATAACTGTGCACATCCTCCTAAATGCAGGTTACAGAAATTCAAGTTGCCCTAACAATACCTTTGGCAGAAAATGGGCAGAAAAGACTTCACAGTCTTGCAGTCAATTGAAAGTAAAATACTAGAGCTGCTGACTGATTTGCCACATTCAAAAACAAGAAATGTTTTTTGATGATCCCATTCATAGTAACAGTAGCAAACTGCTTTTAAATACCTTAATTCAGTTTTTACCACACAACATGGTACACCCAGCAAAGCTGGCCCATGGCATAGGATAACTATCCAACTAGTGTTACTGCCTGGCTTAAATAGTTTGTTGGTAAATTAGACATTTAAAAAAATGCTTGTTTTTGTATTTGTAAGGGAAGTAATATTGTTCAAATGTTATCCAAAATTAATCTAAAAAAGTATGCTTCTATACTAGTAATGCCGGGGATCAATGATGAGGCAGACACGTGATGAGAAGCGAGATTTGTCAGGGTCAATGAGCCAACATGGAAAGAACAAGGGACAGACATGACGAAAATGAACACAGGAAAAACACACAACGGAGGCCAGAAGAATGATGCTAAACAATACAATACAAACCAAACAAAGAAAAAACACAAACTAGGACATACACAGGGCTTAAATACAGGTTAATGAGACACAGGTGAAAATATTCAAGGGTGGGGTCTGAAAACAAGGGGGCAGGACCAGGAAGCAATTGATGAAAACAAAAGCACATGGACAGGACTAGAAGGTAAATACAAGCACATGGACCGGACTGGAAGGTAAACAAAAGCACATAGACTGGACTGGAAGGTAAACAAAAGCACATGAACCGGACTGTAAGGTAAACAAAAGCACATGGACCAGACTGGAAGGTAAACACAAGCACATGAACCGGACTGGAAGGTAAACACAAGCACATGGAGGACTGGGAGGGGTCAATCGTGACAGTACTCTTATTTAAACAGTTGAGCTTTGCTTAAATATTGTCTACAACTTTTTGTAGTCTACATATTATATGGTTGTTTTTAAGTTTATAATGATCTTAACACTTGGTTTAGGGGAATTTACTGTTCTTGTATTGGGGCTCAGCAGCAGTCAAGCCACATTCAAAACACTGAGTATCAAAACCAGGCTGATGAGGATGTGTAACAAAACCTTACTTGACATTGGGCACCTAAATTTAGCATTCAAATGTATTTATTTACCTATCAGCCTGCTGTTCTGGCCTGGTTATGTAGGCAAAATCACAGGCTGTGTATCAAGTATATATTTGCATGCATAGGAAAGCAAAGGCTGGATGCGACCCTGTCACGCCTCAGACAGTTCCTTTTAGTGCCAAGAACTCCGTCTACCAAGATACATTGGGAGAACACGTGACCTCCAGAGCGGACTCCATTTCCCAGGAGATGCTGAGTGATCAGTCACGCACCTGGTTCAGATCACAATCACCGGATTACTGATTTTCCACTCCTGTGTTAGGCAATCATATGACTTGCTATGAGTATACTTAAACTAGAGCTTTAGCTTGCTCTCATTGCGAGGTATTGTTTCATCTATGAACTTGCTGAGCGTTTTCCCAAATCGTTACAGACCCATGCTCATGACATCGAGAGCCCCCCTGTACATGTCCAACTGACACTGCTAAACTTGAATTTTGAACCTATTTGTGCTGCTGCAGAACCTCTACATCCACTTCAGAGTCTTTTAGTACCCACAAAAAGCTTTAATATGGGTAATACTGGATTCTTCCTTAAACACAGACACACATACTGACCTGAGGAAAAGAAGATGATGGAGATCCATGTCTGGTCCATTTCCAAGAGAAAAAGAGAAGCTGTTTGTTTTGGTATATCAACACATGGGAGTTCTATTTGTAGTAGTAAGGTATGGTATTCGTCACAAACACTAGAGGTGAGTCTGAGTCAAGACACATTGGATCGGAGTCAAGAGTTTGTAATAGTTCAGTCTGAGGCGAGACAAAGACAAGGAGTGAGAAAGTGATATGTGCATGTATTTATATGCACATATAAAAATGTATAAGAGGTACAAATTTGCATTACAAATACATACACTCTCATACACCCTCTTTCACCTGGTCTTATGCCCCTTTAGACTCAGTCTTGACTCATTCTCAACTAGTCTTGGATGTGTTTAGGACTCAACTACTGTCTATGCTTCAGCTCTACTTTGGAGTAATATTTACACATTTAAAAAGTTGGTTCTTCAAAGCTTCTTCAGTAAAGACAATGGTTGTATTTAGAGCCATGATTTCTATATAGAACCATTTCATCGTAGAAATGCATGGTTTTAAATTAACCACTGGCCCTAGTCCTAAAGGACCCTAAAATGTGTGATTTCATTATCCAAAGAAACACACATAAACCTATGAATTTCCAATATACACACTAAAAAAGTATGAAGAAGCTGTAGCCTCGAACTGAACAACAAATTCTCTCCTAAAAACTCATAAAACTTTTCTTGGTAAGCATATATAAACCCTGATGTCGCCTCATGAGACTCTAATATGTACTATCATGAACTGTTTGATGACTCCACGATACACATAAGGATGAGGAGTATATTGCAACACAAGTCACTATTCATTCTAATGACTTTTAAAGTGATAATAACCTGTACGTAGTTACAAAGTGTATTTTTCAAGTTGCAATAATTTTTATTTCCATTCAGAATTAGTTTGGAAAATAAAGTGTATCGTATTTTATCATTCGTTTACATGAAAGAGTACCAGGAAATGTCAGTCAGTTTACTCAAAGCACTCAGTTAGGGCATTTTAGATGTTTACATAACATGTATATGTACTACTCATCTGTTTGTAAGGTCAGTTTCATTATTAAGGCCTTGTCAATCACTTTTAGAGTTCATAAATATGGTTACAAAGCCTTGTTATAAAGAGTCATAAGTGCATTTGTGTTTGTAATGTCTTATGAATACAGACTTCATAGGAAGCATTACCAAATCAATAATGGCTTAGAAATGCAGTATAAAATATATTATATGATGCATTAATACAGCCTTCTGTAAGTTAAATAATAACTGCCTTTGCCTATTGTGTTAATTGCAATCTTTCAGATGCAAGCATAGTTAAGTTCCTCTTTAGTTTTGCTCTTGCAGTTTTCATAAGTAATGATCTTTTAAACATTACTACTTCTTTAGACACTACACTATATTACTGAAAGTATTCAGTCACCCATCCAAATCAATGAATTCAGGTTTGCCAGTCACTTCCGTGGCCACAGGTGTATAAAGCCGAGCCCCTCGGCCTGCAGACTGCTTCTACAGACATTAGTGAAAGAATGGGTCGCTCTCAGGAGCTCAGTGAACTCCAGCGTGGTGCCGTGATCAGACGCCACCTGTGCAGCAAGTCCAGTCGTGAAATTTCCTCACTACTAAATATTCCACAGTGAACTGTCAGTGGCATTATAACAAAGTGGAAGCGATTGGGAACGACAGCATTGTGACGTGTGTAAAGTTTGGTGGAGGGGGAATTATGGTGTTGGGTTGTTTTTCAGGAGTTGGGCTTGGCCCCTTAGTTACAGTGAAAGGAACTCTTAATGCTTCAGCAGATCAAGAGATTTTGGATAATTTCCAAAATTTTCCCAAAGCAGGTCCATAAAGACATGGATGAGCGAGTTTGGTGTGGGCCAACATCATATTAAACCCTATGGATTAAGAATTGGATCTCACTGAAGTTCATATGTGTGTGAAGGCTGACGCGCAAATACTTTTGGCAACATAGTGTATCCTGAGGATATTTGTAAGCATTTATTAAGAGTAAAGTATTGATAAATCAGTACAAGTGTGTTCCACTTTTGTTCATTTATTAATGCATTTTGTAATTTGCTCACTATTTTACAGGGAATTTGTAAAAACTTGTAAATAGTGCATTCAGTGATCTAACTGCAGCCTTCAGGAATCAAACGCTTTCAAATCTACACATAAGATGTGAATTTAGGTATTTGCATTAGATGATATTAACAAGATATTTATAAGTGGGTACTGTGAGTTTTTATGACTAAAATGAAACCATAAGTGATTTTCACAATTCTTTCACGCCAGTTGTTTAATAATACAGTGCAATACATGAAAACAGCTTAAACCAAAGTGAATGACAATGATTAGTCCCTAATGTATGTTTTTTAAAATAAACTCTTAATCTTTCCCTGAGGGAAGAAAGCATACAGGGAATGTGCATGTGAATAAAACATGAAAAAAGTTCAAGAAAAGCTTAAAAAGACCTGAACTGATATGAGTTGTATATTAATGATAACTGAAAGAAATAATGAGGCAATTAAATTTAAAATTCCCTATGATTACATATTAAAATAGACAAATATACAGAAGAAAATAATATTATACACACAGCCTCATAGAAAGTTATATATGGATAAGAAATACATGTTTATGCTAAAAGTCATTTTACAAGAGGTTGATGTTCAGTTTTTACTGCATTCTGACTGAGGTTCAGTAATGAGGCCCCCAGTAACTTAAAAAAAAGGTCAAATCTGCACATCAAACACTCAGGAGTGCAGTCAATATTCATGTTGGCAGACCGTTATAACTCTCACTGTTAAGAAAAGCAAATAAAAAGTATAAAACTGATCTGCTGATGGTGGTTCTGGAAGAGGAACCACCTGGTTTCAGTCTTTGGTCTTCATTCAGTCTTTTGTTGGAAAGAGAAAAACAAAAAAGACAGTTTACAAACAGAAAGCACATCAGAATCCCAGTAACATCCATGAACAGGAACTAACCTTCATAGGTGAGGCAGATGAAGTTGAGTTTCTGGCTCTCAGGCAGGCTGACCCACTGCTGACCTCCTCTAGCCTGCACTGCTCCGGTTCTCTCTACAAAGCTGCAGTCTTCTCCTCCTGTCCCATTACCTGGAGCCCAGTTCTGGTAGCAGATGGAAAAACCACTCACCCAGTACCAGAAACCCTGAGTGCAGGTGTGACGCAGACCCAGCCACACAAGTTCAGTGGAGGCGTTCTGTGCCACCACGTTCACCCAGAGCTGGATCTCCTCAGAGTGAACTGAGACCAGATCCACATGATTATCTCTGCAGTATCTCAGAGCTTCTCTCCAGGTCAGATTCTCCTTGATCAAGATCAGCTTGTCTGAAAGAAAAAGGAAAACATAATATGATTACTGGAAAATTTAGATGTTCCAGTGTCTTCAAAGTCAGCTTGGGGTTTTGCAGTAAACACAGTGTCAAATATAAATAAAAAGGTAAACTAAATTATTAACGTTTAAATGCAGACATTGTTGATGGAGTGAACTATAACTCACTCTTATGACAGATGAACCGCAGCTGGTTATTGCACGGCTTATTTTTCCACTGACCCTTCTCAGTCAGCGACACTGCAGCACACTTTTCACCTTGACCATAATTCTCTGGACCAGACATCCAGTATCTGAATGAGGAGTCACTCTGATCTGACCACTGCCAGGAGTCGTTGAACAGGCCGATCCAAACGCGATCAAAATTTGTATTCATTTTGAACGAATTAAGAATCAGCTGGTTCTCCGTCTGGTTCCTCACACTGACCAGGTCTGTGTGACGTTCTCTGCAGTAGCTCTGAGCATCGTGCCAGTTCTTTTTCTCATTAATGAACACGTATCTTTCAGTGCTCGTCTTCTTTTCTGAAAAATGTAATTACATTATGAATGTCAGTTATTTTAATAACATATTGTCCCCATAAACCACAATAGTACACTAGAAAAATCTGCACAATAATAATCAGTTTTCAGTATTTTCTAGATCTGTTTCATGAAGTAATGTCTTTAAGTAGCATATGTTTGTTTGTTCTTACCGTTGTAGCACACAAAAGAGTTTAATACTTTACACTGCTCATCAAACCAGTCTCCACCATCTTTAAACATCCCAACACAGTACTCGCCCATGTTCCCCCTATTGTTAGGTTCTCCACTCCTCCAGTTTCTGTATGTGTCTCCATCTCTGTAGACATTTCCATCTGCAAGAGACCACAGCCATTTCCCAGCAACTCCTCTGTCTAGGCCGATCCAAACAGAGCTGTTGGGTGCATCTTTCAGTTTGTTTAGAGTAGAATTGAGCGTCTTCATCTCCTCCATGTTACTGATGGTGGCCAGATCAGTGTAGGTCTGTCTGCAGTAGCTCTGAGCTTCAGTCCAGGTTTTACTCTCATTCACAAAGACATACTGACGATGAACGTATGCAGATACGCCACAGACAGCTGTACAAAACAAAAGCTAATATGTTGTATTTGGTCTAATTTTGCAGCAGAAAGGTGCAAAATTCACACCTATAACACACAATAGCACAAACACACAAGAGTAGACAGACACACATATGGGCAGTGTTCAGCAGAACGCTGTAGTGATGGCTAAACACTGAATGCTCTGTGGTATCTTGCAGAGTTTTGCAGAACATTGCATTGAAAGTATCATATTTAGAATATGTTTAGAGCCCAGCCAGATTACCAGTTGATCGAGCACAAGGGAAAATTCTGCCGTTGGCAATTTCATTTCATTTACAGCGTTTGTTGCTGTTACTGGTTGGCAGCTTTCTTCATGGAATTCTTCTGTCAGTGTGCAAAGCTGCACTGTAGTCTTCACAACTTCAGATACAGCTATACGATTTAAGATAGAGACATGCTTTGTATATCAGAACACTCGGCAAACCCAGCTCTCCATCATCCAACATGCCATCAAGCTGTGATGTAATCATCAGTGAATAGTTTGGCTCAAAAAACCCACCAAAATCCTGATATTACCACTCTGACTTGGCCTTAACATGGCAACACATGGGCGTCACAACATTCTGCAGAGCCTGTCCTCACAAACATATCATTTCACCCAGCTGTGACCAAACATCAGCCAGCAGTCCAGCTTCAAAATCACCCAAACTCCACTCACTGCTGTTACACTATATAGTCAAATGTATTTGGACACATCATCAATCATTGGATTCAGGTGTTTCATTCAGTTCCTTTGCCACCGGTGTGAAAAATCAAGCACCTAGCCATGCAGCCTGCCTTTACACACCTTTGTGAAAGATTGGGTTTGTCTAAAGAGCTCACTGAATTTGAGCATGGTACTGTTATAAGATGCCAACATTGCAACACATTTCTTCCCTCCTAGATTTTCTGTGATCAACTGTGAGTGGTATTATTGAAAAGAGAAAGGAACCTCAGCAACTCAGCCACGAGGTGCTAGACCACGTAAAGTTCAGAGCAGGTCGCAGAGTTCTGAGGAGGATACTGCATAAAAGCCACCAACGCTCTGCTGATCAGTAACTGCAGAGTCTCAAACCTCCTCTGGCATCAACATCAGCACAAAAACTATGTGCTGGGAGTTTCATGGCATGGTTTTCCATGGCCAATCAACAGTAGGCAAGCCTTATGTCACCAAGCGTAATGACAGATGCTGGATGGAGTGGTTGATTTACAAATTATTAGAACAAAAAAATAATAAATAGCATAAGGAAGCCATTGTTTTTTAAAGTTTGTGTCTTGCTGTGTATCTGAATTTTAGCACTCATCATGAACCCAAGAGGACCTACTAATTATTTATTTTTACCAAATAATACACAATTGAATAAACCATCGAATGAATCAGAATTCTTACATATTAAGCTCACAGACACTCCAGACTATCAAGTTCTGAAAAGGCATGTGAAGTGAGACTTTTATCAAGAACTGTCTAAGCAACATAAGCAACATATTGCTGCTGTTGGAAGTAAACCTCATATCTCCAAAATGGTAACTTTACAGGAGAAGGAAGAAACATACTTTACTTTCAATGTAAGTCAATGGAACCAGAATTTTTCCCATGTCATTTTGGGTAATTTCTTTTAGGCCATTCATCATAACATTTACAAAAAGTGTAAAGAGTAACAGACACTTTCAAATTATGTCAAAAAATGCCAAAAATGGAGATACAAGGTTTTCTTCCGACAACAACAATAAGCAACAAAAAAATTCAAGAAATTCGGAACGTGTGAAAATTCCATTGGAATTCTATGTCCAATATTGGCACAAGAGAAGCCTAGAGTCTCCTTAATATAACATATGGCCTGTATGACTGTCTCATGTAAATTCTTTGTAATTGTAATGTAACCAAAACACCAAAACATTCAGTAATTAATTTAGATAGAAAGTTAGATCTATATATGTCTTATTAATAAACATGAATTGATGTTGTTTCTTATAAATATGGTATACCTAGTAAATTTAGTAAAAAAGTATATTTAGTAAATAGGTATTCTTAAAAATGCATAAAGTAATTGTATTCTGAAATACCGCCATCCAAAAAAAGTGTAATTAAAAGTTTTCTGAATATGGATTCCTTAGAATTGTATTGTTTTAATTCAAACCTTGTATGTGAGTGGCTAAAGCTTTCCATACACCCAGCAAACACATTCATTTTCTCATGTTAGTAATGTTCTAGTAGAGGCAAAGTGCCCACTGACCTGAGAAAAGCAAGATGATTGAAATCCACTTCTGATCCATTTCTGAGAACCTCTGTATTTCTTCCAAACCCCACGGTAGAAAAGTAAATGTCTGTTTTTCTCCTCTGTGATGTGCTTCTGTTGCTCTTCTCCTCACGTTATGTTCATGCACAATGTTCTATGCCTATTTATCTCTCTCTTGATACGCCCAGCCTCTGATGAATGTGGACCTGGAGAGATGCCATCACAGTCTTTCTTTTCATTAGTCATTGTACAGTGAAAGTTCCAGTAAACACGAACTGGGAAGCTCTTTGCATGAGGTCCCGTAAACTGTTCAGACTGACGCAGGTTTATTTACAAGCCAAACCTTCTAGCCTTATAATTTGCATAGCTCTGTCCATGGATTACCAGAACTGGACCAGAACCGACACTCTGGTTTGACTCCACTTTGATCCGTTCTCATTCAAACATGTGTTACAACTCAGATTCCAACTCCTGGACACGACTTTATGATCCAGCTGTCATCGTGTTGATGTTCATTTTTTTCATAAGACAAGTTTATCTTAATAAAAGGACTTACATGAGCTTTAAATACCAAAAGTAGAGAAGACCTCAGTGGACTTTCTTACACAGCCTGTAGGAATGCAGCTCATTTTCACTTGTATGTAGACATTTCTGTGAAGCTAACTCATTTGCATGTTACATCATGTTAAATTTGGGCACTGGAGACACACTGAGCCTGCCTACCATGCCGGCTCCCTTCACCCTCACAGCTGGTCAATTGATTGGCTAATCATTTATGATCGACAGCTCCCCCAGCCAATGTGAATTTGACTGCAGGTGATTTTAAAAGCAGCAGATTCATTTTAAGAAGAATAGGCCTTTGTGATAAGAAATAATGGTGGATTAGCTATAATAGTCTATTATTTAATATGGACCATTATATAGCATTGTGTACACAATATGAAATTATCTTTTTGGAAGCATTTTGGGTGCCATTGTCCTAAATTATAGTCTAATATCACAGTTCAGGGGACTTTCCAAACATATTTTTTGAGTGCATAGATATGCCATTATAAAAACAATACAGAAACCAATTTGTATTTCTCCCAGCAACTTTTATTTGAACCAAGAGCTGGAGACTAGTATGTGTATGATTCCACTGTGGTTCCACTTTTTAGGCCCGCTGACCACACTCAGTGTACTTTTATCACTATTTTTGCACTTTAATAGATGCAAATAAAAAACTCCCATTTCTATTGTGAACTTCTGATGTTCTGCTTCAGTGACACATAGAGTGACTCTCCTACCCGGACACCAAACATCTGATTGTTAGCTTTTTAAAGAGACCTAATCTAACCTAACTAATTAGAAAACATGGGCGGCACGGTGGCACGGTGGCGTGGTGAGTAGCGCTGTCACCTCACAGCAAGGAGGGCCTGGGTTCGATTCCCCGGCCGGGTGACCAGGGTCCTCTCTGTGTGGAGTTTGCATGTTCTCCCCGTGTCTGCGTGGGTTTCCTCTGGGTTCTCCGGTTTCCTTCCACAGACATACAATCAAGCCAATTGGACGTGCTAAATTGCCCCTGGGTGTGAGTGCCTGTCTGTGTCTGTCTGTCTGCCCTGCGATGGACTGGCGACCTGTCCAGGGTGTATCCTGCCTTCCGCCCAAAAGACTGCTGGGATAGGCTCCAGCACCCCCCCGCGACCCTGACGGAGAAGCGGCTTAGGAAATGGATGGATGGATGGAAGATAGCACAGGTATTGTCTTATAGCATGTTCATTTAAAGATTTAAAGAAGTAAACAAATCTGAGCCATTGGCACTGTTTATTAAACCCTTACGTCCAACATGCTCCCTAAACATACAGCTTTGTTTAAACTTTGTGTTGCCAAGCCTTATGAGTCTAAGATATGTTGGGCCATGTAAGAGACTTGGAGGCAACTGGCACCTATCTCCCTGAGACAAATAAGTCCTCTAAGGCACCAGCGTTTGCAGTGGATAGTAGTAGTGGAGGCAGGGGGCATGCCATTATTGTGTCACAGAGGGATCAGAAAATGTATAAAGACATATTCAGATGAAAGTTATTCTCAGTGCCAAACGCAGACTCATACTGAATGTCCTAAAGCTTTTTAGTGGACACTGGTGCAACATAATCATCTATTACCAGTGCCGATGTATAGTGGACCAGTGTCAGGTTCCACAGTTTATTCTCTATATGTGAGTGGGGCACCAATTCAATGTCCAAAAACAAAAAAGCTATAAGTAACCTCTACACATGACCCAGGAACTTTCTTCCTGCTCTGGTTGGTCATTATTCCAGCATTTAGTTTATTGGGTCATACCATCATGTTCAAATTGCATTTGCATATCAATAATTATGTCGGCAATATGGCTGTGTCTAATGAGCGCAATTATTCTTGTTCGATTTGTGCAAACTCAGCATATTGCTAACAATTCTATAGCACTTACATTGAGTATCTCATGTATCTCATTTACATGGCAGCCAGTCTAATGGAAGCAGTATCCTCTGTCTACATACAAAGAGGAAGGAATGAAGGGTTTGATACAGTCATTGATAAATCAAGGCGTACTCAACAAAACAGAGTCCCCTTACCACACACCAGTTAACCCAGTTCACAAAGTGGGTGGTTGCAACTGGAGGTTTACTCTGGACCTGTGGCAAGTTAATGATGTTGTTATCCTACGTGTGCCAAGTGTGCCAGATGTGCCTGCCATGGTTAACAGAATTTGAGTGATGCACAAACATTTCACTGCTGTAGATTTATGTTCTGCATTTTTCTGCATCGCTGTCCATAAACACTCCATATCTGGTATACCGGGACACTCACAGGGCTTTAATGATTCACCAGGTGTTTTTGCCACCACAGTTCATGATTCCTGCAACATACTGATGATCTGCTACTGCCTGCAAAGAATAAGAACACATACAAGGTACGCTGTCATCGAGCTCTGGGCTTGCCTGACTACAAACAGCCTGTTCATTTGTACACTCATGAACATGAAGGGGTCACCAGAGGTGTGCTGGTCCAGTGGCATTGGGCTCACATGAGACCTGGGGCCTACTTGTTTGGAACATTATATCTTTAGATGAAAAACATATCATTATGTGAACATTTCTTAATATACAGACCAACAGAAATGCTCCATAATCTGGAATAACATTTCTGTACTTAAAAGTTAAATAAGTTTTAGCATTTTCACAAAAATGCTGGAGCATGTGCCTCCCGTTGAGAGGTACCAACTAGATATAGTTGGACTCACCTCCACCCACAGTGTTGGCTCTGGAACCAAACTCCTGGATAGGGGTAGGTCCATCTCCTACTCAGGGGTTGCACAGGGTGAGAGGCGCTGGACGGGTGTGGGGATACTCACGAGTCGCCAGCTGGAGGCCGTACAGTTGGAATTTGTCCCAGTGGATGAGAGGGTCACCTCAATGCGAATTAAAATTGCAGAGAGGAAAACTCTTGACTTGTGTGTGCTTATGCTCCAAACAACAGGTTGGAGTATCTGGCCTTCTTGGAGCAAGTGGGTGGGGTTCTGGAAAGGCTCCTGCCTACAGACTCCATAGTCTTACTGAGATACTTCAATGCTCATGTTGTCAATGTCTGGGAGACCTGGAGAGGCAGTCCAAACAACTTGTGGTTGCAAAGGAGGTGTTAGATTATAGTTTGGAAGACATTCTGACCCAAGACCTGACTAATGTCTGCATTTCACCATCTACAATCCTTGCCAACTATTTGTCCACTAGAACCATCCTCCTTACTGTGCATGGGCTTAGTATAGGCATATGTCCCAAACATTCCCAGCCAATTTTTCACATCTGAAGTTGTTTTAAACTTCTTAATTATTGCCTGGTAGTGGAAATGGGTGTTCTCAACCAGTTTATTGCTGTATCATTTGATCTTCTATCTTAATTGATGGCTGAGTTAATTTGGCCCATGGTTCACCTCAAACATATTTCAACAGGTGACACAGGAAGCCAGGCTGACCATTTATGGTTTCCTAATTTCTCTAATTTTATGACATAATATACGGCATGAAATATACTTCACTTAGATTTAATTCTATAATTTCTAGCAGCACCAACAATTATGGTGCAGATACATTTGTGAAATATATATTTAATCAAGACAAGGTTTAGTTTTTTTCTCTTTCAGACAATATACTGTAAATAGATATTAAATAGATTTTTCCATATTTTGTTAATTTGAATGAATGATGAAAATAAATTTAAAATGTCTTTAGAAGTCAATTTTTCTCATTACTACATCAATTCATCAATTTATATATACTTGAAGCACTCCGTGATGACAATTCAAATGTTTATTTGGTGGTTATAATCATTAATAAGTACTGTATGTGCTTTATGATTTATGTAACATATTTACTGTTGAAATGCCATTATATTGCATAGTGACATTTGTTTTCCAGCATATTTATTATAACCAAAGAATTATATAAAATTACTACAGCATTATGAGATGTGCTTCTAGTTTTTTTAAGCATGCTCACAAAGCATTTTAACAAAATCCAAAGAGATATAAGCATGTTTACAATATTTTGGAACACGAGCGTCATAGAACGGGTTACTGTCATCTCCCTCAACAGTGCTCATTGTAATCGGGTTATTTGTTTTGAAAATCAACTTGCACTGTTTGGCATGTCTGATGGGAACTGCTGGGAATGCAAATTGCATTATAAGCCCTTTTTACTGGAACTGAAAAAATGGGTGACAAAAACAAAGCAAATGGAGACTATGATGATAATTCTACAGGATTGAGTACCACAGAGTGGCATATCATGAGTGAAATATAAAGAGTTGAGACACTTGGTATGAATGTAATGTGAGGAGAAGAGGAGCAGAAACACGTCACGGGAGAGAACAGATGACATTCACTTTTCTTCCAGGGTGATATATGGAAATACAGAAGAAGACTACATTCATTTTCACAGTGTGAGTATGAATATTTACAACTGCTCTATTGTTTATGATCATCATTACATGTCAGTATAGCTCAGCTATAGCTGCTTTTCTCACATCTCTGGCAGGAATCTTTTGGAATTATTTTTTTGTAAAATGTCTTTTTGACATTTGATTTTTTACAAGACTTTTAATTTGCCAGCTTCTTGATTGAATTTTCACGTTTCACATGCTGGTGTGAGAAAAGCTCTCCCGGAGGTGGGAGTTGAAATCATTCCGAACAGGGGCCTCTGAAAGTCGTTCCCAGCACACCCTCACTATTCGCTTGGGCCTACCGGATCTGACCATCAGTCTTCCCTGCCATCTGATCCAACTCACCACCAGATGGTGATCAGTTGACAGCTCAGCACCTCTCTTCACCCTAGTGTCCAGAACACATGGTCCCAAGTCAGATGAAACGACAACAAAGTTGATCATTGACCGTTGACCCAAGGAGCTCTGGTACCATGTACACTTATGAACATCCTTGTGTTCAAACTTGGTGTTCGTTATGGACAATCCATGCCTGGCACAGAAGTCCAATAGCAATTCACCTTTCGGGTTTAGATCGGGCAGGCCGTTTTTCCCAATCATGCCTCTCCAGGTCTCCCAGTCATTGCCAACGTGAGCACTGAAGTCTCCCAGTAGGACTATGGAGTCTGTAGGCAGGACCCTTTCCAGAACCCCGCCCACTCGTTCCAGGAAGGCCGAATACTCTGACCTGTTGTTTGTTGCATACGCACAGACAACAATCAAAGTTTTCCTCTCTACGATTTTAATTTGGAATTTTCTCACATCCCGGAGGAGGTAGGGCACATGGAGTCTGAATGGACCCTGTTCAAAACCTCCATTGTGGAAGCTGCCAGGCGTAGCTGTGGCCAAAAGCTTGTGGGTGCCTGTCGGGGCGGTAAGCCAAGAACCTCCTGGTGGACACCAGTGGTGAGGGAGGCCGTCAAGCTGAAGAAAGAAGCCTTTAGGGACTGGTTGGCCCGAAGGACTCCCGATTCAGCAGATAAGTACCGACAGGCAAAAAAGGTGGCAGCTGCAACGGTGGCAGAAGCAAAATCCAGGGCATGGGAGGAGTTTGGTGAGGCCTTGGAAAAAGACTTTCGTTCGGCCTCAAAGAGGTTCTGGACAACTGTCCGGCGACTCAGGAGGGGTTGGGGTGGCTGCGCCCAAGCTGTATTCGGCAAGGGTGGAGAAACTCTCACTTCGAATGAGGATATTGTCGGTCGGTGGAAGGAGCACTTTGAGGAACTTCTTAATCTGGGAGACGTGCCTCCCTCACAGGAGTCAGGGCCAGAGGCTTCTGGGGTGTCAAGTTCCATTTCCCTGGTGGAGGTCACTGAGGTAGTTGGTAAGCTCCTCAGTGGTAAGGCACCGGGGGTGGATGAGATTCATCCAGAAATGCTTAAGGCTCTGGATATTGTGGGGCTGTCATGGCTAACACGCCTTTGCAATATTGCATGGACCTCGGGAACAGTACCCTTGGACTGGCAGACTGGGGTGGTGGTCCCTATTTTTAAAAAGGGGGACCGGAAGGTGTGTGCCAATTATCGGGGTATCACACTGCTCAGCCTCCCTAGGAAAGTCTATGCAAAGGTGCTGGAAAGGAGACTCCGACCGATAGTTAAACCTCAGATTGAGGAGGAACAATGTGGATTCCGTCCCGGCCATGGAACAATGGATCAGCTTTTCACCCTATCACAGATTGTTGAGGGGGCATGGGAGTTTGCCAACCCAGTCTACATGTGTTTTGTGGACTTATGAGAAGGCTTATGACCGTGTTCCTCGAGATATCTTGTGGGATGTCCTCCAGGAGTATGGGGTGCCAGGGCTACTACTCCGGGCTATCCAATCTCTGTACTCCCGGAGTGAGAGCTGTGTCCGTATACTCGGCATTTAGTCAGACTCTTTCAGGGTTAGCGTTGGACTGCGCCAGGGTTGTGCTCTGTCTCCACTCTTGTTCGTGATATTCATGGACAGAGTGTCAGGGCGTAGCTGGGGTCAGGAGGGCATTATGTGTGGAGGTCGGAGGGTGGCGTCTCTGCTATTTGCAGATGATGTTGTTCTTTTGGCGGAATCACATGGATGCCTCCAACGCTCGTTGGAGCGGTTTGCAGCTGAGTGTGAAGCGGTTGGTATGCGGATCAGCACCTCCAAGTCTGAGTCCATGGTCTTGGCCCGGAAAATGATGGCATGCCCACTCCAGGTAAGGGGAAAGGACCTGCCCCAGGTGGAGGAGTTTAAGTATCTTGGGGTCTTGTTCATGAGTCATGGGAAGAGGGATCGTGAGATCGGCCGTAGGCTGGGACAGGCGGTAGCAGTAATGCGATCACTGTACTGGACTGGTGGTGAAGAGGGAGTTGAGCCAAAAGGCGAAGCTCTCTGTTTACCGGTCGATCTACATCCCAACCCTCACCTATGGTCATGAGCTGTGGGTAATGACCGAAAGTACGAGATTGCAAATACAAGTGGCGGAAATGAGCTTTCTTCATCGGGTGGTGGGCTACACGCTCTGTGATAGAGTGAGGAGCTTGGTCATCCGGAAGGAGCTCAGAGTAGAGCCGCTACTCCTCCGCATTGAGAGGAGCCAGCTGAGGTGGTTCGGGCATCTGATCCGGATGCCCCTTGGATGCCTCCCGGTGGGGGTGTTCCAGGCACGGCCTACCGGGACAAGACCCCGGGGTCGCCCTAGGACCCGCTGGAGGGATTATGTCTCCAAGTTGGCTTGGGAGCGGCTTGGAGTCCTCGGGAATGAGCTGGAGGAAGTTGCGGGGGACAGGGTCATCTGGGATTCTCTGCTCTCCCAACTGCTACCGCGACCCTGTTTGGACTAGCGGGCAAAAATGATGATGACGATGATATGCTGGTGTGCCTGTCATACCAGAATGTAACTGCTGTGCCATTTAAGGTGGAACAGGAGAAGGTGAATGAGAAGCGACTTCAGCTTTGTGACTTTTTAGTATTTGACACTAGATTAACATATCAGGAAACCAGCTAGAGTGATTATAAATGCAGAGAGGTCCATTCATCTCAGATGAATTCATTCATCATTCATCTCCAGATTATAGATGCTCATATTAAATCTCGTTTGCTTTTTTTTGTTGAGTCTGGGTTCCTCTCAAGGTTTCGTCCTCTTGCACTTAAGGAGTTTTTCCTTGCCACTGTTGCCACTGGTGATGCTCATGGGGTTTCGGACCCAGACTTTTCTGTAAAGCTACTTTGTGACAACACCTGTTGTAAATAGTGTGATATAAATAAATTTTGACTTGACTTGTGAGAATGGGCATTCTTAACCATGGTTTTCTTGTAGTCATATCCTGATTTGTGGAACTCAACAAAATTTTGTTGCACTTCCTTGCTGTGTTCTTCGGTCTTTCTCATAACGATGGATGACTGAGGAAATTTGGCCTGTGTTTCATCTCATACACATTCCCTAGTGACACAGGAAGTCATGGCTGACCATTTATGTGCTCTGAATTGCTCAGGCTTTATAACAAAAATTCTGAAACTAAATATACTTCACTTAGATTTTACTCAAGAATTTCTAGCAGTGCCAACAATTGCACTGCACAGAGGTATGAGAAAAATATTCATTTTATGACAAGGTTTAGTTTTTTCTTCCAAACCTTACACTTTAAATAAAGGTTAGATTTTTCTTCATTTTGAATGAAAGATCAAAAGGATAAGCCATTAAGAACGTCTTTTATAGCCCATTCTTTCTTATGGCTACATGTGCAACCTCATATTTAACATTTAAGTTCAATTCAATTCAACTTTATATAATACAGTGTAGTACAATATAACGAAACACTATCGGGCTAATTCTCCAGTGCAGTGATAAAAGATAAATAGCAAACAGTGCAAAGACAAGACAGTAAAAGATAAGACAATATGTGCATAGGCAAAGGTTATAACAGGTATATTGGACATATAGACAGTATGTTTATAATCAGTCATTCAAGTGTATCAGATATATAGACAGAAATGTGCATACAGTGAATTGCAGTACAGTACAGTAAATGCAGAATTACTAGTGGTGCAAAAAGAGATGTAAACAGTGATCTGTATATAAAGTGTACAGTGCAGGTAGAGAGTACGGCATGGAGCGAGGAGGCGGACGCATACTCTGAGATAACCGGCTTTTATTAGGAGCAAATCCAGGGTGATAGTCACAATGGTCAGGACAAGGAGGGACAGACATGACAAAATTAAAACAGGATCAACAAAAAAGACAGTAAGTAAACACAAGCACATGGACAAGACAAAGGTAAACAAAAGCACATGAGGAGACTGGGAGGGGCTGATCGTGACAGAGAGTAGCAGCATAATGTTCAGGTAACATCTTAAATAAACATTTACAGTATAAATATATAAATATTTCTCTCAGTACTGTATGTGCTTCGTGATTATGTAACATTTACTGTCGACAAGGCATTATTACGGTCATCTCTTTCTGAACCCTCAACAGTGCTCATTGTCATCTGATCATTTGTTTTGAAAATCAACTTGCATTGTTTGATGGGAACTCATGCAAATTGCTTTACAAGTCCTCTTTACTGGAACTGAAATCATGCGTGCCAATAACAAAGCAAACGGAGACCATGACGGTAACTCTGCAGGACTGAGGACCACAGAGGTGGAGCATATCATGAGTGAAATATAAAGAGTTGAGACACTTGGTATGAATGTAATGTGAGGAGAAGAGGAGCAGAAACACATCACGGGAGAGAACAGATGACATTCACTTTTCTACCAGGGCGATATTTGGAAACACAGAAGACTGCATTCATTTTCACGGTGTGAGTATGAATATTTACAACTGCTCTATTGTTTATGATCGTCATTACGTGTCATTGTGAATATCATATGAAATGGTACTAAACTATGATCTAAACAGCTGTGAAATAGTTTCTCTCAGAAATGGATCTAAAATGGATTACAGTCATCGTGATTTTCTCAGGTCAGTGTGCCCCTCACCTTTTTGAAGAGTTCCATGGTGCTAAACTAGACTCCGACTAATTTTAATACATTTTTGTTTGTTTTCACAGCTGTCTGTGGGGAATCTTCATATGTCCCTTACCGTTATACCTTTGTGAAGGAGGAGAAAAGCTGGACTGAAGCTCAGAGCTACTGCAGACAGAGCAATACACACCTGGCCACCATCAACAACATGGAGGAGATGAAGGACCTGAGTGCTACTCTGCAAAGCACAGCAAGGCCAATCCAAAGACCAGTTTGGATCGGTCTAGAAAAATGGAACACTGGAAAATGGCAGTGGTCTCTAGCAGAGGGAGATTTCCACAGTGAGGGAGACGCTTACCGAAACTGGAGCCCAGGAGAACCAAACAGTAAAGGAGGGAAGGAGTTCTGTGTTGTAATGTATAAAACTGATGGAACCTGGCTTGATGATTACTGTAATACACCGCGCAGATTTATGTGTTATGACGGTGAGTACATAGAGATACATGTTAATGAGTGACATCACCTTATAAACTGGGTCTCAAACACACTGAACTCTAACTGGCTGATAGACGTGAATCATTTTCATCTTTCTGTCTTTGTGGAAAATGTTATTTTGTGAATTATGAAGGTAGAAATTTACATGATGTGCATCATATAACCAAGTTTTAATAAGGTCGTTTTTATGTGTCTTAGAAAAGAAGACTAACACTGAAAGATACGTATTGATTTATATTGAGATGACCTGGCGTGGTGCTCAGAGCTACTGCAGAAATTATTACACAGATCTGGCCAGTGTGAGGAACCAGACTGAGAACCAGCAGATCAAGACAGCAGCACAAGCATCTCATGATTATTATTTATGGATTGGCCTATTCAGTGACTCCTGGAAGTGGTCAGATCAGAGCACCTCCTCATTCAGATACTGGGCACCTAAGGAGCCAGATAATTATGATGGAAATGAGAACTGTGCTGCTGTATCTGTGACTACGCCAGATACAGCGGGTGGCTGGTATGATGCGGCCTGTGAGATTGAGCTCCCATTTGTCTGCCGTGAGAGTATGTCATGTCTCCTTTATTCAAAAACGTATCCATTTATTGACTAATTAGTGGGTTTCCTTTTTAAAGGATTTGTGTTGTGGAGTTCATCTCGGAATGCTTTTTGTTATACTGCTTGTTCTTAGGAAAAGACTTTTGTTTTTATACAGATCAGCTGATCTTGATCAAGCAGAATCTGACCTGGAGTGAAGCTCAGAGATACTGCAAAGATAATCATGTGGATCTGGTCTCAGTTCACTATGAGGAGATCCAGCTCTGGGTGAAGGAGGTGGCACAGAACGCCTCCACTGAACATGTGTGGCTGGGTCTGCGTCACACCTGCACCCTCAGCTTCTGGTACTGGGTGAGTGGCTTTTCCATCTGCTACCAGAACTGGGCTCCAGTTAACAGTACAGGAGGAGAAGACTGCAGCCCCGTAGAGAGAACTGGAGCGGTGCAGGCTAGAGGAGGTCAGCAGTGGGTCAGCCTGCCTGAGGACCAGGAACTCAACTTCATCTGCCTCACCTATGAAGGTTAGTTACTGTATTTGAGTGCTACTGGAATATGTAATATTCCACATTATTACACATTTGTAAACCTCTTTTTTGTCTTCTCTTCCTGAAATGAAGACTAGAAACCAGATGTTCTCCTCTCCCATACCCAGCATCAGCGCATCTACAATTTTATTGTTTTTGTGCTTTCCTACATAATACAGGGTGACATAGGTTTGTAAGCATATATACATATTATAGTCCGCTGTCTTTGGTGCGCAGATTTAATCTTTCTCATATAGTTTTCCATTTGAGTTACTATGTATCATCTTAAAGGTTAAAGTTTATATGAAATTAAGAAGTTCATCAGCAAAGCTTTTTTAGTTTTCAGTGTTTGTTTGTTTCATGTGGTTTTATCTGTTTTTCACTATTTTATTTAAACTATAAACAGTTAAACTAATAGTCGGGTCAACATCTAATTACAAGGTAACCCATTACACTGCTTTTCCTGATTTAACTCAACTTGAGGACACTGTAGATTTCACTCAACTAAAACTTCTTAGTTTAGTCAAAATTGTTTGTGTTTGTGATCCCAAAGCAGTGAACACCTGGAAGCACAAGCGGTGATGGGGGGATTGTGCGATAGAAAAAGTCGTAACCAGTGAGGAAAACTAGTAAAAACAAGTTCTTGACTGGCTTTTTGATCATTTTGTCCTCAAGTTGAGAACTCGAGAAAAAGTGTTTCAGTTACCTTACATGTGCCGGGTGAGCTGAATTTAAATTCCTTTAGTGGGATTTTTTGATGCATACATTATTTTTCATGAGCCTGTATTTCTAATCATGTTCGGTCTATACCTGTTAAGTCATAGCATTTGATTTTGGAAGAGTAGTCCTAATGAAGTTCAGTTGTGTCTCATTACTGCTTAAAATTTCAATAAATATGAAAAAATCCAGTCTGTCTGATTTATTTTTTGTCTTTTTGTCTGTTATATATTATGAGTCCACTGCTGTAACTAGGATCTAATGAGACTGCATGGTAGCTAAATAAATGTTAATACTATCAAAGCATGCCACCCCACCCACTAGCATCTAACTTTAACCATGACGTTTAGAGTAACCACTTCATAATTATTAGAACCCTTGGGTTACTAGCTCATTTTTTATGCAATAAAACCACATACCTCACACCTATTTGCACACTTTGGAATTGTTTTAAGAAACTGTAACTGGCGCCTGTAATTAGGGCAACAATCAATCTCAAAACGTAGCTATTCTTTTGCTCTGGTTTTTGAGTTGAAAATTGTGTTTCATTGAAAAGGTGTGCAATGGGCTTCGACCCATTTTCTCTTGTTTGATGGGTGTGTCAGAGGTGTTACCCAATGAGCAGTGATGTATAAATGAACTGGGAGAGCTGCAGGTTGGTGTATGCAACAGTTAAGGACATTAAAACACGTTTGCTGTGACATCGTCTTTAAACCCGTTTCATTAGGTTCAGAAAAATCTTCAAAACAGACGGAAAGAAAGGCCTTCTCAGCTGCCGTAGGTTCAACAGTTGAGTGACCCAACAGAGAGATCAACGCACCATCATTTCCATTTAAATAAACATATTGCTACGTTTTGTCAGGGTGAATTCAACCCAGTTGACATATTGACTTCCATCTCTGGGAAGACTCCATGTGGACTCTCCTTGGACCCATCCATTCATCATCTAAGACTCATTACTCCCTCTTATAGACCTCTTTATTTGGTTCATTTATTTGTGAAGTCTCCATGAATTCTGAGCCTGTGTTTTAACTCTCGTCTTGTCTTTCTGGCTTTTGAATATAGGTTTGCCTCTGATATTGCTTACCTGTGTTTTGACCCCTTCTTCTACTGAAATTATGGACTTTGAGTGTTTAAGCTTTAGCTGCTTTAGTTACATCTCCAACAGGAAACTTTTCCTCAAAAGTGGAATAGTTTTTGTAAAATGTATCTCAGCGTTTGATTTTTTTACAAGGCTTCTTATTCACCAGCTTCTTGTTTGTATTTTCCTGTTCCACCTTGTATGTGACTTAAGACACCAGAATGTAACAGCTGTGCCATTTAAGGTGGAAGACAAAATTCAAAGAAGAAGCTGGCAAATGAGAAGCCGCTTAAAATACCAAATGCTGAGAAACTTTTTACAAAAAAGTCTAATTTTGATGAAAAGTTCCCTGCTGGAGATGCGAGAAAAGGGGCTATAGCTGAGCTAAAGCTTAAAGCAGAGCAAAGTAGGTCTGTCTTATTATGTTTATGACTTCAGCTTTGTGACGTTTTTGTGTTCGACATCTTCTCGTTGCAGTTTAAAGGTATCAGGAAACCAGCTTAAAAACCCAAATTAGTCGTTTCGTCTCCAAATTGTCAGCGTTCATCCTAAATCCTCGTTGGTCTTTTTGTTAGCTTCTAGCCAGGGGAGATTGTTGTCACTGCTATGGAAACCAGCAGTCTGTGTGTCGATCTTCAGGGTTAAAAGGTGAATAAGCCGTTATAGGCTACATTAACTCCAGCGTTTGAGACCTATTATTGTTAAAACTGTGTTGAATGATCAGCAGAGCTTTATTTTACTGCAAAGAAGGGTTATTTGACTTTTACCTAAAACCCTAATTCTGCTGTGGAGCTGCAACAGGGCAGTAAAAGAGCTGCATGCTGCTGACCCCTGTTCTAGAAGGTCTGAAAAACAAACATTCCATTCATTTGTTTTGTAAATCAACCTGCCTAATTCATACACAACTCAGAAAATCTTTACACCAGCTCTTGACTGGAACTGTCCATAAAACAGCTAACAGAAAAACCACAAACACTGGCATGGTATCTCACTAGGACTGCATGCAGAAGAAGTGGAGCATTTCAAACAAGAGATATTTTTCTACTAGGGCGTTTGTTACCAACGCAAAGGAAGAAGGAACGTTTCCCAGTAGGATTGCATTCATCTTTGTGGTGAGAGTATAAATATCTTCACTTCTTCTGTTTGCTGTGGTCATCATTGCATGCCAGTTTGAAAGTAGCGATGCTCTGGAATGACGTTGAGTACGATCTTAACATCTAGGCGGTGAAAAAGTTTCTCTCAGAAACGGATCTGAAATGGATCGCAGTCGTCTTGCTGTTCTCAGGTCAGTCACTTTGTCTTTGCTTAGTCAAACTAATAGAGGAGAGAACGGCACAACTTAAGCCTGGTTAAGAACAATGTGTCATTTTATTTCAATGCCATAATCCACACATCTCTGCTACATCATTTTATCCCAAAATCTGACATCTATGATCTATGAAGACACAGGAGTACAAACATTACAACTTAGAAGAGTTTGTAATATATGCTAAAAAGTCTGGTACAGCAATGCCAAACCCAGTGAATTCAATATAACTGTGTTGTGAGAACCAGATGATGTTTCCAACCTAAATACATGAAAGTAAATTTGTTAAACTATAATGTATTAAATTATGATTAGAAAACACAGCTTTGAACAGCTGTACACACATAAAATCATCCTATTTTTCATGTAAACGCAAAGAACAATGAATTAATGGCAGAGAAGTTGTGTTTTGGTAGTGACTATTAATGTTCAAAACATTTCCTTCAAAACATTAGAAGTTAACTGGTCACCCTGTGGCCAGGATGGACAGGCATGCAGTCTCACTTCTCGCTCTGAAATGCAGTGGCGTGGTTGAAATAAGGCTCCATTTAAGGATGAAAAGGAAAACGTAGGACGTTTTTATAACAGAAGTTTGTATCTAAAAATTCAAATCATGATGAATCTAAATTGGGAAAGTCGAAGTAAAATTATTTTATTTTATTTTATTTATTTATTTATTTATTTTAGTAAGCATTATTTTCACATGTGTAAATTTAGGAGTTAGGGAAATGATTAATTTCACTTGTAAATCAATACAGAACCATGCAATAAACTGTAAATGGTTTGAATGAGCATAAAGTTTCTTCTGTAATTTTACAAGCGCTCAGTATGAACCTCCTCCAGCTGTACAGACATCATGGTCAAATTTCAGAGATGATCCAGTCATATTGGAAGTTCACCAATGCGGAAATCACATTGTCCACTTGGGACGAATTCTCTCTTATTCACTCATCTTCCGGTGACGGTCAGAATCTCTATGACCCCCTCTTTCAACTGAATTGTGATCAATCTTTTTGAAAATATCTAAAGTCAGAACATGGTTTAAAATGCTGTTTTACTTTGTGGCTGCAAGTTAAACTGATTAAATAGAATGACCGATATAATGCAAAATATATATGTTTGTATGACTTATACACAATTTAGCACTTGACAAACATTTATCAAGTCAAGACAAAGTTTATTTAAGTAGTGCTTTTAACAACAGGTGTCGTCACAAAGCAGCTTTTCAGAAAAAATCTGGGTTCCAGCCTCCATGAGCGTCACCAATGGCAACAGTTGCAAGGACAAACTCCCTAAGAGTAAGAGAAAGAAACCTTGAGAGGAACCAAGACTCAGAAGGTCAACACCGGACAGCAAACAGTGTTAGTATAAAGTATTATAGTACAAAACAGGGAAAAAAGGTGGAGCGATGGCTAAGTAGATAGTTTGAGTTCATGCAGCAGCATCAGCAGCATCAAACTATGATGAAAACAATTGGCTTTTATTGTATTAAAACAGTCCTCAGGAGAATGCTGGAGAAATATCTGTATCAGTTGCTGTCCGTATTCACAGACGCTGCTATGGGAAATCAAGAGCATGTCTAAACGCATCTTCTACTGGAACCTGTTTACCTACATGAAATATCAATGTATTAATGTTATGTTAAATATCCACCTCTTAAACTCATACATGAAATAGCTGTCTGAACACCATGGATGGATGCAGACTGGACTGAAGTGTTTTGAAACCATTGTAATTCTGTTCTTCTGCAGTTCAACACTAATATTAATAGCTTTTGTTTGTTCTTCACAGCTGTCTGTGGTGTATCTGCATATGTTCCTCATCGGTATCACTTTGTGAATGAGAATAAAACCTGGACTGAAGCTCAGAGCTCCTGCAGACAGAACTACACTGATCTGGCCTCCATCAACAACCAATGGAGGAGATGAAGGACCTGAGTGCTACTCTGAAAGAAAAAGCTTGAAGTCTCGTTTGGATTGGTCTAGAAAAAGGGAACACTGGGAAATGGCAGCGGTCTCTGGCAGAGGGAAATTTCTACAGTGAGAGAGACGCCTACCGAAACTGGAGCCTAGGAGAACCAAACAGTATCTGGCTTGGAACCTGGCTTGATGATGATCGTAATACACCACGCAAATGTATGTGTTATGACGGTGAGCACATAGAGATACATGTTAATGAGTGACATCATCACCTTATAAATTGGGTTTATAATAAAATTAATTCTAACTGGCTGATAGACGTGAATCATGTTCATCTTTCTGTCTTTATGACACATTTTATTTTTTGCTTTATGAAGGTAAACAAGAGCGGTGCAGACTAGAGGTCAGCAGTGGGTCAGCACCATAACCTCAACTTCATCTGCACCACCTATGAATGTATTTCAGTGTTACTGGAATATTAATGTAAACACATCTCTAAACCCTTTTTTTGTTTTTCTCTGAAAGACTGAAACCAGATGTTCTCCTCTTCCACACCCAGCATCAGGAGATCTACAATTTTACTGCTTTTTTGTGCTTTCCTACATTTATGGGTAAAACTGAAAGTCAGCTCATCATCTAATTATAGAATAACTGATTTCATTGCTTTTTCTGAGTTAACTCAACTTGAGGAGACTCTACATTTCGCCCATCTCAGTCTTAATCCAGTCAAAAGTTCTCCAAACTCACATCTTTTTAATTCTGTATCTCATTTTGGTAAACAGTATAGAATCTATGCTTCCACTCACTTTCCCCGCCAGCTGGGACTAAACAAGGCAGCTCAGCATTTTCTCCTTGCAGGCTTCCAGTTGTGAATAAGTGTGGGATCCCTGGGTTTAAACTCACAACCTTCTGGTGGAGTTGAATGCTCAGCCCATTGCATCATGTCAAGTCTAATCTTTCACCCCAATATCAGTGATCCCACAACGGTCCATGACTGGAAGCACAAGAGGCAATGGTGGGATTGTGTGATAGAAAGAGTCTCAGCTAGTGATGACAATAAAAAAGTAAAAAAAAAAAAAAAAACAAGCAAACAAACACAAGTTCTCTTAGCTGAAAATTAAGAAAAAGAGCCAAGAGAACTTTAAATCTTTTGTCCCCAAGTGGAGCTAACTCCAGAAAATCAATTGCATCAGTTCCCTTATATTTTGAGCTGATTTCTCATTTTTTTACAGTGGAACTTTCTGATGCTTAATGCATTTGCCACAAGGCTGTTGTTCTTATAATATTCTCTTTACACCTGTCACAACATTTGATTTGAAGTGTATTTGCCTCTTTCCTGCTTTAGGTATAAATAAATGGGATTTCTTTGGTCCATTCAAGCCTGTGAACCTCATCTTTGTCTCCATTTATTCATTCATCCTGCTACATATTATGAAGAGTCCAGTGGTATAACTAAAGTCTACTGAGCCCTATAAAAACCAGTAATACCCTCTACAAATAGTATTTTTAGTAAATAAGAAAAACGACGTATATAACTTACATGTTCATTCAATTGTCATAAACAAGTCGATGCTCTCGCGACCCTGAAGGAGAAGCGGCTTAGAAAATGGATGGATGGATAGAAGTCGATGCTCTCAAGCATACTACTCCACCAAATAGCGTTTAACTAGAATCTAGATGTCTAAAGTAAATAAAAAAGTCAAGAAAGCATTTTTGAGGTCAACTTGCTCGTGATGGGAATTTTTGAAAGATTTTTATTTATTTTTTTAACAAAACCACATGTATCACCATCATTTGCACCATTTGGAATTCTTAGAAAGAAACTGGAACTGATACAGTTTATCAGATGTCTTGTTGCCCCCACCCCGCCCCCCTCTGTGAGTATTGAGCAGTATACTATGCGCTTTATCTATGTCACTGTGAAATGGTACGGTTCCTACCATTTGAAATGGTACGGCTTCCTAGACAATTGTTCCTACTACAGATGGAATAATGGTGACCTCAATGATGTCACCACATCTACTCACATTCCTCACCCCCAGGTGATTAGCGACCAGCAATTTGGGTGACAAAAGTCACAATTGATGGCCATGATGCCAATGCAAATGTAGGGTCATTGCTCCATTTTTATCCATGGTTTTCTTCTATTCTCAATGACAGTTGCCATGATGTCACAACAGTTCCTCTAGAATGGGCTGAACTTCCACGTACCGCTTTTCAAGAGTATTCACGATGCCATCGAGCTGTCTCAAAAGCATAGGAACAATATGTGCTGTCAGATGGTGTCACCACAGCTCTTGAAAGCTTAGAACCATGTTGGAAAATAAATGCTATGAACACAAAGGCAAGCGCAGATCAGAATGTCGGTGTCCGAGGAAGACAAGGCCAAAAGAACATGGCTAGCTAAATATTCATGTTTGCTCCTTCTATTTGGTGTCAAAACATAATAAATGCATAAGAGATACATTCTGATGAACAAAGCCAATGAAGAATGAACACCTGATGGTATTTTTGCCGGCCTACCAAATTGCTACCAATTATAATGCTTCTCAGAGAAAATGCATATTTTTCTGTGCTGTGTGTTCTAGTTTCATTTAAAATCCCTAACATACCTTCCACAAAACAGCAGCGACTTGGCTGCAAGATCTGCCCAGACCAGCGATGCAAGACCATCCTGCTGTCTCTACTACACCAATGCTTTGAGCCATAGCCCATGCAGAGTAGTTAGGTTTCCTGATGGACTGGCGTGGCTGTACTTCAGCTTTGAGAAATGTGAACTGTTTGCAATTTAAGTGACCCTTATTAGTCCCACAACAGGGAAATTTCATCTCCGCATTTATCCCAATGAAGTAAAACACCACATACACACTAGTGAGCACACACATACTAGGGGGCAGTGAGCACACTTGTCCAGAGTGGTGGGCAGCCCTATCCACGGCACTCGTGGAGCAGTTAGGGGGTTAGGTGTCTTGCTCAAGGACACCTCAGTCATGTACTGTCGGCGCTGGGGATCGAACCTGCAACCTTCCGGTCCCAGGGCCAGTTCCCTAACAGTTGTAATACAGAACCCTTCCAATTTTATTGACGTGTAGATAATGATAAGCTTCCATGCTTTTATAATTTTTCAGCTCCTCGTTGTCTACACCTTCAGAAAAAAACAAGGTAGTTGATAATGTCAACATATGTAACATCTGGCCAGAGTTTCACATCATCAACCCAGATTTGGGATGTATTCCATAGATGAGGAACAGGCATATGGTGACACTGTTTACAGTTCTTGTTAAACAATCGTGTCCATGATGCCACCATGACAGAACTGCTACATTCTTGTAACGTATTCTTGATAATGATAAATCTCTTTAGCCTTGAGCTAATCTGTATGCTGTTGGTTGTCAACAACAAATGCATAGTGGAAGTCGTCCCATCCCCATTCCCATTCCCGTTCCAAAGACGTAATGATAAATGTTGCTGTCTAGGAAAACTGTGAATTTGTGCGTGGAGTCCGTATGTTTTACCTGATGTCTAAGCCATCTTTTCTGTCAGTTGTGCCTGCTTTCTGACCTTCTCCTTGTCTCTCTGGATTTTGAACATGGATATGCCTTTGATATTGACTACCATCATTTTGAATCCTGCCTGGACTTTCTGGACTTTGACTGCTGGGCTGCCCTAGATAAAAGGATTTATGCCTGCAACTGACCTCGGTGGCATTTCTTTATGAGGTTCTAGAGGGTCTGGAAAACATTGAAGCAACACTGCTGAGAATTTGTTTTAATGTTGGCTGTCACTCATGCACACTTGATAAAATCTCATTCAAATAGCTTTACGTTTCCTGCACACTGGCTAATTAAATAACCAAATCAGACCCGTGATGGTATCTCACCAGGACTGCGTACAACAGAGGTGGGGCATCAAGACGGAGCTATAGAGAGGTGAGATACTTTGTATGAACATAACGTGAGGAGAACAGGATCAGAAGTACATCACAGGGACTAAGAACTGACTTATTCACTTTTCCTGCAGGGTGTTTGTACCAAATACAGAGGACCACAGAACATTTTCTAGAAGGATAATATTCATCTTTATGGTAAGAGTTTTAATATTTTCCATTATTCTGTTTCTGATTATCATAATTACATTTCAGTGCAGTGATGTTATGAAATGAAATTGGTTCCTAAAGTAAGAACTAAACAGTTCTGAAATATGGTTTCTCTCAGAAATGGATCTAGAATGGATTACAGTCGTCTTGCTGTTCTCAGGTCAGTGGGCACTTTGTCTGTACTAAAGGCTTTACTTAGTCCAACTAATAGGAGACAGTGGGGCACAACTTAACAGTATTTGAGAAAAATTTTGTCATTTTGTATATATATATATATATATATATATATATATATATATATATATATGTGTGTGTGTGTATTAATGAAAGAGTGTCAAACACAGTTTGTTTGTTTTTGATCATATATGTATTTTATTTGCATCATTGTTGTAGTGAATAGTTGAATAATCTGTAAATGAAATGAATATATCCAAGACCAGACAAGACAAAATCTCAGACTGGCTGTTATTCATTGGCAGGAGTTAAAAGAGATAAAAGATGCAAGATACTCTCAAAGCTAAAAGAAAAAAAAACAATGAAATCTGACAGCACAGTGAATATCCCTGCCAATGTTACTAATGAAAGATTCCACCGAAGGCAGTAACCTCAATCGGTCTTACCCCTGTGTCGTGGAGTTTTTAGGGATGCCAAAAGTTATCTAACCTCAGTCCCATTTCAGGCCATCATGCAAAGAAATAAATTAATCTCATGCCTAAAAGTTTGGTCAGTCTTTGTCAAACTCATACCAAATGAGCCTAGAAAGTTTGCAACATCCAGTACAGAAGAATCTGTTACATTACTCTACCTTGTAAGTCGACATGGCTCTTTTGCTTCTGATGTCATCTTTTCATGTGTTGAGCTGAATTTTGTCTTGTCTGCAGACTGCAGGCGTATGGATGCTACAGAATGCACCAACAACTTCAGTTATTTCAGAGAAGCATCTGTTTGTCTGCATGACACCCATGTATGTGAATGGGAGTCAGATTCTGTATTGCCCATTTCATCAACACACACGTGTATATTAGGGGGTCTCACAGTATGATACAGTGTGATTTGTACATTAAAAAATCCCACTTTTAGCCTACAGTAGTTTGTGCCTTGTTCTTGACTACATGGAACAGCTTTCTGGAAACCATCCTCAACCTGTTTATTTATGTTGTGTGTGTACATTGCGTATGAGAGAGGTTTCTGTGTTGTGTTTCTGGCGTGATCTGAATGCACTGAAGACTGCACAGAACCATTTTAAAACCATTGTATTTCTATTCTTCTGCAGTTTAACACTAATTATAACAAATTTTGTTTGTTCTTCACAGCTGTCTGTGGTGTTTCTGCATACGTTCCTCACCAGTATCACTTTGTGAATGAGAGTAAAACCTGGACTGAAGCTCAGAGCTACTGCAGACAGAACTACGCTGATCTGGTCTCCATCAACAACATGGAGGAGATGAAGAAGCTGAATGCTACTCTGAAAGACACACCTAGAAGTCTCGTTTGGATCGGTCTAGAAAAAGGGAACACTCGGAAATGGCAGTGGTCTCTAGCAGAAGGAAATGTCCCCAGTGAGAGAGACGCTTACCGAAACTGGAGCCTAGGAGAACCAAACAATAGTGGAGGGAAGGAGTTCTGTGTCGCAATGAAGAAAACTGTTGGAACCTGGCTTGATGATGACTGTAATACACTGCGCAAATTTATGTGTTATGATGGTGAGCAAATATAGACGTGTTGAAGTGTGAAACACTGAACTCTAACTGGCTGATAGACGTGAATCATGTTCATCTTTCTGTCTTTGTGGAAAATGTTATTTTGTGAATTATGAAGGTAGAAATTTACATGATGTGCATCATATAACCAAGTTTTAATAAGGTCATTTTTATGTGTCTTAGAAAAGAAGACAAACACTGAAAGATACAGATTGATTTATACTGAGATGACCTGGCGTGGTGCTCAGAGCTACTGCAGAAATCATTACACAGATCTGGCCAGTGTGAGGAACCAGACTGAGAACCAGCAGATCAAGACAGCAGCACAAGCACCTCAGGATTATTATTTATGGATTGGCCTATTCAATGACTCCTGGAAGTGGTCAGATCAGAGCACCTCCTCATTCAGATACTGGGCACCTAAGCAGCCAAATAATTATGATGGAAAGGAGAACTGTACTGCTGTATCTGTGACTACGCCAGGTACAGTGGGTGGCTGGTATGATGTGAACTGTGAAGTAAAGATCCCATTCATCTGCCTTGAGAGTGAGCTACACTTCACTTCTCCAATAATATGTTTATTTACTGCTTATGCAGAACAAATTTGTTTTTGTTGTTGTTTAATTATTGCTGTTGTTATAGTTTATATTTGAGAAGACACTGAAATCTCAACAGTCTTGTCATTTTTTCCTTTTGTGTCCAGATAAGCTGATCTTGATCAAGCAGAATCTGACCTGGAGTGAAGCTCTGAGATACTGCAGGGTGAAGCATGTGGATCTGGTCTCAGTTCACTCTGAGGAGATCCAGCTCTGGGTGAAGGAGGTGGCACAGAACGCCTCCACTGAACATGTGTGGCTGGGTCTGCGTCACACCTGCACCCTCAGCTTCTGGTTCTGGGTGAGTGGAGAGTCTATCTGCTACCAGAACTGGGCTCCAGGTAACGGGACAGGAGAAGAAGACTGCAGCCCTGTAGAGAGAACCGGAGCGGTGCAGGCTAGAGGAGGTCAGCGGTGGGTCAGCCTGCCTGAAACCCAGAAACTCAACTTCATCTGCCTCACCTATGAAGGTTAGTTACTGTTACTATTGTTACTGTTATTAAGTGTTACTGGAATATTGATATGGATTGCATGAAAGATTGAATGTTTTTGTTTTTCTCTTCTGAAGACTGAAACCAGGTTTGCTTCCTCTTCTTCAAAGAACATCCAAGGTTCTACAGTTTTCACTCTATTGTTTGTGCTTTCCTACATAATGCAAGGTAAAATTAGTCTTTCAGCATGAAATATAATTACATGTTAAATATAGTTTGGTGTGTTTGGTTTGCAGGATTTTCCGTTCTCACTTACTTTTTTCTTCAACTTAGTTACAATGTACCATTTTAAATATTTTGCATTGTTAACCTAAACTTATAGTGCTAAGAATGTGATTCAAGCCTAAAGTTGATTAATCATTTGTAATTTTTAATTGCACTATATTTCTTATTTAGTTTTATTTGTTTGTTATTGTTTTTTTTTTTCTTTTGTATGCATTATATACATTTTCATAGGCATAAATTTCACCATAAAGCTCAAATTATATTCAAGATTGTGTTTCATACCGGTTATCATTTTAGTAATGTGTAATCATTAGGCATTCAATTCTGGAAGCTACATTATTCCTCTCAATTTAAATAAAGATGAAAAATGAATTTCAGTGCAAGAGTTTTGGTCTTCATTCATCCAGTCAGCTGTGTATTATGAAGAGTGCAGTGATGTAACTAGGATCTAATGAGCCCCAGTGCAATAATAATAAAAATAAATAAATAAATAATAATAGTTGATACAAAACTTACTTTCACAGAATGACCATGTACCTAATTCGCTTGTTTATTTACAATTATGTTGCAAACAATTTCGAGCTTTCACAGAATTACACTGCATCCCACTAGTGTCTATAAATAAAATTGATACCTAAGTTTTAAGATATTGATTTTAGTCCTGCAACGGGGAAATTTCACCCCCATTTTTAACCCATTCATGTAGTGAAACACCACATACGCACTAGTGAATGCACACACACTAGGGGGCAGTGAGCACTCTTGCCCAGAGGGGTGGGCAGCCCTGTCCGCAGCGCCCAGGGAGCAGTTGAGGGTTGAGGGGATCAAACTGGTGACCTTCCGATTATAAGGCTGGTTCTCTGAACTCCAACCCAAGTAACTTTAATTTAAGGAACCTAAAACCTTAAATAAAAGAAGACAAACACATGGGATGCAGATCTGCAAAAGCACCCAGCAATTCAGGGCTCCAGAGATCCATACCTTCGACGGGTTTCCTCCTTGGGATGCAGTATCAGTATGCAGATGGAGGTTAAGGCAGAAGTCAAGACATTTAGGCATCTGTTTATTGTTGATGGACATGTATGAAAAAGGTTTAAGAGCTCTGTTTGCTACGACTGCTCGGCTGGATAAACAGCTTTGAGACCAATCAGGAGACCATAAAATTACTGAAATGAAAACAATGATCTGATCGTATATCACTAGATTGCACAAGACAGGAATAATAAGCTCATAGCTATTATCCAAGAAGAACACCGAAACGAAAACAAAAATCATTTTGACCACTGCGAAGTGTGGTGGTGGTTGTTTTTCACATTTTAAGGCTATCCTGTAACTCTAATTAAAGTTGACCTATCGTGCCATCCACAGTCCAAAAATATTCTGTTGCAGAAAGTGACCTTATCTCAGCTTTTTTTGCAAACAATGCCATGGTAACACTGTTGTCGCTACAGGCCTGAGTACATAAAGAAATGCAGGCCCTTGTGAATGGTTTGAAATGAATGTGGTTTAAGGAATCTAAAGCATTTATTCAATAAACTAACTCCTTAAAAGCATAACTGACCCATAAATGTCCCTTTTTTTACCCCCACCTCCACTCCTAATGGTCATCCACAGCTTCCTTTTCCACATTTCCTTTTTCCTTTTCCTACGTTCCCTTGCTCATTCATCAACATGGGGAAGATGAGAGAATTCACTAATGGAATGAGATATATATGTATATGTCACGCTTGCTTGTTCTCAATCGGACTCTCCTTATGTTATGGACTCCACTCCCCAGAAGCCTTCCATCTGTCATGTGACTCCATCAGCCAATCACAAGCCAGCCAGCAGATCCCAATCACCTGAATATTGATCACCATCACCTGTGTGTCCACATATAAAAGCCTCTCAGATTTGTCTTTTTGGTTTAGTCTACCTGTGTGTTTGCTTATGGTGATGACCCTTGCTTGGTTATTTGACATTTGACATACTGTGTCCACTCAATCTGGATGCTGACCTGGTCTGGTGTTAACCCTGTTGCTTCAGTTCATTCTCCTTTTAATAAACCTCACGGTTTATCTTTTGCACACCAGTGTTTAATTCATCAACCCAGCATTACAGCCTGAAAAAGTCTCGTTTAGAACAGCTGGAACTGTCGTGGATTTTCCTGAAAGAGGATGCATGTTTTGCTTGTTAAAATGTGTCCATGGATCATGGTTGGAGACTGGCAGAAGATACCATTAGATACAATTAAATGCCACTTCCTTACCAACAAACTATTTAGAAGGCCTATCACAAGAAAGCCTTTTCTTTTTTCTAACCATGAACAAAACACTTAGAGTAGCTTTTCTGGAGAGTCAGATCATGTGAGATAAAAAAATACAGTATTTTTTTGGCAATAAACATCCAAGTTGGGTTTGGCATTACAAGAAGAATGTTGTGGGATTGAATTTGCACAAAAAGCCTAGGATCCTTGTTAAAATATCTAGCATCATGGATAACTGGGACCAATTAAATTAGACACACGAATTCGTTATCACTGCCACCTTTGTTGAATATAAACATTCCCTTTCCAACAATACAAATTAGGCTAAAAAACAGCACAATATGCCACAATGAAGAAATGAAGTGATCGTTTCAAACTGTTTTGGGCTTCCTCTTGTTCTTGTTGTCTTAAAATACAAATTAAAATACAAAAAAAAAATATAAAACAAATCAGGAAGGGGCAAATCCTTAGTAGGGCACTATATAAAAGGGATTAAGATCTGCAAATGGGCCCAGTAGTCCAGGCCTGTGAAGTATGGTGGTGGATGTCATATTTTGAGGCCATGTTGTAATTCTGATTTAAATTTACCTGCCGTCTGCCTCATCCCAACATTGAAATTCTGTTGGAGGTAGTAAACTTACCTCAGCTTTTTTGCAAATGCTGCCATGATAACACCTTTTTCTCTACTGCCCCGAACATGTAATCATATGCAAAATGAGTACACATGCTGCATTATTATACTGATACATCCATTATCTAAAGGGCAATAGCTCCTAGGCATGTAAACACATGCAAAACATTTACCGTGCACTGGCCATGAAAAATGGATCCTTGTGTATAAAGACAACTTGTTTAATGATGCCTTTGTACGTAATCCCAACATATAGACACACTAACAAAAGAAATGACTCCAAAACAACTGTTATTGACCAGAAAGTCAGTGACCACCTTACATTTATTTAATGTGTAGTCAAAACAGCCATTAATTAAAGACATATTTATCAACAACAACAAAAATGCCCAAAAGCCTCAACGACATGCGGGTCCACCCTTTGACTTTGTTACAAGTCCCATTCTTTTTGCTTTCAGTTTTTCAAATAAATCTGCTGGGACATTTTTTCACATCTCCAGAGTTCAGTTTTAGATGTTTCTTCTATTGCTTCTAATGATCCAACACATACAGTATATGAACCTCAACGTGTACAGTATTTCTGATTTATGCAGTTTAAGGGGGCCCCTGCGGGTCCTAGGCAGCTGCCTGTCTTTGCCTAGTGCAAAGACTTAAGACTTTGGGACGGAAACACCTGTGGATTATTTCGAATCTGAATCAAGAGTGGAGCTTTTCTGCTTTCTCTAAAAGACAGCTTTGAACGCTTTTTATCTGATGGGGAAAGTTTTCTGGTCTTTCTTTGGTTTTATTACCTGCCCGAGCAGCAGGTACGGTATGAGAGCAATGAGAGTCAGACGTTAAAACAGGCAGATTATACTGACAGTGTACAACGCTGACGTGCTGCTGGAAGAAAAGGAAAGCCAACTCTGTTGACGAATTCCCTTCTTTGATCGCTTCCCTTTCCATTGCCATTTTCCTGCTTTCCCACCAGCAGTGAACTGAACAGGGTTTGGCTGGAAGCGGACCAAGACTCCCAGGTTTGCTGGACCGGTTGTGATCATATCCCGTTCAGAAGCTTCATCATCCAGCCTTGAAGTGCACTTTTTGGCTTGATAATATAACTTGACTTTTGTTAACCTTTTGAATGATAGATCAAATGGATAAACAATGAAGAACAGCCTGTTTTGCTCATGTTTACCAGGGGCGCCGGTGTTTGTGGAGGGCACTCTATACGGTGACTTGTTGTTTACTGTTGCAGACTTAGTAGTAACACTTTCAGACCCTTAGAAACCTAAAACTTTGGTCATTTTTGGGTCAGTTACAATTGCAATTATAAAGTATCTACATGTGTCAGTCAAACATACCATATGTTGTTATTTTCAGGAGAGGCTACTCAGGTATGCCATTGTTTGAGATCCAGGTCCAGGGTGGGAATAGAGCTGTAAAGGACCCATTCTGGGTGGACTGGCCCAATTATTGGCCCAAACCTGGCCCAAATATTATTTCTCAGCCTCTAACTTGTCCGACATTGGACGAAGAGCACTGCTGGCTGGATATATTTGGGTGTTGAAAGACTCTGGTGTCTGTAAAACAGTGCCATGACTCACGCCAACCCCACACACACATCATCATGCCACTACCTTGGTGTTGTCACTGCTATGCTGAGAATGGCCCTTCACTCAATTAATATCTGGTCAACTGGTTTCCCTGTCCCAGTTTACTACAAGAAAACTTTATCTTGAAATATAATAATTTAAAAATTAGTTCCTGTTGCAAAATATTTGAAAACCCTAAAATCAATTAGCACTGGCAGGTAAATGAGTGACCTCATTTATCCAAGAACAACAGAACTCGTTTCATACATGCTTTCAGATGACCCTGCATGAACACAACCACTCTGCAACAACAATGCCAAGGCAAGTACAGTAAAACGCCTACAATGGTGCCACTGTCTCAGCCTGCCGTTGGTGTAGGGGGGCGTGTGTGCATTGGACAGAATTAAGGGGGCCAAGACTGATTACAACACAGAGGACTTTCTTAACTTTCTATATACAGCCCCTCTGGCACCACCCAGTGCTTTGGAAAGCACCAGTGGGACAGTGCCGTGGACATTACAGCAGGTTTGCCTGCCACAAAGGACATCGTAGAAGGTCTGTCTGCCTCCACGTATGCCAGTGCAGCCCAGCCTGCACCTGAGAACACTGGTGCCACCCAGTCTGAAGCTGCTTCCAGTGCAGCAACCCTTGACCAGCTGGCCTCTGAGTTCTCTGGCCAGCCAATCTGAGTCCCCTATCCTGTGCTGCCCTTCAAGTTTCCTGCCCTGCCACCCTCTGAAAAGCCAGCTATTCTTGTTGTCTGGCCCACATTTTTGCTTATCTTCATGGCTTTGCCTAATGCTTTGGTGAACACCAGCACTCCAGCACCAGCTTCCCAGTGTCTTGCTCTAGCGCCGGCCTCCCAGTGTCGCGCTCCAGCATCAGCCTCCCACCACAATTCATTTCCTGCTCCATGCCTTTTCATTTTGCAGCTCGGCCAGTTGCCCTGCCTTTCAAATGGCTCTTTCTGTAGCTTATAGCTTTTATTTCAAAGTTTTTTATTTACAACTGTCAAAACATAAGTAAAGCATGCCAACCTTAAGGTCAAACCACTTATTTGAAGGATTGTTTCCCTGTCCACTTAAATATTTTCTTAAGTGATCTTAAAGAAAGTGTTTGTTTGTTTACCCATCTCCAAGCCTCTCCTCGAGGAAGCCCAGTATTATATGTAGTTAACACTAATCTTCCGCGAGCTACGAAAATTTTCGTAAGGGAAACCAGCGACCATGTAGCCCACTCCCCTGCTGTGAAGCGATTAACGCCCATTGTCTTGGTAATGATATGGAGTGCGGTGGAAGTGGAAACCCCCCATGACCACAGAAAACTCCTACAGCTCCCAAAGCACCTAACATGACACAACTTGAAGGTGAACTTCAAGTTACAACCCGAGTGTATATGTTACCGATCCGACAGCGCGACGGAGAATCTGTAGAATCGTGTTTCAAAAGTTATAATTCAAGGGCGCGTAGTAGCGACGGACGGAGCAGTGGCGATTTCTCTAAGACTGCAAGGGAAGCTCAGCTTGCCCTAAAATGTCAAATATGTTCAGTTGTGTTAACATTTCATTCACTACAAATGCGTTAAAAGCTGAGTGTCTTTTCACTTCAACAGGACCGCTCATTCAAACGGGACGTTTTTTTCATTGCTTCGAAACTCGCCGGTCATTGGATAAATGCTACGATTTTGTCCCGCCCCCGAACGCAGAGCGTCTCTGTGGTGAATGGAGCTGTGGGCGGGTCTGGACGCGGAGCTTCTGCAAAATGATTGAAGGATCAGACGAAAGGCTGAATCCTGTTTTGATTGACAGCTATTTTTACCCATTTACGTCAAAAGACAAACTGCAACCCATTTCTTGGCGTTTACTTGGTGAAATTACTTGTGCATTTCCGTTGTTCATTGTGTAAATAAAACACACTCCTAGTATTTCCTTGTTTCAGTTTAACATAATTTCAACATTTCCTTGTACGAGTCTAATTTCGTTTCGTTAGTTTGTTCAGTCAGTCGTTCATACTGTTGGCAAGGTCGAAGTGAACTAGCCAGCAAACAAGGTTCACACACAGAGCTGCTGTCTCAGTCCTCCTCTGTGAATTAACATAATAAAGGGTGATGTATGGTCCTGCTAATTGCTGGCAAGAAGGAGGGGTGATGTCCTGAGGATCTTGAAATCTCAGGAGGGCTAGTGTTAAAAAGCAGCTCCTGGTTTGACCAATCAGTGCTCAGTAAATTGAGCTCATGATGTAATTGATGATATTAACGAGTCTCTGTGGCGGCTGTGAAGGCGTCAAGGAAAAATATGGAACCTAAGAAATTCTTGTTAGTTTTTATAGTTTTTAGGTTTTTTTGAATTATGAATGTGACTGTATTCTAATGTTTATTGTGATAAACTCACTGCTGAGGGAAACTGTTTAAAAATTCGCTTAGATGCCTAAAACTGTTGCACAGTGCTGTATGATTCGTTTGAATGTGGCCATGCTAGAGAGACCATTCTCTGCTGACTTCATGAGATTCCATCTTGCTTTGTTTTATGCAAATGATTACTGCCAACCACAAAGACATGAAGTTGTCTCATTTCCATAAGCCTGTGACTGTTGTTGCACTATGAGATACCACAAGGCTTTCTAGATTGTTATCCATCTTGAAACACCAAAAACATGTGCGCTGCTATCACACATAGTCGGAAATAAAGTTTATTGGGAGAAAATGTGAACACTGCTAGTTTCACCACCTTCTAAAGCTGGTTACTGTTTGCTTTGGGTGCACTAAATTGATGGGTCCTTTCAGTAAACCCCTCATTTTGTATTTAGCTTAGAGTCTGGTCTTATCCTTACAGCTGAGTGAGTGATACAGCGTGCTAAGATAAACAGAATGCTCAGGAGCTTTCAGAAGATTATAGGGCACTTGCAGAGAACTTTCCAAGGCGGTCAATTCACAGTAGAATGAATTCTAAATCAGTGACAGCCAATCCTAAACTTCATGTGAATAAGAGAATGTGATTGACACTTATTATGGCCATTTTACAGCTTTATATTTTGCGCTGCCTGATGTGTCCAGGTGAGAGTATGCTCTGTCCAGCAGGTAGATTACTGCATCATCCACTCCAATGCCATCCCGGTATGCAAACCTCAGAGGGTCAAGAGCTGTTTTGACCAGAGGTCTCAGATGAGCTAGCACCAGCCTTCAAGTGTCCTCATTAAATTGGATGTCAGTGCAACCAGTGGATAATCAAATCAGTGCTGTCGGTTGCCTTTTCTTGGAGACAGGAACCACACAAGATGTTTTCCACATCTTCAGGCTGCAGCTTAGATTGAAGATGTGCTGAAGAATTCCACACAGCTGCTCCGCAGACAGTTTCAGCACCCTGGCTTCAACGCCATCAGGTCCTGCTGCTTTGCTCTGCTTGAGTTTTTTCAGTTCAACCTTCACCTGATTAGCAGTGAATGTAATATCACTGCATGGTCCAGTTGTGGGGAGAGGGTGAGAGGTGTCTATTGCAGTGAGTGGTTGCTGATGGTCACAGGTGTGAATGGCTGTGGTGGAGGAAGGTGAGGCTGTGGATGGCCCATGGTGTAGTTGTATAGGAGTGTTAATCTGCTTAGGAGATGGACACAATGGAGCAGGAGAGGAGCCGTTGTCAAACCGCACAAAGAACTGGTTTAACTCATTCGCCCATTCACGCTTTCCCTCTGCTGGAAAAGGGCTGCACTGGTTGAAGCCAGTGATGTCTTGTAGGCCTCTCCAGATATCACGAGCGTTATTCAGCTCTAGTTTTCCAGCTTGGACTTGTATTCCATACCACTTCTGAGTGTATTTGTATGCAAAAAGATTTGGTCAGTTGGTCTAGCCACACATTTTCTTTCCTCCACAGCTTGTGAAACCACAGTGTTTAGATCAAAACTGCCTTGAAAATATGTGGTTTTGCTACTACATGTTGAAGAAACACATCCAGAAGTACACAAGCTTAATGCATACATGGAAGGTATATTATTAGCATCTATTTACTAAACAAATTCACACAAGCAGCCATCAAGGGCTTTCTGCCTACAAGGAAACTGGTGCTACATGCTGTTATTGTAATCAGCACTGTGTGGATCTGCACTGCAGTTTGTCCTCAAAGCCCTAACTTCCTCTGTCTCATATCACTCCACTGCCTTTGTGCACAGCTGAGGGGGAAGGAAGATTATTCTGCACCATTTGCACTGCATGGCAGCCTCAGGGGCTCAGGATGGAGCTAGCAGTGTGTGTCTGTATGCGTACGTGTTTGTGTGTGGTGATGAAAAATGGCCTACTGAGCCAAGTGGCCACAAAGTAGATTTTAAGAGCCTAAAGAAGATTGAGTTTTTTGACCAATAATAGCAGTGGCGGAATACAACGACAAGGCGATTTGTTAATAAATAGCATTAGATAGCATGAAGGCCAAATGTAAATGAATTTACTAAAGCACAATATAGACAATTTAACAAAAAAACTCGACATCATATGTATTATTATTATTATTATTATTATTTTATTTTTTTATTTTTTGTATTTATTGAGTCCACTGTTTGTTTTTATTGAAGCTTTCATTCTTCGTGGGAGACTCTCTTTCAGTTTTTCAAGAAACTCAGGGATATCTTGAAGGATATCAGGGCTATCCCTCAAGATACACTATGTTGCCAAAAGTATTTGCTCGTCTGGCTTCACACGCATATGAACTTGAGTGACATCCCACTCTTAATCCATAGGGTTTAATATGATGTCGGCCCACCCTCTGCAGCTATAACAGCTTCAGCTCTGCTGGGAAGGCTTTCCACAAGGGTTAGGAGAAGCACATTTGTGAGGTCAGACTCTGATGTTGGACGAGAAGGCCTGGCTCACAGTCTCCGCTCTAATTCAGCCCAAAGCTGTTCTGTCGGGTCGAGGTCAGGACTCTGTGCAGGCCAGTCAAGTTCTTCCACACCAAACTGGCTCATCCACGTCTTTATGGACCTGCTTTGTACACTGGTGCTGCAGTCATGTTGGAACAAGAAGGGGCCGTCCTCAAACTGTTCCCACAAAGTTGGGAGCGTGAAATTGTCCAAAATCTCTTGGCGCTTAAGCTTTAAGAGTTCCTTTCACTGGAACTAAGGGGCCGAGCCCAACTCCTGAAACACACCCCCACACCATGATCCCCCCTCCACCAAACTTTACACACATCACAATGCAGTCAGACAAGTACCGTTCTCTTGGCAACCGCCAAACCCAGACTCGTTCATTGGATTTCCAGTGGCAACGCTTTACACCACTGCATTCCATGCTTTGCATTGCACTTGGTGATGTAAGGCTTGGATGCAGCTGCTCGTCCAGGGAAACCCATTCCATGAAGCTCTCTACGCTGTTCTTGAGCTGATCTGAAGGCGACATGAAGTTTGGAGGTCTGTAGTGATTGACTCTGCAGAAAGTTGGTGACCTCTGCGCACTATGCCCCTCAGCATCCGCTGACCCCGCTCTGTCATTTTACATGGCCGACCACTTCGTGGCTGAGTATCTGTCGTTCCCAATCACTTCCACTTTGTTATAATCCCACTGACAGTTGACTGTGGAATACATAATAGTGAGGAAACTTCACGACTGGACTTGCTGCACAGGTGGCGTCCGATCACGGCACCACGCTGGAGTTCACTGAGCTCCTGAGAGCGACCCATTCTTTCACTAATGTCTGTAGAAGCAGTCTGCAGGCCTAGGGGCTCGGCTTTATACACCTGTGGCCATGGAAGTGACTGGAACACCTGAATTAAATGATTTGGAAGGGTGAGTGAATACTTTTGGAAATATTGTGTATCACACAATATCATTTGCCATATGTGTAGTCTTGTTATCCAAGTCAGACTGAGCCATAAAGCTGCTGCAATATCAGGTTCAGCTCAGTTTTGTCAGTTTCTCCAGATCAGTGTTAATGTTGTTTTGTTCCAGCCGGTCTATAAAGCTTCTTACAGCCCGTTTAGTTTGGCAAATGGTGTTGGGTTAATTTCTCGCTGATTCCAGGTTGTTCAGCTGCTCTTCTGTCACAACTGCCGACTGAAAAGCTGCTCAGTGGTGACATCAGTTTGGGAATTTAGTGTCGTCTCGTCTTCAGAGTCGGACCAAATTGGCTGTCAGTCAAATGTGATCTAAGTGTCCATTATCTGTTTGTGGAAAAGTAAGAAGTAAAAATGTTCAAAAGGCTTGAACCTTTTCTATAGTCATCATAGTTATGCTTAGCAATGACATCTCAGCGGAGTGATACAATGTTTGTGAAAAAAAAAAAGTGATGTTATGGTGAAATAACAGCACGGTTAGAACGGTTCTCAACCAATTAGCTAGTGTGGCTCGAACAAACTGTCATACAATAATCAATAAAGAATGGATTGAAAAATATCTGCTTACTATACTGTCAGTCTGAAATGGTTAGCCAGTTTTCTGGGTGGTGAAAGAAGACCACCTGATAGTGGCAGAACCTTTATGTGCTCATATATTTCAGTAGGTCTTGATGGTGAACAGTGTGCTAGGTGTTATCATTTTTATAGTTTCCAAATCATTTAAAAGAACCAATAAAGTGTTCAATATGCTGCAGGCCTCTTTGACTCCATTCATCATTTATCAGTTTCTGAACTCTGTTGACCAGATATTATTTAGGTGGTTGAGCATTCCCAGCATTGCTATGTTAAAAACTTGTTAAAACTGGTCCATTACCCACATATACCTAGCCAAAAGCATCTCTGTGGTCAGAAACAGTAACACTTAATATGAACCTTGCTACATAACATTGACATAACCATACCATAGAGATGTCATGGCAGATGTGCTCTGCTGTCACAAGTTATTGTCTGTTCATTTTATTCAACACTATCCTCCTTTCTAATCATTGGACCAACGCAGTTTGATTGACTCCTGCCACAGTGAGGCAGTGTTTGTCCTTTCATGTTGTGTCAGCTCTTTAATTAGCTTGTTCCTCTGAGACAGTCCACTAGGCCACACAATCCCTCTTTAATTAGCACACAGCCGGACACACAATAATGAAACACCCAGATAAAGCAGCTGCAGCTCCTTCTGATAAACCTCACTGCTTCATAGATACATGGAGTGCTATAGGGCAGAACTGGAGACTTGTCACCGAGACTCAGTCCAGTCCCATTTCGGGTGACTCAGGACTCAACTAGTGACTCAATAGACACCCCTTACCCAGTTGCCAGGTAATCTAACTTGAGTTTTAGTAAGTTAAGATCACATTCTTTGAGGAGTCTCACTAAAACGTCAGATGGCTTTGCTGTTGCACCATCTAGCTACCGTGTATTCTCTACAAACTACAGGCTAACCAACCATTTAACGTTGCTTTGTTCATTTGAAAGCCACACTTACCACACAAAACCCTTCAGTTTTATGATTCAGACTTAAAGACTAAAACTAAATTCTCAACTAAAGACTCCAGACTTGAGTCACACACTTATAATAACAGAGTTCCTTCTTTATTATTAAGGTTTTATGATGGACCATGGTCAAATTATCCAGACACTCCTTCTTGATTGATTTATTTGTACAACAATTGCCAACACATGTGCACAGAAAAAACATGGACCAATCAAAAGGGATGCACATGAACCTAGGGTCATCATGACCAATGCCAAGTGGAAGATTATAAAGCCCCCAAGAATTGAGCTGTGGAGCAGTGGAACTGTTTTCTCTGGAGTGATGAAGATCCACCCAATCAAGTTTCTCAAGTGAATAACTGATGTGATATTTGGTGATTATACAGTAAACATGAAAACTCATTAAGCTATTATGGTCTTATTGCTTTTAACCTTTGTGTATGTGTGTTTTGTATATATAATTTACCAGTTGACTTAAGTTATGAGATCATTTCATCATTTCTTTCCATTTTTACCAAAGAAGGAAGGAAACTTTTCAACTTTCAATGAAAGTTCATAGAAATAAAAGCTTTTTTTCAACAAAACTTGGACAATTCTTCAAACTCTGCAACATGAGGTAACAACTGATATCTTCAATTCATTCAAAAGCATCAATTATCTCAACAGAAATGGAGATAAATATTATCCTACATGTAATAGTAGTATAGTGAATCCATAATAACAATATAATCATTCTATAATGACAGTTTAATAATACAAAATTTAAAAATGTTACGTCCAAACTTTTAGTGCATGGTTTAAATATGGTCAAATGTAACGTTCCTATGAGAAAAGGTAGAATTTATATATGTGAACATTTTCACTGTTGTTGCATTCAGAGTTACAAACCATTTTTGTTCTTATCAGTGTGTTAGTCCCACATATCGCCAGAAGAAAACCTCGATTTTAAGAGAATCTCCTTTTTTACGGTTTTGACATAACTTGAAAATGGCTTTCGTCCTTTACGTTGTGTGTAAATTTCATGATGAATGGGCCAAAAGAAATGGCCCAAAATGACCTGGAAAAAATTCTGGTTCCATTGACTTGCATTAACAGTAAAGCAGGTTTTTTCCTTCTCCTGTAAAGTTACCGAGGTTTTCTTCCGACATGAGTAATATGCTGTGCAATTATGAGTGTTATAAGTATCACATATGTGTAAGCAAATTAAATTCCTTTAATTAAGTGACATTTTGTAAAATTTTTATTCACAGAAAACATTCAAGAGAAGGCCAAATCATTTTTGAAGCCACTGAAGTTGTCATTATTCAAATTGCGTCATTCTTATAGTTGGTGGGACTTCTTGGCATGAAACCCACAGGTTTGTGACTCACCAGAACCGTTTTTCGTTTAAAAGCCATGCTTTTGCACAGAGTTTCTCAGTGAGTGAGTTCTAATAACAGCGCAGTCAGAAAGGAAATGCACTTCTGGCCTTGCGTTAGCTGTGGGCGATCCATTAGGTCGTACAGGGGATTTGATTACTCGAGTCGGCTTTGCTCTGGCCGAGACTATATATTAGCCTGCCTGAACAGATGGGCCAACACTGCTCCTGAAATTACTACAGAAACGTGATACAGATCCATTTATTGCAAAGCCGTGGCAGCTGCTAAGTGGCTGTAGGTGGTTTGAATGACTGTTGGGGGACATCCAGCCAAAGGGGGCATGGTGATTTTCCACACCTGATCTCCCCTGCCTTGCCCTGCGTATTGGTGCTGCCCTCTTGTGCTTTCTACCTGCTTTTCCAGCCTGTGGGAGTAATGTGTGCATGCACGTGTGCTTCAGCCTTTTTTGCTGAGAGATTTAATTTGTCTGAAGTGGGGCTGCTCATGCCCAGTCACATCACAGGGGCCAGAGCAGGTGTTTAAAATTCATTCTGGCTTTTGCTGCCAGGCCTAGCGAGCAAGAGAGCAGAGAGAGAGAGTAATGGCTTTCTAGAGGCATCAAAGGTATTCACTGGCACTTGTATGCATAGAAGGGGCTGAGTGAATGAGAGAGAGAGAGAGAGAGAGAGAGAGAGAGAGAGAGAGCGGCATACACCTGCCCATTAAGTCATTAGCTTTTCATTCAGATGGATCTCCATGCTTCTCAAGGCTCTGGCCAGGAGCAGTTCCTCAGGCAACAATGAATAGTGTTGAAATCACTGCTAGTAATCTATTTTATTTAATCTAGTAAATGATTTTATTTTGTTAAACAGGACAAGGCCATGAGACCATGGAGGTTTTCTTCCTCCAAGTGACCTTACTTTGTCCCCACTGTTATTCATAGTCAGAGCCTACCTGCTATAAAGCTCTGGCAAATCACCCACCTGGAGAGAAGTAGCCTATGCCCAACTATGTGGACAGCCACCAAATTCTGTAAAAGTTAGGGCTGTCAAAGCGAACACCTTAATAACACATTAATAAAGTGTTAATAATGCATCCATAACCCATTCATGCAATAAATTACAAGTGAAATACAGAGAGAGCGAAAGATGGAAAGAGTGAGGGAGGCCCATAAATATAAACCCACATTAAATGATTAGATTTCCATGCAGATGGAAGCTTCTAAAGGCGCTAGGCCAGGAGTAAAGCTCGTCTGACAACAATGGAGAGTTTGGAAATCAGTGCTATTTATTTATTCACTACTTATTTATTTATTAAGCAGAGAAGGACCTTGGGAATCTTCTTCCCCCAAATCAACCCTAATTTCTCCCCAGGGTTAGTCCAAACCGACTGGCCGCATAGCTCTGCCCAATCCCAATTACTACCCACCTAGTGAGAACTGGCCAATGCTAGGTCAACCACATGTAGATAGTCACATAATTCTGTGTAAATTAGGGTGGTTGTAATCAATACCTTAATAACACATTAATAATGCATTAATAGCGCATCAAAGCAGTAAATTATTAAAGAGAGAGAGAGAGAAATATACAGGGAGAGATCCATGTGCACACCTGCCCATTTAGTAATTAGCACTCCATTTGGATGGGTCTCTGTGCTCCAAAAGGATTTTGCCAGAAGCAAAGTTCCTCTAGCAACAAAGACCAGTTGGGAGAAGAATTCTAGTAAGATCTTCATTTATATAAATTATTGCTTTATCCATTTGTCTGAGGAAATTTTAATTTTAGATGTTAACTAAAATGCATTGTTCTTTGCACAGCCCACACATTTTTAACAACTTTGCTTCCCCTTCAAATCATCTGTAGGTCCAGGCTGAAGCCCAGCTGCAGCGTGGTCCATGTTATGATAGAAGCTGCGATAGTAGCCCTTTCATTCGGCCACAGCTGTTGAATAATGATAAGTCAATTGTATTTCTGAAGAAAGTAATGTACTTTTTTACAGTAAGGAATGTACTTCTGTTCCTTTTTTGTGTTTGATTTCATTATGTTTTGTTGGTGACAGCATCTGTACTGCTTTGCATCTAGTCATGGCTCTGACTTTGAAGTTGTATGATTTTATTTTAAATGAAAAGGATCCCAAGAATAGAAAAATAGAGCCTAAGAAACTTCATATGCTTATAGATGGATATACTGAGAAGTTCTCTAAATTACTTGCTTGCTACATTTGGAAAGGTGTTTTTACTGCTGCTTAAGTCATTGTTTAATCAAAGTAGTAATACTTTTACTTATTCATGGGTCTAAGTTACTCTACCCACTTCTGTTACCAGTAGCATCACTAGTAGGGAAAGAACAAGACTTCATGACAAAAAGTTATACGACAGTTCATTATAATGTTGGATATTGCATGTCAAGCTATGGATTGAGCAAGCAGCAAAAAGAAAAAGTCTAGTTCCGCTCAAGAGCCTCCACTGTAACATGAGCCGTAAGGATGAGATCAAAAGGCTTCAATAACGGAGGAGTTGGAGTCGGTGACTGTGAATATGATGCATATATACACTCATTGGCTGGAACACATACTCCCTGGTTTTTCTCACTGGGTGTTGGTGATGAAAACTGGAATCTGCATCCAGTCTGTGGAAATTGAGCCATTTTCAAGTTCATGTTGAACTTTCCATTGACAAAATGGAATTAAATTACTAAAAGTAGTAAATATGCTCTGATGAAGCTGATTGCTTAGTGCCCTACAACTAACCAATGGAACTTCCATCAGGTCCAGACTTTTATTGTGCACTTCTAATACCTAAGCATTACCAATTTGCACTACAATTCATGAAGCTACTACATAACAATACTTAAGTTAAATGTGTCTGGGATTTTAAGGGGTTAATAAAGGCTGTCAGTTAGGCCCTTAGCTCCAATGGTTGTCTGAAGGCATCAGAGCAAGAGCCCTACCTTTCTAGTATTTTGACAATATGAATACTCTCTGAGAATCTTTGCTTGAGGAGTTCATATACTTCACAGTGGTTAATGTTTAAGTGCAGGACTTAAGTGGGAATTGTTTTCTGACTCTTTCATTTTCAAACAAATTGCAAGGAGAATTTCAGGTTTTTGGTATAAACAGAGAAGCAGCTACAGTCTTAGAAAGAAAGGTGTCAGAAGGGAAGTTAATTGCAAGGAAATGAAAGAAGAGCCCTAAAAACCGTTCAGTGAGTGCCATTAACTAGGTTGTAGAAGAATTTTAAAGTTTGAACACCCATAGCTGCAGACAGAAGCCCAGGTAGAGTGCATTGTACGTTGTTATGATATGATAGGGTTGCTCCACATAGTGAAGGTTCTATGTTAGTTAACAGTGGTGAACTGTGAGGATTAAAGCTAGGTCTTCAATTGGCGTCATAAATGGCAAATAATGTCAAAGTGGTCCTGCTGGCCTACGGTGTTTCAAACAGCATGTTAATGCCAAGCTTGTGGTGATGCACATAAATACTTCTGGCAGCTCTTTCTCAGACTTGTAGAAGGTCTAAAGTGGCACTTTCCTTATAAAATTGGTCCTATTCATTGTAAATCACTATCACTTTGTAATTATGTTGGTGTTTAATCCAACATGATGTTTAATCCAACCAATGGGAGAGCTCACCTGACTCTATCAACCTAGATACCCCAGGGGTAAAAGGTCTTTCTGATATAATCAAGATATAAATATGCAATCAAAGTATTTTATAATACTTATTAAGTTTGATTCTATTATCTAAAAATGGCAGACATGTATTTTTTTTTCATTCCAACAAATGATTAGACCCTCTGAAGTCCTGGGAAGGCCCTGAGGGTTCCCCTCCGCCAATTAAAGGGTTTTTCATAGACCCCTTAATTCATGTGGAGATCATTGAAGCTTTAAAAAGTACACATCTCATTTACAAGTATGGTTTTTGAAAAAAAACTCAATCGAAAAAGTCTGCGGGAGACCAATGACACTGCTCCAAAAACCCTTTTGGTACCTTTATTTTTCAGAATGTACAGCAAACTTGCGAAGCCATTGGTGGTGGTTAGCCCTGCTGTGCTGTTGTGGCTGATCATTAGCGGAGGAGTCAGCTGAGAAGATGCCTTTGGCTTCTCTCTGATCTTGGATTGGTGCTGCATTGAGAGGAAAAGAGAAGCTTTGAAGATTTGACTTATATAGCAAGAAAGTGCTGTGTAGAAAACACGTGAGAGCCGTGAGATTGACTGACTGAATTCTCAGAGTGAAATCAGCAACATCTCCCAGACTCTTTTGGAGCTTTGATGACAGGTTATGTAATTGTTTATGAAGCGTTTGCTGATGGAAGTGGTTATATTGTGGTTATGATGTGCTGCAGGTGAACTGCCTGTTGGTAGCGTCTGAGTGGATCTAGATGCTCAGTTCAAATCAGTTGGTGAACACTATATTCGCACACTTTTCTGACTATAGCCCATCTGTTATCTTGCAAAATATTTCAGCCCATTCTACTCCATTACTGGTCAGTTTGTGGTCCCCTTCAGGCACAGTGATGTCGCTGGGATTTTCATCTAACTGCTGGCTTGAGCCTTCCATTTCCTAAAATTGTCAAGTTGGGAGTGGCTCTGTGGTAAGAAATTGACCACTGATGAAGGTCTGTAGAGGACGACTAAAGCTACAGTCACACTAGAAATTTGCCAATCAGGGTGCCTAGTGAAATAAGAATGATCAGAAGATTCGTGGCAGAAAAGATTCACCATTTTGGTAGAGTTAGCAACTATAAACAGTAAGAAGTTGGTTGGTTAGTGTAGTGGGTAACAGACATCCCAAGTGTCCCGGAAGCTCTGGGAGTCTCCGGCTTATTATACGATTATACATAGCGGATCCCTGATGCCTACAAGCCAGATAAAATCTCCTGGAATCTAGAATGAGCAGCCAAGAGCGCACACAAACGCACACGTAGGCGACACAGACTTTTTTTCCCGATCACGCAAAAACTTCCGGGAGACTTGGGATGTTTGGGGTAACGCCTCTGCCTTCTACGCTGTAGACTAGGGTTCAAGCACCCTACACTATACCAATAAGAGTCCTTGGGCAAGACTCCTAACACTGCCTTAGCCTACCTGTGTAAAATGATCAAATTGTAAGTCGCTCTGGATAAGAGCGTCAGTCAAATGCCGTAAATGTAAGAAGACAAAAGTGATTTGAATTGTTTGGGACAATTATATGCTTTCAGGATATTGCTGCATATTGAGTTGTAGCCAAAACATTTTAGGTAATTGGTATTATAATTGTAGCTGGTGGCATTAGTGTAGCAGTGCATATCCAAGAATCTAACCTAGCTATTAATAAGCTGGCTATATAACAGGAAAAACACAAAAATATTGAATTTTATACCATCAAAAACTGACTGCATATCATGGGGAAGTGGAGAAGAAATGTTCAAAGATCATTCTTATGGTGCATTCATGACATCTGGGAGCTTGGAATTTCCCAACTTGGAATCGGAATTGGAATGGCTGCTGCATACATATGACGATCTTGAAGAGATCTTGAAGAAATCATTTACATTTGAATCAAAGACTTATTTGGTGGGTATTTATACTTTTCGATTTACCCCATGTGTATCATTGACACATCATGCAGAAATAGCATAAACTTAAACTCGATTGTCTTGAAAATTTTAAAATGATGCCAGTTGTAAATATTGGAAAAACAACTCCAGAGAAATCTGACCTCTTTGGAATCAAGAATTTGGGAATTGGGGACATTTGAATGGATTTTCCCCACTTGGAGGTCAAACAAGCCCTATTGTTAGACATTGTTAAAATTGACCTTTCCCCCACGTTGGATCTTTTACAGCTGCTATATGAAGCCCTGCGCTTTAAGTCAGTGCAGAGAAAGCAGTAGCATAATTGATAAGGATGCAAATGAAATGATTTGACAAAGTTAAACAAATTCTGTGCATTCTTTAAGTAAACAAGAAGACACTATTGTTTTTAATGGCGTGGCCAGATAGTATATGGAAGATTCTCATTATCACTCACATTAGACACTTACAACCTTGTCCTGAAAACAGCCTATGCTTTAGATAGTCTACATCTTGATATGCATGATGAGTCATTCTGTTTGAGCACTGCATTAGCAAATGCCAGTCTGGCTTAGCTTGGCCTCAGGTGCAAGAGGTTTGCAGGGACATGTAAATGCTTTGCCGATTTGTTTGGCATTAGGGCCAGCCTCTGGATCAGGCTGCATTTGGCAGGGGCAGGTAGAGATGTGATGGATAGCCTGATTAGGGCATTGGCAGGCGTGCCTCGTGCAGATGGCAGGACTGCCCCATATCCTTCCGTGTCTAACTCCTCTTTACTCTTCTGTCTTATTTCTACTTTTGGTTTATTCATCTTCATTACTGGTGCAACACTACATACAGTGAATATTATATTTAGCCTTGATGTGTTAACAAGAAAATGTTACAATACAAGCATGTTTTAGTCAATAAAACAGACTAAAAGTGCAAGTGTATTTCTATCAGTGTGTAGCTCAGTCAGCAAAACTGGGGTGGGGGGTGGGGTGGGGTGGGGGTTGCATTCTCTACAGGTAAAAGATACAATTGACCATTAATTTTTTTCATCAGACAAGATAGTGGTGAATCAGTGGTGAATTGCTATTTTCTACTAAATCAATCCAAAATGCAGCACAGCTGGCTGTAGACATTGTACATTTTTAGAGATTAATAAAGCCGTTCTCACATCTGGTTAGCAGGATTAACATTTTGGTGTAGAACTATTGTCTGATTTGGGAGATTTAATAAAGCATTGTTTAGGCCTTGTTAGCAGGACAGTTGGAATAGAAATATGGGATTACTTTGGAGATTCATGCACTTTTATTTAGGCCTTTTTATCAAGACAGTTGGTAATAATCAATGGGATTATTAGATTAACGAGATTAACAAAGCTCTGTTTAGACATTGTCATCAGGACAGTCAAACTGTGGGATTGTTTTGAAAACTGATAAAGGTCTTCTAGGTCTTATTAGCAGGACAGTTGGTATAGAACTATGGGATTATTCTGGAGGTTAAAGCTGTTCTTATATCTCGTTATCAGGACAGTTGGTATAGAACTATGGGATTATTCTGGAGGTTAAAGCTGTTCTTATGTCTTGTTATCAGGACAGTTGGTATAGAACTATGGGATTATTCTGGAGGTTAAAGCTGTTCTTATGTCTTGTTATCAGGACAGTTGGTATAGAACTATGGGATTATTCTGGAGGTTAAAGCTGTTCTTATGTCTTGTTATCAGGACAGTTGGAATAGAACTATGGGATTATTCCGGAGGTTAAAGCTGTTCTTATGTCTTGTTATCAGGACAGTTGGTATAGAATTCTGGGATAATCCTGGAGATTAATGAATCTGTGTGAAACATGACAACTGGTGAAGAACAATGGGTTTATTTTTGAGATTAATAAAGCTGTTTTCAGGTCCTTTTAAGAAGGCAGTTGGTACAGAACTACGGGATTATTTTGGAGAATAATGAAGCTGTTGTAGGTCATGTTAGCAGGTCAGTTTGTATAGAACCATAGGATATCAGTGACATCTTTGCCTTGTAAAAGTTCAAATTCCCAAAAGAAAGCCTAACCTTAACCTCAACAGAACCCTCCCCCAGGTGTAGGCCTAACCTTGGTCCAAATCCTAACCCTAACCCCACAACTGAGTTTCAATGGATAGATTATTAACCATGTGAACATCTGTGGGTTATTTGAAGGAGGCTATAGTGGATTATCCAAATAAATATATATCCAAGGCACTATGGATTGGCCTTAAAGTATTTTGAAGTTTGATTAATCAAGCGCACTATAAAGCTGTGTAAAATCTGCAAACACTGACCCAAACACGCCCCCAAAGCCTGGAAGCAACTTTATTTACCTACACAGATGCTCATGACTGTTGGTGCATCCAGACTGTTTGTTTACCCTCTACATCGTCCTCCTCAAGGCCATATTCTATAAATTATTTATGCATTCCTGTGATCTTTGATTTTGAAAATATTTGCAATAAGCAATGCTGTGGTTTACATTAGATCCAGATGGAAACCTACAATCAGATTTCATTTGATATGGATAATTCAGACAAGTGTACAGAATCAGATCATGAGTCATGCTGATGCCTCGATAACAGTAGCTATGAAGCCCATATTTTATTGTCATTAACATATGTTATTGGTTATTTACAGTTGTATAAGGTATAATTATAGGCATTTTAATTAACAAAAATGCATGTTTGTGTTAATACAGAGTCAAAAGTCTCACATTGCAGGTCATTATTACAGCCTTATGCAGTTTATCAATATGCTTATAAAGCATTGTTACAAAGTTACAAAGTGTTATAAGCACATTCATAATGACAGCCTTCATTGAAGTATTACCAGAGGCCTGTGTTTGTTTGTTTTTGTTTTTAACATGCAGATTCTAAACTTTGTATTGGTGCAACATTTCTGTGTGTATATATTAAAGGAGCTGCTCTTATTAGACTGCAAAAAATAACATCTTTTCAAGTCAAATTATCATAAATATACTCACTAAACCTAATAATTTTCATGTTCAGATTGGTGTAAGCTTATTTTAAGAGGTTTTACCTCATTTCCAAACATTTTTACAAGTTTTAAGTGATTTTAAAAAGACAAATTTATCTCACTATATTGGCAAATAATGTTGCTTGTTTCAAGAAAGGTGCCTGAAACTGAAACTGAAATATAGTGAGATACATTTTCCTGATGAAATTACTTTAAACATTTAAACAACATCTAGAAAGAAGGTAGATAGTCTTACAATAAGTGCACAACTATACCAAAATAAAATTTATTACATAGATTGACTAGAATTAAGATAATTGCACTTGACAAAATACAGTTTTTTTTTGCAGTTTGTGATTTGAATTTGATAAAGTTAGTGTTGTACCCTTTTTTCCCCCCATGGTTTGTCATTGCTCAGCACTAAAATAAACAGAAAATAAGTGCTGGAAGTGCTGGCTTGACCTGTCAGTACACAATATCAATTGAATACAAATGTTATTCATTGCATAACTAGGTTATTACATAGTTATGCATGCATTTACACAGTTATCAACAGTATAACCAATTGAGAGTAAAACCATGGATGTCTAAGGGTTAATAATAAAGTATAAAGGTGATCTCTACTGATTCACTGGTGCTCCCTCATGCACTAATGTGTGACCCTGTTTTTTGTTTGTTTTTGTTCCCATTAAGAACAAACAAAATAATACTAAAATTAAAATAATATGTAATAATATATAACACTACCCATGTTTTGTCATTGCTCTGCTCTAAACCAATGCTGGAAGTGCTGCCTTGACCTGTTAGTACAGAATATAAGTGGAACATAAACATTATTCACTCTATAACTAGGTTATTACATAGTTATGCATGTAATTACATAGTTGTAAACAGTAGGGCAAAAAGAGAGTTAAAAACCACAGATGTCTAAGGGTTAATAGTGAAGTATAAAGGTGATCTCTACTGATTCACTTGTGGCCCCCTCATGCACTAGTGTGTCCCCCCGGTTACCACCAAAGAGGCGTCGTTATTTGGCTGCCTCTCACGTCCCCTGGTGGTAATGTCATTAGTGGTCCTCCTCCCATTAGGATAATGTGCTGAAGGCCATTCGTTCCCCTTCTCTTCAGGGATCGGGGGTGAGGCCGAGCTGTTTTACACTTAATGGGAATCTGAGTGCTTGCACTTTCCGTAATGAAAGCCAGGTCACATCACTGATTTGACTTTCCTAAAAGTGGCCGCTTCTGCCTGGTCAGGGGAGGTAAGTATGGTGGTCTCCCCCATCGCGGCTCTAGGTCTCCCTCTTGCGGGAGAAGCAGGAAAGGATTCCTCAACACCGCCATCACTTCTGTTTCAGCCTATCAGAGAGCCACAGAGGCGGAGTGTGAGGTACAGGGGTGTTAGAGCTCAGCTCTGCTGCTGCTTCAGTAACCAGCTCTTCTGTTCATCTCCGACTGAGAGGACAGTGCTCGGGTCTGCAACTGCGAATGTAATATTTCCCAAAATCTCATCCTCCTTAACAAATTCAGGGTGATATTAAAACAAGGATGTATGAACTATTTATTATTATTATTATTATTATTATTATTAATACTATTATTAATAATAATAATAACAAAAATGCATAAATGAAATAAATGCATTCATAAGACGTTGCAAGATGAGGAAACTGTTTAGATGTATATAGTTAATATCTAATAATACCCATAATAAAACAGAGACAACGAGCAAACAAGAGCTGTTATAATGCTGCAATTAATGAATAAATAGCATTTTGTATGGGTTTGAGCTAAAAGCAAATAATTACAATGACTTATTATTATTATTATTATTATTATTATTAGAAGTAGTAGTAGTAGTAGTAGTAGTAGTAGTGGTAGTAGTAGCAGTAGTAGAAGAAGTATTAGTAGTGGTAATGATAATAGTAGTTGGTTGTAGTACTAGTAGTGGTATTTAGTAGTAGTAGTGGTGGTGGTGGTGGTGGTGGTGGTGGTAGTAGTAGTAGTAGTACTAGTTGTGGTGGTGGTAGTAGTAGTAGCAGTATTAGTAGTGGTAGTGATAATAGTAGTTAGTTGTAGGAGTACTAGTAGTAGTATTTAGTAATAGTAGTAGTAGTGGTGGACGTGGTGGTGGTGGTGGTGGTACTAGTAGTAGTAGTAGTGGTGATGGTGGTAGTAGTAATAGCAGTAGTTGAAGTAGTATTAGTAGTCGTGGTAGTGGTAATAGTAGTTGTAGGAGTACTAGTAGTAGTAGTAGTATTTAGTAGTAGTAGTGGTTGTTGTGGTGGTGGTAGTATTAGTGGTTGTGGTGGTGGTGGTGGTGGTAGTAGTAGTAGTAGTAGTCATAGTGTTGGTAATACTAGTAGTAGTGGTTAGTAATGGTAGTAGTAGTAGTTAGTAGTAGTGGTGGTGGTAGTAGTTAGTAGTAGAAGTAGTCATAGTAGAAAGTAGTAGTAGTGGTAGTAGTGATAGTGGTAGTAGTTAGTAGTAGAAGTAGTTGTAGTAGTAATTAGTAGTAGTAGTAATAGTAGTAGTGGTAGTAGTAGAAGTAGTTGTAGTAATTAGTAGTAGTTAGTAGTGATAGTAGTAGTTGCTGTGGTAGCAGTAGTAGTTATTATTATTATTAGTAGTAGTAGTAATTAGTAGTAGATGTAGTTGTAGTAGTACTCATAGTAGTATTTAGTAGAAGTAGTAGTAATAGTTGCTGTGGTAGCAGCAGCAGTAGTAGTAGTTAGTAGAAGTAGTAGAATTAGTAGTAGTAATGGCAGTAGTAGTAGTTAGTGGTGGTGGTGGTGTTAGTAGTAGTGGTGGTGGCAGTAGTAGTAGTAGTAGTAGTAGTAGTAGTAGTAGTAGTAGTAGTAGTAGTAGTGGTGGTGGCAGTAGTAGTAGTAGTAGTAGTAGTAGTGGTGGTGGTGGTGGTGGTGGTGGTACTACTAGTAGTAGTAGTGGCAATAGTAGTAGGGGTGGTGGTACTAGTAGTAGTAGTACCAGTAGTGGTAGTAGCACTATTTGTCAAAGCCAGTGTAATTTCACAACATGTATATAAATGAATAAATGAATAAATTAATAGTTGTTTTAGAATTAGAAAGTTTATTTATAAGGTTTAGGTGATTTTATTTTTTTGTGAAATACACGTCCATGACTTCTTTTTTTACTACTACTACTACTAATATTTTCTCAAAACAACGTCACTTTATAAAAGTAACAATAAAAAGTTATTATATGGTGAATGTGTTTTTACCATTTCTCTAAAATGCTACAATGGCAACAACAACAATGACAACAACACAATAATAATAATAATAATAATAATAATAAAATAATTAGACGAAGTACAATTATTATCTTCAGAACTTGCTTCATACTGCACTTTTCTTAAACTTGAAAACAACAATACAACCAGCAAATAAACAAACACATAATGAATAAATAAATGAATAAATCATATTTTTTGTTCTCTTTCCTACTGAAACCCAAACTCCAAGTTCAGGCAATCAAAATTAGTATTAGAGCGAGATTCATTCAGCGGTCACTCCGTCACACACACTCATGCACATTCACGCACACTCACCCCCCCCCACACACTCACTTAGACACTCACTCACACACACACTCCCACAAACGTGTGTGTGTGTCCTGCTGGTCAGCAGTGGCTGGTGAGTGTAGACATGATAAATGTTCAGTTTCCTCAGGCACGGCGTTCCTGCATGGCTGCCTCCTGACACACCGCGACACAGAGGTATGGAGGGTGTGTTAGGACACTCTCTGACAGCAGGACACCAAATCCCACATACACACTCGCTCACACCCGCACACCACCAAGGTCGTCCCCGCCGCAACGCTCCTGTTCCTGACAGAGGGGGTGGGGGGTTTAGAGGACGCTGGGCTTTGTCCCCTGCAGTGGGCTTTGCTGTCTTTACCCCTCATACAGAAAATCACCAACAGCTTTTTAACGTCAGAGAAGCAGGAGGACGTGAAAAACCCTGATCAAGAACAAGATACACTTGAAGTTGCTGGAGAGCTGTTAACAGAGCTGGAGCTGCAGAAACAGGGATGAGCAAAATGCCCAGCATTCCAATAGCCAAATGTCATTTTGGCTCAGTGACTCAAAAGTTTGAGAGAACAAGTCAATCTTTTGAGAAACTGTCATTACATTGAGAAACCAACCATTTTCTTGAAAATAAGTCAGTATTCTGAGATAATACGTCTATATTTACAGAAAATAAATCAGTTCAAATGCTGATTACACTATACCATTTTTTTTTTATTTAAGAAAATACAAAATTTTAACATTATAACAATTTTAACATAGAAAAAAAAACAGGGATGTACACTTTTTATTCACATTGTGGAAATGAGCTTCCATAGAACCCATATCAAAATAATGACTTATCAGGATGATCATTTAAATAACTCATAAAAAACAGATAAATTATTTTCTCAAAAACTTTTTTTTGACTTAAAATAATTACATGCACACCTTGAAATTGAATATCTTGCCATTTTTAAGAGGTTTGATGGAATTTGAATAATTTAAAAACTTGAAAAAATCTAATCAAAGTCATAATTTTATAAAAAGCATTTAGAGAAAAGTCAATTATTTTCACCTTGTGATGGACTGGTGACCTGTACAGGCTGTTTCCCACCTTCCACCCAATGACTGCTGGGATAGGCTCCACCACCCTCCCGCGACCCAGGATGATAAGCGGCTTAGATATGGTCTCTGGGCACCATTGTTTTGAGATTGCAAGTCAACATTTAGAGAAAACAGATTTTTTTGACATACTAAGTAATTAATAAGTCATTATTCCAAAAATATTGTCAGTATTTAGAGAAAATACATTGCATTTTGATATAGTAAGCCACCAGTATGAGATACTAAGTCATTATTTACAGAAAAAAAAATGATCATGGACATAGTTTCTTAATTTGCAAGTTGGGAACAGGCTTCCGCAGAAACCACATAAGTATATCAAAAAATAATGACATATAACGTCAAAATAATAATAACTTGTGCTGATAAATAAAGAATGTTCTCAAAAGTTTGACTCAACATGTTAAAGTAGTGACTATTTCTTTAATACTGTGACAAAATAATGATTTACAATTCCAAAATGATTCCATATCTTGAAATTGAATAACATGTTATCTTAAAATAATATGCCAGAATTTGATGTTAGTATCTCAAATTTCAGTAACATTTTTATACGCAATTATTTTCAGATACAAAACTGATATTTTAAGAAAAGTCCCTATTCAAAATATTGATCGGATTTTTTGAGAGGATTTTGAGAGTGGTCAAAAATTTCTAAGTAAATATTTTGTTTGATGCAAATGTTTGATAATTTAGGCAAACAGTTTACATGATGTCAGTTTGTTTACATAAGGTTCCATTACTTATGAGCTACATTAGCTTTGGGAATCCTGATCAAACCTAAGAAAATAAAATGTAGACACCCAACTTGTTTTGTTGATCGGGAAATTGGGAGATGATTTTCAAGCCATATGTTGACAACAACTCATCAGCGCTTTACTTCTGCGTTGACTCCTCAAATAGCCCCTATGTGTCAAAACTATGTACCACCCTAGTTCAGTTTTCCAGAACCGCCGCTGTGGAGATGCAATGTTCGCTTCATTTGGCCATCGTCTTTTTCATAGTCACAGGATCCAGGAGTAGCCCTGGCTCTGGTCTTCTTTTTCCGTGCCAGTATCTCCTTGGTTGTCTCAGTCTGCATATGGGGCCTGAGCTGGGCCAAGTTCACCACCGACGTCCACCCAAGTCTTGGAAGGCCTTTTGTTCTCTGTGTACCAATACCACCCACCCTGCCAGCTATGAGTCTCTCTTGGTGTTGAAGTTCATCTCAACCATCTCATATGGAGCGCTGACCCTTAAGTTGCAGTTTTCACTGGAGAAAGGAAAAACATTTTTGTGCTTTCTAGAAAGAGAGCTTGATGCTGACACGGCCTTCTGCTGTCACTGCTGGATGCAGAGGAAGAGTTTTTGAATATTTAGAATGTTCCGTTTATTCAGCATGTATTTGTTTAGCATCTTATTTAATGACTTCATAAATATCTGCCTCAAATAACAATTAGAGGCAAGTGAAATGGATACAGGGTGTCCCAAAACAATTGACATCATTTGAGATGTGAATATCTGAGTAACTACATGATTTAGGCAAACAAAATTAAGTAGTTTTCATGTTGAACTATACAAGATTTATTCTTCAAAATTTGAACAGGAAATTCAGAGGGATGAAGATTTTATAACCGATTTCACAGCTTCAAAATATGCGTTCACTCAATATGTGCACCGCCTGTGACACGACACACGTCAAGTCAGTAATGCAGCTCCTGCCGCTTTGAATTTTTTGTGCTATGTCCAAATCTGCTTTCCAGTTGGCGCATTTTTATTGACTTTTCTCGAAAATGCATGCTGCACTCTTGTTTGACTGTGTTTGAGTGTATTCTAACACACAAAATGCCTTTTCATTTCTAGTGAATGCCATTCCTCAACCTGAAGGAAAACAATATTAACCTTGGTAAGTTTTTATACCTTTAAAAAAAAAAAAAAGATAATTTGGGGGAGAATTGGCTGTTATTATACTACAAGATAATGTCAATTGTTTTGGGACAGACTGTATATGTGTGTGTATATCACAATTGGCCCCTCCCAGTCCTGTCCATGTGTCCGTGTTGTGTTTTGATCTTCCATGTGCATTTGTTTTGGTTTCCTAGTCCGGCCTTGTTATATCTCTGTTTTTGTCATTTTTCAGTTTTTGACATAATTTGAAAATGCCTGCTGTCCTTTACATTGTGCATACATTTAATGAAGAATGGACCAACAGAAATGGCCTAAAATGACATAGAAGGACGTCTGGTTCCATTGACTTCCATTAAAAGTAAGGCAGGTTTTTCCCTTCTCCTGTAAAGTTATCATTTTGGAGATACGAGGTTTTCATCCAACAACAGCGATATATTAAAATGTTCTTCAGGGAATCAAAAGTGCCTCTTCCATTAGAAAAGCGTCACTCAATGTGTTGTTTGTGTTGTGCTGTTCTTAGTACTGCTTTGTGTTGGAGGGTTTATTGGGAGTGTCCGTTGTTTCCTCCACAAGAGTGGAGTTCAAAGTGGCACCTGTGCTGCAGAGCCATGGCGTACGCTGCAGGTTAACAGCATGCAAACACAGGTGAGACACAGATGGTGTCTGTTTCTCGTCTCACACGCTCCAGGACATAGAGCTCCCTGCTGGTTCAAACATTTGCCAATGCTGGAAATATCTGAACACAGAACTACATTGACGTAAAATGTATTATAAGTGTATTGGAATATTTTGAAAAGTTATTTAAAATTTTTCAAGTTATTTCCTGCAGGTTTCTTATGGGCAGTGCTCCACTGAACTAGCAAACAGTTTAAAAGATAGAGCAAAAAAATAAAATGTTACATGTAAAACATACATGTTTAATAGAAATTATGGCTTTAACAGATATTACTTTTTAAGAAACTGTCAGTTTTATCAATATTACTGTTTTTATTAATATTGGCATTTTTTCATTATTTTTTTTAGATTTACCACTTTTTCAAGAAAGTACCATATTTTAGATATTTTTAAAAGAGATTTCTCTTATTAAGATGTTTTTTTTTTTAGAAATGTGTCTATTAGATTTAATAGATATTTTATAAATACATTATATTAGTACTATTTTCATTTATTTATTTTTCATAAAAATGTTTTTTTATATATATATAGATTAATAGATTTTTAAAATAGATTTCTTTGTTAAGTTACTATTTTTATATTTAAAAAATGGAAACAGTCTTTGGAGTACTATCAGAATTTGCTTTATTGCCTGCCCACAAGTCAAGTTTTCTACACTTTGTGGCACTGGTTGCTATACACTTGATTCTTTTAAACTGGAAAAAGCACAACTCTTCTATTTACACTCACTAGATTAGGAAAGTTCTAGCTTTCTTAGACTTAAAAAAAATAATGTGCACTATTTGTGGTTCTATCAGTAAATATTATAAAATATTGCAAACTTTTTGTCCTCTTTGGATAAAATATAGACCTTTCAGAGTGAGGAGCCCTTGCTTTACTGCTCTACTGCTCTTTAATATTATAATATTGTACAGTAATTTGTTCTTCCACATACAGTGGAATAAGGTGAGGTTGATAGATGTCACCAGCAGAGTCTTTTTTTGTTTTCTTTTTCTCCCTGATGTTGGTGCAATGTCAACTGAGGATGGGTTGTTATTTATTTACTTTTTTCTGTATTTAAGTTTCTTATATACATCAATTTACAGGAGTTCTGTAAACTAGTACTTCAAACTAGAAGTGGCCCAAAAGGGTCATAGAGCTAACATGAACTACACTGTAGTGGGAAACAGCCCCAAATTCCAACTGTAGGCAAATAAGTGAATAAAAGGCCTGATCTCCTACTAAATTCTGATTGAACAATTTAAAAAAATATCTACGTGGTTGTGCCTGGGCAACTGAAGAACACCCTCACATTTATAACTGGGCAGTTGAAAACACTGTCACCCTCTATTCCACCAAGATTCATGATTAAACAAGTCCCCACCTATAGAGATATAATTTCCTGACTTAGCATTGAGTTCTGAAATTGGCTCTCTTGGAGCATTTCAATGTGGCTCTTTGTATTGTTCATTGCTTCTTCTCTTCAGATCTCAAATCTCTAAGATTTGCACCACCAACCCAGCCCTGTCCTTCAGGTTTAGAGAGTTCAGAGCTGGTGCTCTCAATTTGTCGCTCTGAAGTCCCTGATTGTGCTTTTAATTGGCTGCCAGTCTGGATTAATTCTGTGTAGAACTCAATGGTTCAAGGACGATCCCAGGAGTCATTACTGCTGCGTGTCCACCACGGGGCTGAAGATGAGGTTAGAGAGACCCTCCTCACGTTCTCCAGGTCACAGGAGCAGGGAAAGGTTAACAGTGTTATAACCAAGGACCCTGAGGTGCCGGAGAAGGAAACCTTTGGTTCGATAGCCATTACATTCATCTTGGTGCTATGACGTAGGGATGTACTGATGTGGAATTTCTGGGCTGAAAACAATTGGAAGTAGTGCCTTGTTGTGGCTGAGGCTGGTTCCAGGTATAGGTGGAATAGGAATAGGCCATATAGTCACTCCATATAGATGACAAGAGTAAATGATGAAGCCTATGCAGAGTGAGGCTGCAATGCCTTGTAATTTGATGATTTTTATCTTTGTTTTGGAGATATTGTTGGGACCAAGGGCTATCCACTTCAGGCTTCGAACATAATATTATGAATAAAAAAGAAATCTTTTGATACCAACTAATCACTTACACTAATAACTGTTTTAAGTCTAAGTTCTCAAAAGATGTTAAAAAGGTAAGAGTCTTCAGATGCTGAGTTTGTAGAAGAAGGAAAAGGGCTTCTTCTTTGTTTCAGCATCAGGTGGCACAGGGCCTCGAGAGAGCCACCTGCACAAATACAGTGTTCCAAACAACAGTTTATAAACCATTTATCTGAGGTAATTTGATATCCCCCTGCCTTGCTTCTCAATTTTTGTATTAGCTTTTGTATTATTCTCTAATAGGAGCATCTCTGTGTCCATCAATTTGGACATTGCTTGTTGAGCTCACTCCTAAAAACTGGTTTCCACCCGTTTTTACCAGTCTGCTTTACCTGTCAAAGTCAACTTGCCCCTCTCTTCACTGGGTCAGCAGGTACACACAGGCCTGTCTGTGAATTCACAGGCTTTCTAGTGTCTAGAATCCCCTATGTAGACAGACTAAGGCCGGCCCTTTGTGAGAGGATTAATATTCTCTATTAGTCAATACTACCTTATTGATTACAATATCTAATCTATTTGATTACTGATTGAGGTTATATTTATTCCAAATCTTCGTCAATAATGAAGCATGTAAAAACTTTTACTTGGGGAAAAATTAACAAGTGCCTATTACGGTGTTTCTGGGTGTGTTGGTAATCAAACCATCCACTGTCCAATTGAGGGTTTGATATCAACGGTGCAAAATTTCAAGCTTAAAGTCTAACGGCTCTTTAGCATCTTGGCTGTTGTTTAGTCTACTTTTGTGGCATTTTGACAAATATAGCATAAGTGTTGCTTACACTCCATGACCTGTGCGCTTGGTTTGCTCTGCATTGTTACTTTTGCCCCTTTCACCTTTGCTGCACTCTCAGAAATAAAGGTATGAAACTGTCACTGGGGCAGTACCAATGAAGTGGTAACCTCAAGGGTACATCTCGGTACTTCATATATTATTTATCATTATATTTTCTAAGTTGTATTGACTCGACACACCCTGTCTCGTCTCCAGGCCTTTCATTTTATTGCTCTATTTTAAAACATTACATTATGAAAAGGTACAAACACCAAATTTTCACCTGGAAAAAGGTACACAATTAGACCTGAGGACCACTGTTGTAACTTTGAGGGTATATTTATTTGTACCTTGAAGAATGAGAAGTGGTCAGTCACAATATGTGTATATATATATATATATATATATATATATATATATATATATATATATATATATATATATATATATATATATATATATATATATATATATATATATATATATATAAAGCATTTTATTACAGGCAAAGCTAAGGATATTCATGGACAGTGACCATTACAAGTCTTCTCTATCATTAGGCTAACATGACAGTAACATAACATTGATGCTGAAGTGAAACCATCTATGTTCATTTTTGTCTTTTGTTTTGAAAATATCAGCTGTTTCTTACATTGTGGAGAATTATGGGGATGAATGGATGAACAGAAACAGTCTAAAAGTGCTTAGAATAAAATATTTACATTAACTTTCATTGAATTACCATTACATTTACCTTGACTTCCATTGAAAGTCACCTTCTCGTGAAGTTTTCACCTTCTCCTGTCAAGTTACCACTTTGGAGATACAAGGTTTTTGTTAGACAGCCACAACATGTACAAACAATAAAGCAGGCTCTACAGAGAAAGTGCACCAATGGTCATCAACCCTGGTGCCACCCTGAGATCTACATTCCTTTGAACTGCAGTTTGAACCTCCCTCTGCTAATTAACCTTGTCAGAAGTTGTGTGGAGCAAACAGAAAGACGCTCAACGAAACCAACAACACCAATGAACCCTAACATGTATTGCAAAATCCATTACTATGATTCCCAGATGTTATTGAAGCCCTATTTTAAGTGGTTAAATTGACTCACTGTTCCAGCCAAACAATGCTAGCAGTATTTCTTTTACCATAGCTGATCTTCAAACACCTAAAAATAAATTTGGCTCTTCAAGAAAACTGATTACAGCCACATTAGCCATGAAACAAGTGCTCACACATTCCCATCTTTACCTCTCGATGCACCACTTCCACTTCGTTATATCATCTCCCCCCTCTCTTGTAAGCCAAGCGCTCCGTCTCTGCTGCTGTTCTGTAGGGAATAAAGCCCGAAGGGGAGAAAGCGGGAAAAAAGGTAAGTAAACATGTGGGAGGAAGAGAGAGAAAGTGATAGATAGCGAGTAAAAGCAAAAGTTCGGATCTGTTTGAGTCGAGGAGCGAGAGTCGCGTTTGAAGAGCTACCTTCATCCCCGAAAACGGAGGAGAGGCGTGGAGGCAAGGTGAGATGACGCAGCTGCCCTTTTCCAAGCGGATCCCATTGGAAGGAGGGGGGAAGCTGTTTGCTTTACTTTTGTCAGGCTTCGGCATCGATTTCCGCTCCTTTTCCCCCTCTACTCTTCACAGGCTTCTTCTCAAAGTGGTGCCGTGTCGCAGAGGCCTCCTTTTGGCAGTGAAGGAAAGAACGATCTGTGCTCGACCGTTTTGAAAGCGCAAAAGCTGTGGAATGGAGCGCTCCTGGGAGACGCAAGCAGACGAAAGGCCTTTGAAGAGTGCTTCAGAACTGTCAGTATGACTCAGTCATGTTGGGCACTCTTGGGTTTTTCTTACTTTTAGGATTCAGGGCCCACCTGTTCAAAACCTGACCAGTCTTGCTTCGTTGCTCTGCGAACTGCTCCAAATGTCTTTCTATGGTTTCATGTCACGGGTGAGAATTTCTAATTACATTTCCCTGTATTTAAAGAAGATCAGAAAACCTGTTGACTGATTCATATGGTTACATTGCTGGTCTCTTCCAAGTTAGCATTAATTGAATTGAATTGAACTGAATTGAATTGAGAACCTTTAGCCAACTGTATTTGAACACATTGGAATTAGGCCTCTATTTAACCCACCATGCAGTGAAACACCCACATATATGCACACTTGCCCGGAGCGGTTGGCGGCCCTGTCCACCGCACCAGGGGAGCAGTTGGGGGTTAGGTGTCTTGCTCAAGGACACCTCAGTCACATACGGTCAACTAAGGGGATCGAACCGGCGACCTTCCGGTCACAAAATTGTTTCCCTAACCTGTGGTTCCCTAAACTGTGTCAACATTCAATTGTCACCATCCAATTTCTGAAGAAAAAAGATCACAGCTACAAGTAAGCAAGCAAGCAAGTCTTCTGATAGAATTCATTGGGTAGTTGATGAATTCTGTCAGTGTGAATTCAAAACTACCACCATCACATTCTAAATACAGGTCTTAACATATGTGACCTGAAAAAAGTGCCCTGACAAAATTATAACCTTTCTTATTCTGGAGCAACACAGTAAATAAAGCAGTTCTGGATAATATATGTTGCCTACAGTTTCCTTGTATCCATATTGATCAGGCATCACCTACAAAAACTCCACCCACCCTAGAAGACTGGCAAAAAAAATCACAATTTATATGGTGTTCATTATATTGCCCCTATGAAGCCCTTATTAAGCTTTATCAAGCCAATGGCTGGTAATTAACTAGCTTTGCATTTGTGAGAGTGCCTTCATTTATGTGCTACACATCAAAACCTTTTGCATAACATTCTAAATCTACATTATCCTGTGAAACGATGATGATAAATGGGCCTAAAATTGCTTCGAAAAAAATCTGGTTCCATTGACTTACATTAAAAGTAAGGTAGGTTTTTTCCTTCTCCTGTAAAGTTACCACTTTGGAGATACAAGGTTTTGTACTGACAACGGCGATATGCTAAGAAGATGTTGAGCCTTATTTCAGCATGAGATCTGCATCAATTATGCTTATTAACATCATTTCTAGTCATACTTTTCATTTATGCATGAACTGTACTTATTAACAGCACCACACAACATACAGAGTTTGTGGTGTAGTGAGGCGGCTGGTTCCTGCTTTTGCTTAATGAGTGAAATGGGGTTCCGATTAGCTCCGGTTGAGAAGCCGAACTGATGCCGGCAGTTATAACAGACAGTAATCCACTCGGCCTAAACCTGCATTAATCCAGTTCCTCTGTTGTTTATGCATACGCATTCAGAATAATTGAAATGGTGAGGACATGTTCCCTTTACTCGTCTTTCTCATGTTTAAGTTCTTCTAGTAAGGGTTTATATGCCATATCCATTTACACCGAGATAAGTAATTCTTCTTTTACAAACCATTTTTGGCTCCCTTGAATGCCTTCCTGCACTGCATGATGGGTTTGAGGGCTTTGCGTTATTAATCCTATCAGCACTAATGCTAATGCTTTCTCACTTCTTTGACATTCTTCCTCATATCTGCAGAATGTCATCATGTAGCTTGAGTACAGGGGTCAAATAGCAATTTTATTTAACCCCTTACTAAGCCATGGGCCCACCAGCAAGCCCAAAGATTTATTACATACTTCTAAAACCTGAGAAAAACTCCATTAGTTTGCATTGAACTCCATGTAGTTAATTATATAATAATAATAAGCCTTATTTTTGTAATTAGCCTGGGATCTTAAGCGGTTGAGGAACAGGGTTCTGAAATTGCGACAAACTATTTCAAACATGGTCAGTAAAGCATATCTTAGGCTGGGACAGATGGACATTTAGCGAAGTTGCTAAGCAACATAGTACTAAAGTCTCAGAGGTGACTACAGAACTGAAGACCTCTATGACCCAGTCTCAACAAAAAACAGTTGAGTTTTGCAAACCCAAATTTATGGTAGAAACCGCATTCACAAACTATTCATGCAAGATCAGAGCTCAAAGATCTAAAAAACTAGTGCAAGTAGAATGAAACAAGGTAGCCCATAAAACAGAATATCGCCTACCGTTTTTTCAAGATTTTGGTTGGAATCATCAAATGATCTCCTTTGGTGACAAATAAATTGTAGTAAGAGCTGTCTTGAGGTGGTGGATTCAGCATGTTATGGGCAACCTTTTTGGTTGTAGATCCTCAATTGTAGGGACAGTCTTTAAATGGTAGATCCATAATGGTACAGGCAGTCTTATTATGGTGGACCCATAATGGTATAGGCAGCCTTAAGGGAGTGGACCCATAATGGTATGGGCAGTCTTATTATGGTGGACACATAATGGTAGGAACAGCTTTAAGATAGGGGATCCATAATGGTATGGGCAGCCTTAAGACAGTGGACCCATAATGGTATAGGCAGCCTTAAGGTGGTAGATCTATAATGGTGTGGGCAGTCTTATAATGGTGGACCCATAATGGTATGGGCAGCCTTAAGACAGTGGACCCATAATGGTATAGGCAGCCTTAAGGTGGTAGATCTGTAATGGTGTGGGCAGTCTTATAATGCTGGACCCATAATGGTATGGGCAGTCTTATAGTGGTGGACCCATAATGGTATAGGCAGCCTTAAGGTGGTAGATCTGTAATGGTGTGGGCAGTCTTATAATGCTGGACCCATAATGGTATAGGCAGCCTTAACGTGGTAGATTTATAATGGTATGGGCAGTCTTATAATGGTGGACCCATAATGGTATGGGCAGCCTTAACGTGGTAGATTTATAATGGTATGGGCAGTCTTATAATGGTGGAACCATAATGGTATGGGCAGTCTTATAGTGGTGGACCCATAATGGTATGGGCAGTCTTAAGACAGTGGACCCATAATGGTATGGGCAGCCTTAACGTGGTAGATTTATAATGGTATGGGCAGTCTTATAATGGTGGACCCATAATGGTATGGGCAGCCTTAAGACAGTGGACCCATAATGGTATGGGCAGCCTTAACGTGGTAGATTTATAATGGTATGGGCAGTCTTATAATGGTGGACTCATTATGGTATGGGCAGCCTTAAGACAGTGGACCCATAATGGTATAGGCAGCCTTAAGGTGGTAGATCTATAATGGTGTGGGCAGTCTTATAATGGTGGACCCATAATGGTATGGGCAGCCTTAAGACAGTGGACCCATAATGGTATAGGCAGCCTTAAGGTGGTAGATCTATAATGGTGTGGGCAGTCTTATAATGGTGGACCCATAATGGTATGGGCAGCCTTAAGACAGTGGACCCATAATGGTATAGGCAGCCTTAAGGTGGTAGATCTGTAATGGTGTGGGCAGTCTTATAATGCTGGACCCATAATGGTATGGGCAGCCTTAACGTGGTAGATTTATAATGGTATGGGCAGTCTTATAATGGTGGACCCATAATGGTATGGGCAGCCTTAACGTGGTAGATCTATAATGGTATGGGCAGTCTTATAATGCTGGACCCATAGTGGTGTGGGCAGTCCTAAGATGGTGGACTCATTATGGTATGGGCAGTCTTATAGTGGTGGACCCATAATGGTATGGGCAGCCTATAGGTAGCAGATTCATAATGGTATGGGAAGACCTTTACTTGGCAGCAATTAAGCTCACTGATTGCTCTGCAAAGTCATATAATTGTGAAGGACTGCAAGGCCATTTTAGGCCTAGTAGGCCTAGTAGAAAAACTGAGCTCATAAGCACCAGAATGCAGCCTGATGACTCCCATGGCCTTCACAATTATCAGATCTCAATATGTTCAAACGTCTGGGACATTCATTTTTCTTTGAAAAACATTCTAATGTTAAATTGTGTGGCGGTCAGGATTTATGACAGCCTTTTTTAGAAGGACTTTTTGTTGCAGTTACACAGAACGAATGCAATTACCCTAAATGGCCAAAACCAAAAGCCAAAACTGGAGAGAACTACATTAATTTGCATTAGGATAGAGAATTACATTCAATAAAGCTTGAGTCATCGTGTGGACAAAAATAATTGTTGTGTATCTACAGTTTTGTAAGCGCACTTACTGCCCAACACATTGATTCTAATAGGGGCAAATTGGCATCACTGTGTTAGCCAGTGATGCCAATTTGCCAATATTTGCTTGTTAGCTCTTGCTTGCTTAACTACAGATGGTTAGAGGTGAAAAGTGCAGAGAAAGCTGTCACGATTGCCTCCTCCCAGTCCGGTCCATGTGCTTTTTGTTTAGATCCTAGTCCGGCCCCTTGTTTTGTGACTCCGCCCCTGATTGTCGCCAGCTGTTTTCCGCCTGTCCCTCGTTATCCCTGTGTTTTATAAGCCGTGTTTGCCCTTTGTTTTGGCTGGTCTTTGTTTGATGTACTGTTTGGTGTGTTTGATTTGTTTACTGTCTTTCTCTGTTGTGTTTATCCTGTGTTTCTTAGTTATGTCTGTCCACCCTAAGCTCGGTATAGATTATTGGAACCTGGACTGGCTTAACCATGACCCTGGATTTGCCCACAATAGAAGTCACTTATCTCAGCACATGTGTCCGCCTCCTCGCTCCCCGGCATTATAAAAGCATACTTGTCCTATAGGTAAATATAAAATATGTACTGTAGATAAATTGCCTTCCATAGGTTTGGAAACGACTATAACAAACAATAAACAATAATTTAAATCAACAAACACTGAAAAAAAACTAGTCACATAGCATGTAGACTTTCAAAGTTAGCCAGCTTTTCAATGTTTAGTAGATGTTTGCTTCCATAGTTCTGTGCTGGAGCTATGAATCTAACATAGCTTGTAAATAACAAGTAATGAAAGTTTCTACTCTCCAAGTAGAAGCCAAAGTGAGTAAAATGGTAGTCAACCAACACTGAAGAGCTAACCGTGGAGCATCTAGCTTTTAGATGTTAAAGCCTATGAATTACTCCTTGATTTTCAAACCTAACTAGCTTTCCACTGTTTGGCATCAGAAGTCTTTTTTTTTTTCTACCTAAAGTTACAAAGCGAATGAAGCTACCATGTAATATAAGTTATACCCTGAAATTAGCATTGAGTTAAACTGTGTAAAACTGTCCAGTTGGAAGTATTTGTTAGAATCTTGACTTTCAAAGCTATCCTTCCACCGTTTGGTATCAGACCTTTGCGTTCTTAGTGCTGGAACTAAGAGGCTAAATTAGCTTGTACTTTCAAATTAGAATCTTGCAAATTGAACAAAATGGTCTTCAAGAAACTACTTTCTTTAGAGATCAACAAACACTGAAGAACTAGCCTCATAGCACGGAGCGTTAAAGCTCATGAATACCCACTGATTTTGAAAGCTACTTTCCATGGTTTGGAAGTCCACTCGCTCCTTCCTCCGGTGCCCCTCATAGCTGGCACCAGCATCTTCCTCCTCCTCCCGCCGTCACTCCTGCACGAGCTCGGGCCTGGCGATCCGCATCTCCACACTCACAGCTCTCTCCCCGGCGTCCTCACCAAGGTTCGTGGCCGCTGAATGTTCGGGCCCTGCCTTTCTGCCAGCTCTCTCGGCCGTCATCATCGGGGCCTGGTGGGTGGGCACATGCCACAGAAGCTAATGTAGCTAAGATGGTATTGACGCTTACATTTGCTCCTCAAATGAACTTTGAGTAAAACTATGTAAAACTGTCTAATAAAAAAGACTTTGTTAGGGTTTAACACTAAGACTTTCAATGCCATCCGTCCGCTGTCTGGTGTCAGAAGTCTGGTTCTGTGTTTTCTGTGCCGGAGATATAAAACTAATGTAGCTAGCAAAATAAGCTTAAACACTCCAATTCGCATCACGCAAACTGGCCGGCAAAACACATTTTTGTAAGGAATCAACAAACGTATTGATCTTATAGGCTGCAATCATGATAATTACGCATGAAAAGCCCATTGCTTTTCAAAGCTAGCTAGCTTTCCATGTCTTCACTTGAGTGAAGCCATTAGGCATTTAGACTTAACCTTAGCAGCGGGCTGATAAATGGGCCGGTTGGGGTCCAGCGCCAGAGTCCGAGTGTGTGTCCTGACAGCCCCTGCCTGGCTGAGTGTGTAGAGATCAGTGCAGTGAGCTCTGCTGAATGTTAATCCACCTGTCCGCTGCTCTGGGGAAGGAGAGGCAGACTCCTCTGTGCATACACCGCTCACCAAGCCCAGACAAAGAGCCAGAATAATGCCGCACAGTAAATTCCAGCAGCATTATGAGGAATATTAACAACAGAGATGCTCTCTGCAGAAAGACTCGCCTATACTGTTACATGAACTGCATAAAACTGTATATCCAGTCACTACTGAGGTATTGAATGGTAAGCTGTAACAGTTAGAGTTAGGCCTTCAGTTTGGGCCCTAAACATCCAAAATGAGGGGAAAAAACTCTTGATAAGGCTGATTTCTGCCACTACCCATATGGGATTATAGTAGTATGTTAGGGCTAATGACAATTCAGCTAAACATTTCTTGTTTCTTCTATTCAATTTAAAATGCAGACAGTTTAAAGACATTACATGTTTCATTTAAAGCCTGAAACTAAAACACTGTCGTTTATTATATATTTTATCTTGTGGCAGTTTTTCAGAAAAGTGCTCTGGCATGGAGCCTCAGTCTCTGCTTGAAATGCACTGCTCTGGCTGTTAGTCAGTTACGTGTCTAGATCCTTATTTCTACGCTTGGCTTCAGTTCAAATAGTCTGATAATAATCACTTATTTTCTCAAATTCTAAGCAAAATAATGACTTGTTCTCCCAAACTAATGACTTATTTTGTCCAATTGCAATAACACTTTTAAAGATCTGCAAGAAGTCATGATCCCAGAATAGTGTTTAGTATTTCATGAAAACTTGTGATAGAGATGTTAAGCCAAGACTTAGCCAAACATGCCACCAAGGTAGCCCTGGTTTTCCAGTTGTGATTGCTCAGGTAAGGAGTCTCATAGAGTGGGTTGAGTTTAGTCCATTGAATTCAACACACTGGCAAGAATCTGGGGTTGAGGCAGCAGGTGGTGGTAGCTTGTTGGATAATTTTCATACAAGAATCAGACAAAGATAATACACCAAAATATCATATTTTTGAGATCATTTTAAAATGTTTGTTGTGCTTTACATTGTTTCATGTATTGGTTCAAGTTTCATGATGAATAGACTTAAAGAACTGGCCCAAAATGACTTGGAAAAATATCTGGTTCCATTGACTTCCATTGAAGCTGAAAGAGTTTTTTTTCCTTCTCCTGTAAAGTTAGCATTTTGGAGATATGAGTTTTTTTTTTTTCCAGCAACATGCCAGGTGTGTCACAGTTTTGCCAGACCATGATGATTGCTAGGTATTAAGGCAATTTGGATTTCTAGGCTGCAATTTACACACTTGTTGATGACTAACTGGTTTACACTGAAAGGATTGAAAGTACTCTACGGTCAACAATATGTGGACACCGCTCCTAATTGCTGCGTTCCGCTGTTTCAGCCACATCCATTGTTAACAGGTGTATAAAGTCAAGCACATAGCCATGCAATCTCTATAGATATGCATGGGCTCAGGAGAGAGTTCAACCTCTGGAAGATTAGTACAAGACGTTTGCATTGAGAGCTTCATGAAATGGATTTCCATGGCATGCCTACTAAAATCCATAGTGCCAATACTACAGTTGGGTTCGGGGGAAATGCTAATGCAGCGCATATGCAAGAACATTTTAGACAATTATATGCTTCCAGCTTTGTGGTAGCAGTTTGGAGACGAGCCTTTCCTCTTCCAGCATAACTGAACCCCGGTGCACGAAGTGAGCTCCATAAAGACATGGTTTGATAAGTTTAGTGGAGGAACTGCCCAATGGCCACCACAGAGCCCTGACTTCAACTGCAGTGAGCACCTTTGGGATGAACAACACTGAGTTTGAGCCAGGCCAATGTCCAATATCGGTTTCTGACCTCACAAATGCTCTTTTGACCAAATGGGCACAAATTCCCAAAGACACATTCTAAAATTTTGTGGAATGCCTTCCCAGAAGAGCGGACGCTGTTATAGCTGCCGAGAAAGGGGTGGAGGGAGGGCTGTTCATGGAATGGGCATTATATTTATCATTATATTCAAGTTCAAGTCATTTTATATTTCAAACCATATGATCAGCATGATTACAAACCCATCCTCAGTTTGGTCTACCTTTGCTTACACAGTTACACATTGTCCTGCTCCTTTTTTCAGACAGTTCCAGTGCTATTTGTATTCTGAGAATGAAGCCATACCACTTGCAAAGTGAAGGCTGGCGGATAGAGCCATTGTGCTTTACGATCTTGTTCCTTTACACTCCAGAAATGATAGCTGAATGGACAAAAGAAGAAAGAGGGAAGGGAAAATAAAAGTCCTTGTCCTACCGTCGTGCTTTTTCAGAAATAATTTGGTTCACCATGGACAAGGACCCAATTTTCTAGTGACACGGTGGTAGACGGTCTGTGCAGGCTATGTAGCTGCCCCATCTCTCAGAAATTCTGCCCACACTCGCGGGCCTGCTCTTCAGCATGGACCAGAGAAAGCACTCTGCCTGTACTAAAGCTTACAAAAGCACAGAGGCTGAATACACATTTACCAAAAAGTTGCCTGGATAGCCGTTAACCTGCTATGGCTTGGGACAACCTAGCTTGGTTTAGGCCAGGGGTCAGCAGCATGTGGCTCTTTTACTGCCCTGTTGCACCTCCACAGAACTAGATGTTTAAATTCAAATAAAATAATACTCCTTTGCAGTAAAATAAAGCTTTTGCCTGTCATTTTAACATAGTTTTATGAGTAAATGGTCTTAATCGCTGGAATTAACTGGTAACTCATCGACCATTAACCCTAAAGGTTGGTGAAATAGGTTTGTATGCATATTTGTTGCACATGTTTGTGTTATTATATCCCATTTGGCCAGTAATGTGTGTATGTGCTGTGCATGTTGGCTTACAGAATCAAGCAGGCCATACTTACTGTGCTGGCTTGAAGAAATATCTACATGGGCCAAGCAACTCCAGCACTCCATGCTCCGATTTTCTTGATGAAGCCAAAACATCATGATTAAAGATGCCACTTGCAACTGCTGATTGTGTATTGACTGAGCCGCCCCCTCCGACACCCACCCACCCCGCCGCTGAAACATGCTTATTGGCCTTGGCGCCCTTATTTGAGAGCCACTTCCTGTTTGGATCCTGCTGTGTTTAATGAGCTGAGCTACGGCTAATTAGCACGCTATCGTTTCAGAATGGAGTCCATAAACATTTCCATTAGCCACGGTGTCATTAGCACAACAATTGGGTGTCTAGGGGATTGATAAGGGATATCAGTAGGTATGACGCTGTTGTGAAGTACACACTTTCTCTCACTGTGTGTGTGTGTGTGTGTGTGTGATCCTCATGCTTGGCTAATCTCTTGGCCCTCTTCTACGTGTCTGCGCTGCGGTCTCTGAGGAAGAGGGGCAGATGCTTTCCTGCTGGTTGGAGAAAACGCCGGCGATATGAAAACACTGAGCAAGGGTTCTACAGTCCCTAACGTAGGCTCTTAGCCTCAGGCATAACTTTGTAGCACACCTGCTGAAGAACTCTCTGTTGGCTGCGTCTGTAGAAACACTGATTCACATTCAGCACTGCAATGAAAAGCTGCGGCATACGGAAAAGCTGAATCATGCTGTCTGTGCTGAGATTGTAAAACTGTGTCATACTAGCTATAGAGAGACTGGAAATAACTATGCTTGCTGTACTGGGATTGAAAACAGTCATTCTAGCTGCACTGAGACTGAAAACAGTCATGCTAGCTGCGCTGAGACTGAAAACAGTCATGCTAGCTGCGCTGAGACTGAAAACAGTCATTCTAGCTGCGCTGAGACTGAAAACAGTCATTCTAGCTGTACTGAGACTGAAAACACTCATTCTAGCTGTACTGAGACTGAAAAGTCATTCTAGCTGGACTGAGACTGAAACCAGTCATGCTAGCTGGACTGAGACTGAAAACAGTCAATTCTAAGGTCATCTTCAGTTGTGCTGTTACTTTTAGTGGACTGGCAAACTCCATTGCTGGGTGCTTAAACAGCCAGTGGTGCAGTGGCTAGCACTGCTTCACAGTAAGAAGGGTTCGATTCCCCAGCCGGGCGACCAGGCCGTGCAACCATCTTTCTGTGTGGAGTCTGCATGTTCTCCCTCTGTGTGGGTTTACAAGTTAGAGGACATGAAAAACTGCCCCTACCTGGGAATGTATGTGTTTCTGTATCTGCTCTGAGATGGACTGGTCCAGGGTGGTTATTGTCTTCTGCCCAGTGACTGCTGGGATAGGCTCTAGCACCCTCTGTGACCCAGAAGGATAAGCAGATAAGAAATGTTTGTAAATGTATATACGCTATATTTCCAAAAGTGTTCGCTCGTCTGGCTTCACACGCATATGAACTTGAGTGACATCCCATTCTTACTGCATAGGGTTTAATATGATGTCAGCCCACCCTTTGCTGCTATAACAGCTTCAACTCTTCTGGGAAGGCTTTCCACAAGGGTTAGGAGTGTGTTGATGGGAATTTTTGTCCGTTCTTCCAGAAGCGCATTTGTGAGGTCAGACACTGATGTTGTATGAGAAGGCCTGGCTCACAGTCTCCGCTCTAATTCATCCCAAAGGTGTTCTATAGGCTTGAGGCCAGTCAAGTTCTTCCACACCAAACTCGCTCATCCGTGTCTTTATGGACCTGCTTTGTGCACTGGTGTGCAGTCATGTTGGAACAGGAAGGGGCCGTCCCCAAACTGTTCCCACAAAGATGGGAGCATGAAATTGGTGCTGAAGCTTTAAGAGTTCCTTTCACTGGAACTAAGGGGCCGAGCCCAACCCAGGGTCATCCTACGGATTTCCACACGGAGAAACTTGAACTCCAGAGAACACGTCTCCACTGCTCTAGAGTCCAGTGGTGGCGCTTTACACCACTGCATTCCACGCTTTGCATTGTGCTTGGTGATATAAGGCTTGGATGCAGCTGCTTGGCTATGGAAACCCATTCCATGAAGCTCTCTACGCTGTTCTTGAGCTGATCTGAAGGCCACATGAAGTTTGGACGTCTGTAGTGATTGACTCTGCAGAAAGTTGGTGACCTCTGCGCACTATGCCCCTCAGCATCCGCTGACCCGCTCTGTCATTTTACGTGGCCGACCACTTCGTGGCTGAGTTGCTGTCGTTCCCAATCACTTCCACTTTGTTATAATCCCACTGACAGTTGACTGTGGAATATTTAGTAGTGAGGAAATTTCCCGACTGGACTTGCTGCACAGGTGGCGTCCGATCACGGTACCACGCTGGAATTCTCTGAGCTCCTGAGAGCGACCCATTCTTTCACTAATGTCTGTAGAAGCAGTCTGCAGGCCTAGGGGCTCGGCTTTATACACCTGTGGCCATAGAAGTGACTGGAACACCTGAATTCAATTATCTGGATGGGTGAATGAAAACTTTTGGCAATATAGTGTAAACAGCTGGAGCACTCAATAAGTTCTATAAATTAAGATGGTACCTTGTCCTTTTTATGGACAAAGCCTTTATGACTACCCCTGCATCTTTGAACTCTTGGACAATGCTGTGCATTTCTAACAGAAAGTGAAATGATATTCAAGACAATTATGATGTTAAGGTCAACACTGTGCTGTGGCATCATCAGAAATGAATGAAATATTTTTAATTAAAGAGTTTTTAGTGATTTCTGTCTTATTTTCTGTTCCAAAGTACATGTAGGTAAATTACACTTTCTAGAAAGCAGATTAGTAGAGGCTTATCTTCCACTACATGACATTAAAGTTCATAAACCACAGCTTATATTGAACACATATTTTGTTTGAATAGAAATGAAAATAAGTGAATTTCACTGACTTTGACTTAACTATGAGACAAATAATATCACATGGTAAAATTATATGTGAGCTACTTCCCAGCTGGCATTTATGTGGCCTTGGCTGAGAATAAAACAAACCTTCTCAGACCATATTACCTTTCCACTCTATCAGCTCCTTCTCTGCATTGATCTTAAACCTCCTGACATAGTTGAAGTCTCCCTTTAGCGTTTGAAACTGTTTTAAGCTTCTCTACACACTTCAACAAGTTGTTATGTGCTGATCCCAGTGCTTCAGGTACATTTATTCATGGGGATATCAACCGGATGACCTTGAAAACAGCTAAAATAAAGGGAATCGGAGTCTTGACTATTCATCGCCTTTTCAGAGCAGCTTGGTTTGACAGCAGCTGTTACATTGTGAGGAATGACATCTTTCGCATTTACTAGAATGTTTTCCTGTACAAACAAGCAAAACAGCAACAACTCAAGTTTATTACCCATTATCTTCATTACAGCTACAGAACAGAAGTCTGTTGTTGATTCACATTTTTGTGCAGAACTTGAGATTCCAGCATCCCTGAGAGTGTCTAGACATGCCAGAATGTTCTTTATGCTTCTGGTCAAATGTTCTCAGAATTTAAAGGCAGGTGACTGTGGGGGTAAGGTCAAGAAATCTGTTGGATTGATACAAGATACAGTCTGTAACTGAGGCATATAATGTAAGATTGTGGGTGTCTTGAATCACAGCCACTCATGTTTGAGTGCTGTGATCATGAAGCTCTGTATGATAGAACATGCCCAGGGTTTGCTTGTATTGTATTTCACCAGGTGAGCAGGAGACTAACCAGTGTATCAGATGTTATATGTGGCACTAAACCCACTTAACACTTTACGTCACCCCGAACTGAGCGTTTAGATTCCTCTCTCTTTTGTTTGATGACACCACTTCCCCTCTTAAGCTTCCTTCATGCCACACTGAGGCATTTAGTGATCTGCTATACGTGAATAGTCACAGCAAAATTAGTAAGCAGTAGAACTAGTTATGTATGGTCACCACAGCTAAGCTAATAAAAACAATGTCAGCTTGAAAAGATCACAGCTGTTGACTGCAGTGAAGTAAACAACCATAAATAAACAGCCAGCAAAAGATTTGCTTTACGTGCTTTACTGAAATGGGCTTAAATTCATTAAACATACTGCTAAACTGAGTAACTCAACATGGTCAGAGTTCACTGTAAGCTGAGGGAGTCTTCTTCTACAAGATGCTCTATTCTAGAGCAGAGGTCACTAATAGCTGGACCGTGGTCCGAATCCAGACCCAGGCTGTGTCATCTGCAGACCTGGACCTGTAAACTATGGAGAGTTATTTGATTTCGATAGGGTGGTCCTATTTTAATTGGTATAACTTTTCTAGCCTTTACAGTAGCTTTAATGGCCCGGGAGACTCACAGACCAATCACACGTGTTGTAAATATCACATGGGATGCTACCCCAGCCAATCAGCTCTGTGCATTACGACTCGAGTGAGTGGCGCACACACAGGGGAGGGACGAGGTGAGAAACAGCAGTCAGAGAAGAAAGTGAGTCAGAGGGCCTTATCGAATTTTAATTTAAGACCTCTGTTGCATGATAAGACTTCTGAAAGAAAAAATAATACTAGTACTAGTTCTATCCTCCTGACAGAAGAAAACAGTACCAAGCATTTCTCGAAGATGCACTTGCATTGGTGCATTGGTGGTTTGGTGGTAGAATTCTCACCTGCCACCTAAGCCAGTGTTTGTAGGGTCGAGTCCCATCTGCGGTGTAGGGCTAGCAGAGTGGTGTGGCAGAAGCGTGCTGGGCCCATTGAAACCACCCTCTGCTTGGAGCCATCTATATAAAAGGGGCAACCTAACCTTCAGTTGTGGACCCTGTGACAGGAAGGTTGCCGGCTCAATCCCTTTGAGTGCCTTTGAGCAAGACACCTAATCCCCAACTGCTCCCCAGGTGCTGTGGAAAGGGCTGCCCACTGCTCTGGGCAAGTGTGCTCACTGCCCCCTAGTGTGTGTGCTTTCACTAGTGTGTATGTGGTGTTTCACTTCATGGATGGGTAACTTAACTAGACCCAGAGAAAATATCTCCATTTTTCAAAGATTGTAATTTTAATAAAGAAATTATATGAAAAAAAGGACTTCGATTCGGTGGTTGACTAATAAAAAATATATATTTTTGAGTGTTTTTATTAATGGATTATGTAACAATGAGTGTTACATGCAATGAATTACTTGTGGTATTATAGATGTGCTTTTTTAACGTCCTTAGTATGGAATTAACAAGTTTTGCGTGTCTGAAACGAGATTTTAATAAAAATAGCAACCTGTTTGCTTTGCAGCTAACTGTCACGATCAGCCCCTCCCAGTTCTCCATGTGCCTTTGTTTTGTTTTGGTCTTGTCCATGTGCTTTCTTTGTTTCTGATTCTTCCCTGTCCTGCCCCCTTGTTTCTTGACTCTGCCCTTGATTGTTCTCACTTGTGTTTACCACCTGGGTCTTGTTAACCCTGCTGTGTTTAAGCCGTGTATTGGATTTTTTGGTGTTCATTCTTCCGGCCTCTGTTATGTGTTTTAGTGCTTAGTCTGTGTTCCTTGTCTGCCCATCGTTCCATGTAGGCTCTCTGACCCTGGACTGTCTTGACCCTGAGAACGGATTTGCCCCTAATAAATCTTGCTTCTGTTAGCACATGCGTCCGCCTCATCATCACTCCCACATGTAATCATTGATGTTTTGCTAGAAAGAATATATTTTATTATTGGTGCTTTATTTTCCACAAAAAAACACAGTTAACTTTTACTGAATTTTGTGGCGCACTGTGGGAAGTTTCAGGGAATGAAGTGGTTTTGACACCCTTGCAAATGGCTGATTCTCTGATTAATGTGCTAACTACTGATTTAGAGAGCTATTTAAGACACACCCCTAAACATTAGCTAATACACTAGCTACTAGTAAATACACTATCCACTCTTCTAACAGCTTCCTCGGGGCGTGCTTTCTCCACTGCCTTGGAACAATGCTTTATTTGTTCTATCAGACCTGATTCGATTCTTTAGCTAGCAATCAGATTCTATAATGAGTTCAATCGGGAATGTCAGAGCCAGGAAAACAGAGCTGCGGTGGGCTGAAGGTCTGCACTACTGTAGCTAAAAGCCTTTGGTTTAGTAGATGGGCTGTCTACCTCTCTCTCCGTCTCTATACTCTACTCTAATATGTGCATTTTCACCTGCCCATTTCCATGGAGCAAAAGCAGCATAGTTTAGAAAATGTGGCCCACTCCAAATCTAAAAGGCTCTTTTCTTAGCTTGCCTCATCCTCTTCCTCTTTCGTTCCCAAATAGAATCTTTTTTTTCCCCACTTCTTCCTATTCAAAGTATCATGCACATATTAATATGTGGTAGTTGCAAGACAATATGCACTGTTAAATACAGTAAGATTGTTTTCTACAACAAAGTGACATCAGAGATCAGATTTTCCACATTTCAAATAAAAAGCATTTGAATATTTTTCTATGCCTGCAAGAAAAAAGCAAGAGGTTGCTAACACAAACGATCATGTTTTAGCGATCGGACTTTAGCAGCTGTTGCCTGTTAGTCCCGTGGTATTCCAGGTAGTTGCTATGGTGTTGAAATGCATTTTGCGAATGCAAATTACTATAGTATTGCTAAGGCAACGCTAGCCATTTGTTAGGTCAGAGGACTTGTAGAGAGGAGAAAGACCACTCTGCAATGTCTTCCAGTTTTTTCAAATGCTAGAGGGCGCTCCCGAGCAGGTCCAAAATGACTGGGTTTATATGGAGCATTTGAGCAAAATCATAGTTTATAAGTGCTTAACCATTTTTAATGTAAAGAATGGATTCATTTCCTGAACACAGAACAGCCTACAATATTTTAATACTGCTGGTAGATTTTTAACAGCTTTTAAACTGGGGAAATTGAGAAATTGAGGAATGGGTCAAAACTAAAACAGAATGCTGGAAAAGTTGTACAAGGGCCAAACGACCTTATCTGTGAAATTGTGAAGTGGATATGTGCCCTGGATAAACATTAAATAACACAAAAGTGTCTGGATGCTTATTTCTCCTCACTGAGCACTGAAATTTGTGCTAATTGGCCGTACAGTACAGACAGAAATAGATAAGGTTGGCAGATGCTGAACTATTCATTTATGAAAAAAACTGATTATCAAGCCAAGAAAACTTTAGTGGTTGTAATAAATAAGATAAAGACGAAAAATAAGACGTAAAACTACAAGGCCAATTACAAAGATTAGAATAGTATACAATACTAACTACTAGTATTAGATATAGTATACAATAAGTTATTTTGATTGATATTCTCAAAAGTTCACATGTGACTGTTTCAGCACTTACAGTTTTAGCTAACTTTGAGCAGAACTGAAAATTACTAGCCAGTACATGACTAGACAACCCAGCTTTGAACAGTTACCTTTAAACACAATGTCACGGTTGGCCCCTCCCAGTCCATGTGTTCATGTTTTGGTTTAGCCCATGTGCCTTTGTTTTGGTATCCATAGTCCTGCCCCTCATTTCATGACTCCGCCCCTGATTGTTTTCACCTGACCCTCATTTTCCCTGTGTATTTAAGCCCTGTGTTTGCTGGTCTTTGTTTGATGTTTTGGTCTGTGTTTGTACCGTTGGTTGTAGTTTGGTTTTGTCATGTCTGCCCCATGATTTCTCCATTCTGACCATGACCCTGGATTTGCCCTTAATAAAAGTTGCTTACCTCCGCACATGCGTCCGCTACCTCGTTCCCTGTTACACACATATAAAATCATAATTTGTTATTAAAACACAAAAAATTTAACTTGATTCCAAAAAATATGGGTTTTGTCAGTGACAGTTCTTGATGTTACACACTGATTTTCAGACTTTGGGACACTTTTACTTCAAAACGATGGGATCTAACTGCTCAACTTGTGGCCATGAAGGACAGGGATGCAGCCTCACTACCTGCTCTAAAATACAGGGGCATGGCTAAAAATGCTCTGCCAATAGACTAAAACTCTGTCCTTCCCTGGGACAGTATTTTTGAATTTTGAAGCTTTATTTTAAATTTAAAAATTAAACTAATGATAAATCTCTAAATCTCACAATTTCTCTGTATAAGATCTTTCAAAAAAGCACCATTGAAAAAAATACAAGTGTTATTTTCACCTCCCAACAGAAAATATCCCACAAATTATGATTTTGTATATATTTAGCTTATTACTCTCTCAATTAATGCCTTGGAATGAAACAGAACACAACATAATCCTTCCCAAGTTTTGCGGGGGTGGGATGGTAGTTTGAACAAAATGGGTAGAATGGTCCACAATATATTTCACGTCACATCAGGTAAAGAATTCATGACTCACGCATTTCACCCTGAACGCTGCCCACTTTGTGGCATTCTATTGTCTAGCTTCCCACCAGGAAAGGGGAAGTTATTATGGAAATTAGATGCAATTAGCTGAGGCCTTAACTCCACCTGGCAAAGCCAAGTCATGATTCCTTAAAACGACCCCCCCCCTTGTTCTCTTTAGCAACAACATGAATTCTTATCCAGGTCTTTTATTGTGGTGCAGCCAAGAAAGCACTGTTTAGTCAATGTAATGCCACCTTCCAGATCCTTACAAAGGTAACTGCATTTTTGGCACTCCGTTTAATTAAAGCCATTTCCATTCCCAGCTCACTTCCATCTTTTCCTCGGCTGTTCAGCAATACACCTATAATTTTCACAACCGTATAGGCGCTTAATCTACCTAATTTTAACAAGCAGTGCTTTTTGCCCACTCTCTTTCTCGCTCTCCATAGCGCCATGTCAGGCCACTCATCTGAGGCCTGAATAGCAGGAGTAGGGCCATAATTTAGCCAAGAGGAGGGAGATGGAACCTCTTGATTGCTCAACTCCTCTTCAGCTGTAGACGACCTGCTCCCTCTCCAGGCAGCCGCCGTTCACATCACGGGGAGACAATGCAGCCTGCGAGAGAGAACAAAGGTTCGAGAGGGTGCTGAAAGAAAGTGCTAATCACCATGACGGGTTAATAACACGCTCTTGTTAGCTCTCGATGCCCTGTGACTAACGGATAGGAGGTAGAGAGATCGTTCGAGGGCAGCTCCGGGCACTAACATTAGCCTAATTACAGCTTTTTATGAGAAATCAGCGCATTGTTACTGCTCGCCCCTCTTCACCTACGCTAACAGGTTTGGAGATGTTGCTAATTATACACTTTAGTCCTATATTAGCCACAGCTTAGCATGAAATGCTCACATTATGGTGTAATCCAAGTTCCAAGAATAGGCAGAAGTGGAAATCATGCTGTTCATAGTCTGGAGAGAGTTTTACCTTACAGTATTGGTAGTTGGCGCCTTTCAAAGTGGCATAATCATGAGGAATGAGACGGAAAAGTAGGCAGAACCATCAGAAGGCATTTGAATGAACTATACATGCCATTTTTTAAATGACATCATCATTCTTTATATCTTGATTATAGAATATGCTCTTTTTAGTGATCCACCATGCGGGTTCTACAGTACACTCACAATTTGTATTGTTATTTTTATTATTACTGATCCAAAGCTACATCTAGAAACCTTTTGAAACACTACTGGTTGATGTCACCAATTAGCCACTGCATAATTATTCCAATTCAAGAAAATGTATGGTAAATTCAGCTGTTTTTATGGTCCATTTAATGAGCTCATTTTCATAATTCCATTGATTCCTTGGGTTTTAAGCTACAAAACACATTAGCTTCATTTTAAACAACCCAGCCAATATCACCTCAATCCACTGTACCACCGAATTTCTGGAGTTTTTAAAGATAGAGGTCAATGGATCAGTCTGACACCAGCCTCTGTTCATAGTGTCCCTCAGGGCTCTGCAGTAGGTCCATTTTAGTTGCTGTGATTGACACTAACGCTACTGTTACTGAGGCTCAGCTCCTGGAGGACATGTGTGTCAGACTGATGTAGCCAGTGAGAGAGGCAGCTGCGATCAGACAGTTATGCCCCATTATTCACCTGTACAGTCTGCTTATTGCATCATGTTATGCTGAATTCTGGAACATGCAATAAAAACATGATTATTAATCACAATCAGTAGAATTTTACACCTGGGGATAAAAGACAAATGGATACAATGGATGAACATGATGAATATGACCTGTAAATTATTTAATGCAAGTGACTATTTTGGCCTTTTCTCATGTAATAACATGATTTTTTTCATGCTGGCATTACATTTAAAGCCTATTCAGACCAAGTCTTTTCAGATTCACACCTTCACATGACATCTTATACCAGTTTAAACACTCTGAGAACTCAGAAAGACGGCAGTACTCAACATTATAACCCAGTCTTTTATTAATAATTAGCCACATATTTCATTTTACCACAGAATTTTATAATCAAGGCTTTGTTTGTTGTATAAATTTGCAAAGCTGACTTTGCAAACTTGCAAAAATCAGACTCAGCTTACATATTAGTATGGAAAGAACATGATCTAACAAAAAACTAGCAAGGAAACAAATGCATAGGATCTATTACTCACACTTATATCAACTGGTGATGTTTTCCTGATCAAAAGTAAGATGGAAAACACACCAGCCAAAAACTGAAAATTAAAAGAAAGGTTTGATTTTTTTTTAATGATTTTGAATAAGCATGATAAATATCAAAACCTCAAGGTAATAAAGAAAATACACTTTTATTGTTGATAAAATCTGCTTTCAACAGCTCACAACTGAGCTGAGAATAAAAGAAACATATAAGTGTATAAAATAAACTGACTAAAATTGTTACAGTATGTAGCAGAGAGGGATTTTCTAGGGCCTTCTAGGCTCTCAGAGAAGGTTTAATTAATTACAGCAATAAAAAAACACATGTTTATAAATTTGTTTCTTTTTTTTAATAAGCTCATGCTTATATTTAAAGTCTGCAAGAATTATAGGACTACTCCTCCTGCATTGTTAAGTTTTGGATGGATAGTTCTTGAGATGCCCAGTATAAAAAATGACCAAATAAGGAATTGTTTTTTAACCTCCTGGTTAGGACTTTAAGAGCTGAAAAGAAGTCCTGATATGCTAGATTAACTATTAGCAGAATTATGAGGTGAATACTTTTTGATACTGTACTATATATGTCACTGTCTGAATATGAATGGCAGAAAATAGCTGCGACAGCTCTACACCAGAGCTCTTTCTACTGAAAAAGTCACTGTGCTACTCTGTATATGTCCAGGCCACACCTGGCCATCATCTTTGGGACTTCAGATGGCACTGCATTAAAAAAAGACATGAATCTGTAGTAGAAATCACTGCATGGGCTCAAACACTGGAAACCACTGGCTATGACGTTTGTTACTGCATCCACAAACACAAAGTAAAACTCTAAAACACAAAGAAGAAACCAAATATAAACAGGACACAGAAACGCTGCCACCTTCTCTGGTCCCAAGCTCACTGAAGTGGAAAAGTGTCCTGTGGTCCGACGAATCAACATTTGAATTTCTGTTTGGAAATCATGGACGTTGTGTCGTCTGGGATAAAGACCACTCGGCTTGTTATCAGAGTACAGTTCAAATGGCAGTATTCACAGTGGTAGAGGGGAGCATTAGTGCACATTGTATGGGGGACGTGCACATCTGTGAAGGCACCATTAATGTCGAACCATATATACATGTTTTGGCAACATATGTTGCCATTCAGATGACGTCTTTTTCAGGGAAGGCCTTGATTATTTCAACAAGACAGTGCCAAACCACTTTCTCCATGGATTATAACAGCATTGCTCTGTATAAAAAGAGTCTGGGTGCTAAACTGTCCTGTTTGCAGTCCAGATCAGCCACAACTGATAACAATATGATAAAGGAGACTCTGAACTGTTGAGCAGCTGAAATCCTGTATCAAACAATTACGAGAAAGCATTTCTCACTTTCAAAACTGCAGCAGTGTCTCTTCAGTTCCCAAATGTTTACAGAGTGTTGTTAAAAGAAGAGGTGATGAAACACAGTGGTAAACACGCCCCATGCCAACATTTTTGGAATGTGTTGTTGCCATCAAATTTATATTAATAATATTTTTCAGGTTCAACATTTGACATGGTATATTTGTAGTAGTTTCCTTTAAAAAATATGGTTTACATGATTTACACATGAGTTGCATCATATTCTTACTTATATTCTGCGTAGTGTCCCAACTCTACTGGGCATTTACATTGTTTGTAACCAAATAAACAAAAATCTACCTAAACAGTACATTTTGCACTGTGTAGGTATATCTTTTGGTGTACCATTTGACAGTATTTGGCAGTGTGAAGATTCTTATTAGTGGCTAAACAGGCACCACATGAGTGGATGCTAGAGATTTCACTGGTGGGTTAACTTTAATAGCCTGTCCGACACCATTTGGGCTGAGCTGACATCGCCGAACGACAGGGGTCACCAGATGGCTAGAACGGCATGACAACCTGACACAAGCTGAAGGCGCATAATCAATTATGGTACGTCTTTGCTTTTAACATATGAATTTCATTAAAGAATCGTGAGATTTCATCTCCTTTTAGGCTGGTTATTTTTTTTGCAGGGGGGGGGTCCATAATGACAAGCAGTGGAGATCTTGTGCTGAAATGAAGAGCTTCTTTCCCAGCATGCTGAAGATGCTGGAAGCCTGATTAGATCTGACATGGCAAAGTGGGAGACTCTCAGAGGTGTAATGAAATCTTCACGGCCATTACAGACACTGAGAAATGATGACTGTTAAATTAAAAGCGGTGACAATGAAGAGAGCACTATAATTGAACGCTTGTCATTCATCAGAACGACTCCATGGGGCGTCTTTGAACGCATGAAATTGGTGCAGTATTGACCACGACAAAGATTTGGGTAGTAATTAGCGTATGGAATCAATTAGTGGTATCCCCCCGACTGGCTTTAAGCAGTGAAGGCTAGAGTTCAGCTTTGCCATTTCCAGGTTCAGGAACTCTGTGAGAAACCAATTTTTGCCTGAATATGTCTCTTACCTTTTTATTTTAATTAAATTTTTTTCTTTTACAAGCTTTCAATACCACAGAAAACTCTACTTTTGAATATATTTTCATGGCAAAAAGGGTTTTATATACTACCAAAGAAGGGTTCATAGTTTTGTAATAGTAGTATAACCCTTTTTGGTGCTATATAGAACCCTTTTCAGAAAGGTTCTACACCGAACCATCAACAGCACATTCTCCAGCAATCTGAAGAACGTTTTACGATGCAAAGAACCCTTAAACCATGCAAAGGCCTCTTTGAGAGTTCATGTTTCCTTTTGGTACGACTACAAAACCCTTGAAGAACCACCTTTATTTTGAAAGTGTAACTCAGTACATTTCACATGTTTTTCTAGTACTTAAAAATGATGGCTCAACAAGTGTTCCTTAGTATTATATAGCACTTCTATTGTAACTAGACTGACATTATAACGATAGAAGAACCCTTTTTGGTGCTATGTAGAACCCTTTTCAAAAAGGTTCAATATAGAATCATTTTCTTCACTGAAGAACCCTTAAGAACCATTGTGATTAAAACTAAATCTCTGTGCATAAAGGGCAAGACTGAAAACCAATATTGAGTGTCTATGACCTTCGATGGTGCCCCCACCTGGCACTGAACCAAAAACAACACAAACTATAAGACCAACCGTAAAAGCCACTTTTCAACTCTTGCGTGAATTCAGGTTATAGGCTCTTCGCAAACTTTGCCTCTGGCGAATATTCAGCAGTCCTTAATTTATGAGCCACTTCAAATTGTTTCCCTCTGTGGATTTTTAATATCTCTCGGTGCCAGCTGGTTCTGGGCAAATACGCACTGCTCCGTAGCGTCTGCCACATGGGGTGGAACAAACAGATTGTGGCAAACAGCGACAGTGATGCTTATATTGTTTCTGCTGGAGGACGGGCCCATGCCGCCCTTCTATTCCTACCACAGCAATGTCCAGGGGGGAAAAAATGACAAGAAATAAGCAAAAAAATTAATTAATTAATTAAAAATTTGATAAAGTAACAAAGCCAGGCTGTCAAAAGTGCAGTGCTCAGCCATGAATAAGATTATCAACGTTTATTCCAGCCCAACAGTAACAAAACACGTTGGTTTACATTCATAACTCGAAATCTGATTGAATTGTGGATTAGTGAGTAAGAGCTGTAACAGTAGACATTGTCCTTGTGTATTGGCAGCCCCAGTGTCTGTCTTTGTACATGCAGTGTGGTGTGTCCTTCATAGACGACTGCCCTAACATTTAAAATGCTTATGCTCTTTTATGATTTCCTCTGTGAGGCGGGAAAGAAAAGGGTAAGGTCACCTGGAAGCACTGGCTGAAGTCTTGACAACCTTTCATACTGCATTTCTACATGCACACTGATATGAGTAATTTTAAATAGTGAGTCAAGGGGCTCAATGTGAAGAGGGTCATTGATGGACTTTTTGGTTTGAGAGAAACTAAAGACACTTGAATGGTTAGCTATTTAGCACTGCCTAAAACAATGTTCTGCAAAACAATCCCAATACATTTTTCTTCTATACCGCAACATTTCTCACAGAAACATGGTTCTTGAGCTAGCTAGACAGTCCACATTTGTGGATCCTCAAGGACCAGGATGGGAACCACTGCTCTAAAGCAGGGGTGTGGAACTGAGGCCCAAAATTCAGCACAGTTTGGTGATTTCCATGCGTCAACTAAACCTGATGATTTGATGACGTGATGAATCAGGTGTATGTATAGGAAAATCACCAAAATCTGCAGGAATCCTAGTGTTCCCCACCCTTGCTTGAAATTAGCGTAATGGTGGAGGTTATTTTTTCCCATTTTGGTGTTTTAATGGCTGAAGTCCTGGATTTTATATTCTTGGTTTGCCACTGCGTAGTGCATTTACTTATCAACCAGTCAAATAATATAATCACCCATTCATATAATAATTATGGTATTGGGTGTTAAACTGTTTGTTTGGCAAATATTTTATATTGACTATTTGTGTCGACTAAGTGAAAAAAGTGAATTGGTGAATCAGAGGACACACATCACTTGACAGTACTGTAATATATCTCCAAGTTTCAGACCAAAATAGAACAAGCTGCCACATTTAGGACTAGAGTTAGTCACATGAAAATGAAGAAGACTAGTATAAATATTTAAGGAACGTAACTAAGACTCAACTTTCGCAGTGAAATTAAAAGGCAGAACACATTGAAAGCCTCTGTCAGAGTCAGTTTCCAAGAGGGAAATTGGGTATTCCAGCTCCACACCTGGCATGAAGTTATTTACACTGCCACAGTCAGGCCTACTCAAGTCAAAGCTATGAAATTCAAATGCAGATCATGGTTAACCTTATGAAAAAGATTACATTTGTTAATTACCTCACAGTGCAATGAGTATTCGTTTTAGTGGCAGTGATAATACTGGTAATGCATGGTAATTTTTCCAGGTTTGCACAATACTGATTCAGTTGTGTGGTACTCCAACAATCTGATTGGTTCCACTTGCAGCCTTTGCTTAATCTAATTTATGGTTCCTGAGGTCAAAGGCAAAATAAGATTTTTTTTTACAAATTCGAAATACCAAATGTTATTTAGTTAGACAGCTACAGTTACCAGTGTAAATCAGTCAAAATGAAACTAAAGTGGAATAAACCGTAAGTGTAAATATTGTGAGAGTGCCTTGTGCTGTTTATTAGAGTGTCGCCATCAGTTTCAGTTTCCATTTCCTAAAGCTTTAGCTGGCATGCAAGTCGGGCTAACAATATCCTAATAAGCAGCCGTGCATTCAAAGGAGTCTCCTCATTAGCCACCACCATTATTGCGATATTTTATTTTATGTATTTCCATCATTATCAACACACGAAGGTAAAGACAGGGGATGGTGGATATCATGCCAGCATCTCATGTTGTCATGGTGACTAAACAAATAAGATTTCAGAATTACAATGTTTCATGGCCCCAGATCCTTAAATGTTTGTGTATTTACACTTAGTACTCAATTGAAACAATTGCACATACTCCAACGGGAGTTTGATCATCAGGAAAGCCAAAGATGAAATTGATGAGTTATGGAAAAATAACTTTATCAGGCACAGGCAATTGGATTAGCACTGCTTGATGGAACTATGCAAACTCATTTGAAGCTTTACTTCATTTCTTTGCATATTGCAAATTGCCAAAACTTGACATTTAGGCCTGTCCAGTTGGAGGTGCTGTTTCCCAATGCATGCTGAGCAAAAGTGTGACCTTCTGTCCTTACCCTGAAGCATCAGGACAGAGGGATAGCTTGACAGGTATATGTGTGTGTGGTAATGCAGGGGTGCTCATAGTTCTTATAGCCTCAGGCCTTAAAACATTTGCCTTTGGGAGAAAAAAAATATCTCAACACTCTTGGCTGTCAGTTTCAAATATCAATAGCATTACTCACTTGTTTGGTGCTACAGTTCTTCCCTCACTTACGCATTGTGCATACATTCCTGCTCTGGCTCAGCGTAGTGTCTGGAGGATCCGAAGACTCCTAAAATAAATAATTTATTTCACAGGCTCATATATGATTTGAGGCCTTATTTTCTGCTCCTAGGATTCCATGATGCTAATTAATGAAGTGTGTGCTATGCATACTCGTCGGGTAATCATGCAAGGCCAGCCGCAATGGCAAGTACACCACCAAAACAGCTCTCCGAAGTCCAATTATATGCGGACTGAATTAATTACGTTATGGATGACCTACGAAACAGGGTGGACGAGTACTAAAGAGTCTATCTGAAGAAGAAATGAAGATGCTTTAGTCCGTTTTGCTCCTAGCAGTGGAGAGGTATCGATCCAGCGCCTTCTTAGGAACAATAAAAAGGAAGATTAAATTGAATACTGTCAAAGTAAACAGCATTATGTGGTGAAGTTGCTGCACGTCAAAGTAATCCCTTTAAATAAATTAGGTAAATTGCAACCACAAATCCTGCTGATGGTCCTCAGTCCCACCTTGGAAGGCCAGGTTTGTTGCTAGGTAACAGAGAAGCAGTGTCGCAAGGGCTTTTTGGCCAGCGGAGCAGTTGCCAGGCTATGGGCACCCAACAGCCCTGAAGAGGCTGCCAAGTCGGAGTGGCCTCAAGCAGGGTCAGCACAGATCACAGAGACTGGATGACTAATCGGGACTCTGTCTCTCCCTCCTTAATTTTAGCTTTAGACACCAAATAAAACATTCCAACTGCTTCGTCTGTTGTTTGCACTGGCACAAAGACTGCCACCCACATTCTTCTGGGTGACTGACGTTTCAAGTGGTTAAAAATAAAGGAGAGGAAAGATCAGTCATCGGTGTATATATAGAATGCAATATAGTGTATACATTTACCAGCCACTCAAACCCCCCACTTGGATGGTATACAGTTATTTGCTTATCTACTGACACATAGTTAGTATTTGCCAGCCATTTTTAGTGTCAGTGCTGTAATAAGAATGGTGAATCACTCAAATAGTATCTGGTCAGCAGCAATTCTGTGGTCAGAAACTGACCAAATATGAATGAGGTAGATCATAGCTAAACAATCAGGCAGCATCTGATGGGATATAATGTGCACCTATATAGTGACCTGTAAGATACTGTCCTGGGAGACCACCCAGAAGCTAGCCTTCATCAATTCAGTTTCAAATTATTCATTTCTCAGTGGACATTTCTGTCAAAGTTAAAGGAAAAGAAACGAGACTTTCCAAAATTCTTTCTAAAATTTTTAAAGAAATGACTGAAGTCTAAAGAGAATATGGGACAACCACCTGGAAGACCTGGTAGACCACCAAAACTGTCCATATCAGACAAACAGCACTTAAAGCTTTCATCTTTGAGAGAAAGGGAAAAAAATCAAGCTTCACTCTTGCTTCAGCTCTGAGAAATCCAAAGCCATCCTTCCACTATGAGTGGACAACTCAATGCTATGGATCTGAAAGGATGCGAACCAGTCAAGAAGCCTGCTGGCCCTCTCAGAACAGCGATCTGGCCACCCCAGAGCCCAGAACATCACTGAATATATTTCGGATGAATTGGATCATGAGATTCAGAAAATGTAATTAAATGCATGAAAATTGGCCTCTGACTCTTGCACAGTATTGTAGGTGAGGCTCATATCAAGGCCTGAGAGTCACAGTGCAATGTGGGGGTTTCGAAATGGATATACTCAGCGTCCACTTGGAAAACCCTACATTATAGAAGCAGTTTTAAAATGTATTTTAATGTAATTCATAGCAGAGTGATTCTGTGCAGAATGTACATGACTCATAATCATGTTTATGTGAGTCATGCAATGACCATGTGGTTACAGAGAGCAAAAAGCAATCTAACGTCTGGTTTAATTGAAGATCACAGGGTTGCTGCACTCCAGTTAGTGGACGTGGGTCTGTGCTGGAGCTGCCAATTTGTTCAAGCCATATGCTAACTTCACAGCTTCTGGAGTCCACAGAGGAGCTGCTTTGCCAAGGCAAGGCCTTGAGTCAGTCTGCTGATGTAGACCTACTGCATGTTGCAGTGAAGCGTGTCTGTAAGCCTTTCCATGTAGACAGTACACAAACACTGTGCTTTATTTCAGAGAAAACAGCAACATGACCTCGTCATGAAATGAGGCAGATCCTAGGGAGGGCTTGAACCCCTGCCCTTTTGTGCTCAGATTCTTGGGCATCCTGCATAATAATTGTGTTTATCATGACCAACATGTGCCTCAAGGAAAAGATCTTGTGGGTCAAACTAGGTTCTGCTCTGACGGGGGTGTCTGGTGCAATTCTAGAATTCACAGGGAATTATGCAAGACTCCTTGGAGCTTTCAAACAGAGGCACACCATAGCACACTCATTGATTTATCCTTCCATAGCATAGTGGATATCAATACAACCTTGTACTCTAGAAAGTTCAAATTCAGTTCAAAAATGGGTTTAAATTTATTTATTGATTAAGTCACATTATGTGATTGAAGTGCCCTTGAGCAAGACACCTTACTCCCAATTGCTCCCTGGGTGCTGTGGATAGGGCTGCCCACTGCTCCAGACAAGTGTGCTTACTGCACCCTACTGTGTGTTCATTCACTAGTGTCTATGTGGGTGTTTTGCTGCTTGGATGGTTTAAAATTCAGAGGTGATATTTCCCTGTTATTTGACTTATTAGTGTAACTTAACAACCATGCTAGTTTGCCTACACCACATTTGATAAAGGTGTCTGTGATAATTCATATATTATTTATATATGTGTGTGGGCCTGGCGCACAAGAACTTGGTATGAAATGATCCAAAAGGAAAACAGTTGAAAGAAAAGTGGTAAAACAAGCTGTTTATAAACTATGAAAGTGAAGTCCAACACTCGGAGTGGCCAGAAATTGACTTGCCAAACTACCAGTTCACCATCAGTAGCTCACTAACATGCTTCTTGGCTCTTTGCCATATGAAAGATATTACTTTGCTAGGTTAGCCTACTAGCTTGCCATGCAAAACAGCAAAAGATGTTTTGAAATATTAAACATTTTTTTTGGTAATTTTTTTATTATTGCTTTTGTTATTGCTTTGGCAGGTCTCCAAAGATAACTGCAGACAACCTGACACTAAAATAGTGGAACTGTATGTTTTCTGTTGGCCATAGGTCTAGTACCAAAGGTTCCAGTTTTGTAGCTTTGTCCACCAGTTTTGGGAGATTTCCAGAGGTAACTATAGAGAACCTGACACTAGAAAAGTGGAACTCTTCCCATTGGCCATAGATCTAGTATCAAAGATTCTAGCTTTGTGGTATTTGGTACCTGCTCATGATTAGTACCATTAGCATCATTACAATCATTCTTAAGGGTGTAGTTCTCTACACTTGCAGCTGAAGCGAACTACAATTTAGCATCTTCCAGGTGAACACTATGTGCACCAGAATGTGACCTAGAATGCTATGTTCATGTGTTGATTAGCATTTGCAGAATCGTTGCTAGTCAGGAAGCTAACACTGTTGATATTGTTTATGCTAGCCTCTATAAAACAAGCAGGTTCGCTAACTTTAACACTTGACTGGCAGAAATATAAGCTTTGCTTGACTCAACACATAATTCTGTGTATTTGTAGACATTTATTTGAGTATGTGAGCTTGGAAAAGCACGCTGTAGCAGTATCAGCACAACTAGCTTTAAGCTAACTAGCAAGCAAGGTAGCTTTTTAGCCAGACAAGACACTGGAGAGTGGCATAAGGTGACGAAAATACAACTAAAGTGTTAAATGCTGTCTTGACGACAGTTCCCGCAGTCTCTCAAGCAAGGGAAAAAGTGAACTAGATGTAGTGAAATACTGTACAACACCAATACTGTACAGTATAAGTCAATCACATGGATTAAATGCCTTGTGTCCATTTGTGGTCAATACATCTCGAGTGTCACATAGCCAAAAGACGTTTCGAGTGCAGGAATTGATAAACTGTGAAGCCTTGCTTTTACAGTGTGCTAGTATTGGCAGAATCCCCCGCAGACCGACAGCCGGTCAACAGATCAATACCATTTGAAGTTCCCAGCTGCACTACAAGTCAAATATCTTCTCCTACATGGGTTAGCATGATTAGCTCCAGTGCTCTCTCTGTTCACATTAGCGTTAGCAGCACTTGGCAGCTGTCAATGGCTCTTTGTCAGCTCCTTCTTTTTCCATCTCTTCCTTGCTTGGTCAAACTGTTCATATTTTAGATTTATTTTACAGAGAAAACCAACCACAGCCTTAATCTCAGCACTCAGTTTACTTCACATTTAAAATAAGTTCAAGAAATATCACATTACATTTTGTTCCCTTTACCTGGAATGATGAGCCAAGACATGCTGGTTGTCTGAAGGTCCCATGTTTAGTTTTGGACTTGAGCTATTATGCTCATGTGGCTCACAAGCAATGAAAGCTCTTAGCATTGAGCAAACTGCAAACCTGAATGAACTGTATACTTTTCCTAAACCACATCAAGCTTTGGTAAATCAAAGTTCACTAAAAATGTCTCGGCTAACTGCCTCAAATTTTCACCAAACCTGTCCTTTAATAGAAACTAAGCATTAACATTGAGAAAAATAAGAATAGAAATAGATCAGATCATTTCAGCTGAAGATGTGGTCGTTGGAGGGATCATTTCAGATGGTGTAGTGGGTAACACCTCTGCCTTATATCCTGTAGACTGGTGTTCAATCCCCACCTGGGTAAACACCCTATGCTATACCATTAAGAGTCCTTGGGCAAGACTCCTAACACCACCTTGGCCTACCTGTGTAAAATGATCATATTGTAAGTCGCTCTGGATAAGAGCGTCAGCCAAATGCTGTAAAGTTAGATTAATATCATTAAGTTGTAATAAAGTCATAAAAAATGCAAATAGTGCCTAGCAAAATATTAATTGCACATAAAAAAGCAGTACACTCAAGCGAATGGCACACATATCAGCATTAAATACATTATAACATGTTTACTTGTACTAATTACTATTCAATCATCCAAAAACAACATTTTTGTTCTCAATATAGCAACAGTCAGTGTAATGCATACAGTTACATTAAGTAATCATATATAAATAGATTAAACAAAAGATTTTAACATAGAATTAAAGAGATCCAATAAAGAGTAACCTTGTTGATGGTTTTGGCCAGAGTTCAGAGTTTCCTCTGGGTGTCCTGCATGTAGGGGAACCAAAGAGACTCAACTGATTTACGAAGATACATGAAATGTTGTAGGTCTCATATCACTGCACATATGAATACATAACCAGTGTTATTATGCAGCCGTGTGTAAACAAGAGACTGGTGGGATCAGCTCTGTAAAAACAGGAAGACGTGACAAGGCATCAGACCAAACAATCTGCATGACTGTGAATGCATGCACCCACGCTAGGATACATTCAAGAATCTAAAAAAGCTCCCGTTGGCTCCTGTTACACTGCCAGAGTAAAAGGTACCATGCAGGTGTATTTTTGCTTGTCAAGGTATAAACAATGTAAAAGCACCATCTAAAGTACAAAAATGTGAACCTTTACCCCATCCAGGCTTAGTTTATACCAAGGCTTCTTATTCAGGAACTACAGGGGCTTCAGTGCAAACTAGAATTGTGTAATAATATTCCAGTGTTTAACAACTTTTCCCAAGAGAAAGATATGTATTTATACCTTTTAACAGTCTCATATTCCAAAGAGAAATGTATGTATATATATATATATATATATATATATACATATATATATACATACATGTGTGAGTGTGTGTGTATAAAACTTCTCATTTTCAATCAACATACCAGTACTTTTATCACTACTGACTTTTCAAAAGCATTTGATAAAGTGGATTTGACCAGTTGCTATGAAACAACTAATACAGTTGGGAGTCAGGCCTGCCCCAGTGCAATGGCTCTGCAGCTTTTTGTCTGGCCATCGGGAAAGAGTTTGGTATCATATTGCTACTCTCATTTGCAAGAGGTTAGTGGTGGAGTGGCACAAGGTTCACTATTGGGGCCCCTTATCTTCCTAGCCCTTAAATTGTTGGAAGAATGTGGATGATTTAAACCTTATCCATATGTGTCAAGGTCCCAATGTAACCTCTCCTCCGATGGCCCTGGACAATTTAGGTGGGTTCACAGCGGTCAAGTGACATTGAATCCAACCAAATTCTACTTTTAAGAGGAACTCATTTCTTCCCAAACCCCTTCACCCGCCTGGAAAACAGTTACCGTCAAGGTACTTGGAGTTTTGATTCGGACAGATTTACAATGGGACCTTCACACGCAAGCTATTGTTAAGAAATGCAAGACGTCATGTCTTAAGAAGATTAAGAAGAACCGGTGAGATTCTCAGACCTGACTTTGATATACATCCCATATTAGAGTTTGCCTTCCCAGCATGGAAACCTGACACAGTGTCTGTGAAACCAGATTGAGGCTGTCCAGAAATGTGCTCGGCAAATCATCATCAGCAGGGCTCATTCTATGTATGAAGAATCTCGCATTACCAACCGGTCAGATCAACAGATCAAAAATGAAATAAAACCCAATAATATAATAACCTATTCAATACCGTCAACCTGAAAATATAAGGAATTTCCAATAATGTAACAAGGTATTATGTCGTCAGTAGAAATGCTAGGACATTATACATTAAATTACATTGTTGTACTAATTGTTAAATTGTTGGGTTTTGCTATATTTTTGAACATGTGCTAAATTGTACTACTTTTGTGGGCATTATTACAATATTGAGAAAATGGGTAGGGCTGTCGTCTCACAGCGAGAAGGGCCTGGGTTCGATTCCCCAGCCGGGCAACTGGGGTCCTCTCTGTGTGGGTTTCCTCCAGGTTCTCTGGTTTCTGGAAGTTAGGCCAATTGGACATGTTACATTGCCCCTAGGTGTGAGTGATTGTATGTGTCTGTCAGCCCTGCTGTACAATGGCTAATACAGACTGTCCATTAATATGTGGGCTATTTGTAACATACTAATTGTAACACAAGCCAGGTGGATCCATGAGTGAAAGCTTTCCAAATCAAATTTCACATCTAGTTATTCTGCTTCTAGGCTTTTCCACCTTTTATTAGACAGTCAAGCTCAGTGCTCACTTTTAAGAAGCATCTAAAAACATCTCTCTTTAACTCGGCATTTAATTAAAACTCTACGTCTCATGATATTTACCTTCTAATTTGACCTCTTTTCATTTTCTTCTGACTCTAAATAAATACTCATGATTTCTGACTGTTTTATCACCTGTCTGTAAAGCACTTTGAGCGGGCATGGCTCAAAAAGTGCTATATAAATAAAATGATTAAATATTATTATTGTTATCATTATTACTTGAGCCTTAAAGTGATACTTTGTCATAGTCAAAAGGCTATGCTGTAATAGATGTTAATATTTTGGGTGCTAACAGGGTGAGAAATAGGGGGGTTGGGGGCAGTATTACCCTAAACTGTGACAGACAAGAAGTTAAAAGAATAGTTTGGTTTCTCCCATGGATCCAAGTGTATTCATTCAGTCAAGGCATATCTGGCATCTGAAGTTTGAGTCTTTATTGTTGAACTGGAGCAAGAAGCCTGATTTACTATGGTGCTAGCTGTCTAAATCATCTTCAAACAGGAGCTGTTCATTAATCGACTTGTTAATAGACTTATTTATCTGTTTTATAAATAAAAGATACTCCTTCTTGCACATTAATAGAAATGTTGCACTAATATAGAATGTTTAAAGTAATTCCTTGTAATGGATTTGGTATCTTATCTTTTCAACAGAAAGTCAACAATACAATTTGGCTGGGGATATTCAAATGTTTGCATATGGCTGTATTTGTTGTATGTAACAGGATCAACGTTGGTTTGTTTTACTGTAATTGTTGTGCAAATGTTACTATTTCATACTACAAACATACAGTATTAAAAAACAGATTTATATAGTCTTTTTTTCTGTCATCTCTCATTATAAAACATTTACATTCTAACAATTACGTTAATTTATTAAAATACACAAAATACTTCTGATCCTTTTTGCAACATTTTTACTACTTCTAAGTAATAGGCTGACGTTCATCATTTATTAGTCAAAGAAAAATGAAATCGTTTTATGAACGGATTATTGAGTGCAAGTATACACACTGAATAATACTTTAGGATGCCTGGTTATTTTTGCAAAAATATTCATTTTGCTCTCTTTAACACAACTGCAACTACAGGGGTTGGACAAAATAACAGAAATAGCACAAAAAAAATCCTAACTTTCTAGTACATCCTCAGCAGATAGAGTTTTATGGCACCAAAAAAGTTCTATGATCTGTAAAAATAGTGGAAAGTTTTTTGGCTTCCATGTAGTGAAGAAACAATTTGACAATGGACAGACTGTCTTTGCGTTCAAAAGGTTCTTTGAGTTGTTATGGTCCTATGTCATGCAGCCTCATGAACCCCTTGTGGATACGGACTCGATCTCCCAGAATCCTCTTGGAGACCACATGACAACCCATGTGACTCAGCACTCCTATCAGCGCTCCAGGTCTCTGGAATTTTGAGAAGGATCACCTGTGTATTGTATCATGTGATGTATCTAGAATAGTACATAGCCCGGGCTATAGTTTAGAATAGTTGCAAGGTATTGATTCACTGTGTTGATCTTCTGAGCTGATCTTCTGTCGTGGTATATTTTGTGTATGACCTTTTGCTTTTCATTTTCTGGTTTATGCTCCTTTTACCTTACCCATTGGATTTGTTTGCTATTTCTCAGATTTTGGATTATGACCATAGGCCTGTCTCTTCCTCCACAATATTGCTTTTCCCTTTTTGGATTTTTTGGATAGAGTGTTCTACTCACTCTACATGTGTGCCTCCTGGATTTGAATTTTGCCTGATTTCTGACTACGAATTGGATCTTTGTTTACATCAGTAAAGCCCTTTCGGTAACCTTCATCTGCGAGTGTCTGACTGTGCTTGAAACCTTACACTATATATATTAAACTAGTGCCTTCACAATTGAATCTACAATTCTAGGTAAAACCTAGCTAATTCAGTATAGAACCTTTCTTCAAACTTACAAAGATTCTTTCCTCAAAACTTATTTGAAAAGGTTACTTGAAGAAGCAGAAGTGGAAAAGTTCTTTAGATAACAATAAACAGTTCTTCTATCAACATCCCTCCAAGGAATCTTTATTTCCACCTTTTCCAAAGATGGTACACTGAAAACAAATTAGCTGCTCTGGCTGTGGAAGTGAACCATGAAACTCAGTTTTCAAAGCGCAAACAGAATTCCAAAGAGACCATGTACAGTAGTCAGTGCCAGCATCACAGGTGCTATAAAAAGCTGAAAATGTATCAAGGAGAAACATCTAGGAAGCCACGACAGCACATCTCAACCAACAACCCAGCAAAGTGATGCAAGTTCATTGATGGAGCTACGCAGACACTTATTTAAATGGTCACTAAATCCCAGAACATTGTAGCTTTTAAACTTAACGTAGAGCTTAACCAGTGCACATGTGAGCCAGTCTGAACAAACACTGTACATTGAAGATGGTAAACTATCAAACAGAAACCATTTGTACCCAAGGTCAACATTGAGAAGACACCAAACCCAGTGCAAGAAGTACACCTCTGGATCCTAGAGCAACACAAAAGAATAACACTGGCTGAAAAATGATCTAGATTGGATTCAGTGGTAGCCAAAGGACGTCCTTAGTCCACAACATCTGTTCCTGCCAGGACTGTGAAGGATCCATAATGGTTTAGGAGTCCATTTCACAGAAGTCATTAATTCTGATGGTTGCTTTCTGTGGTTGTGGTTATTTCCATGGTCAAGGAATGTGAGGCCCAGGTGTGGCCTATGCTGCAAATTTTAACGCTGGGTTTGCGAATCAGACACGTGTGGATAAAATTAACCCAGAAGATTGATTTAAAAGGAGATGAACAGGGTAACACCAGACCAGGTCAACAACCAGAAGAGCCAGATACAATACATAGGAGTAGGCGAAAAATCAGGCGAGGGTCGTAACATTTACATTTACGGCATTTGGCAGACACTCTTATCCAGAGCGACTTACAATTTGATCATTTTACACAGGTAGGCGAAGGTGGTGTTAGGAGTCTTGCCCAAGGACTCTTTATTAGTATAGTTTAAGGTGTTTACCCAGGTGGGAATTGAACCCCAGTCTACAGCGTAGAATAGACTAGTAAATATAGTTCAACAGGTGGTGGTGACCAAAATTCCAGTGAATGTGATCTGCTGGGTGGTTTGTGATTGGTTGAGGAAGACCCATGACTGACAGAGGGATTCTGGGAAATGGAGTTCTTGATGGTATGAGTGTCCAGGAAGCATGACACAAATACTGTTCCGTTATGAAGTCCTCATATTCCACTCCATAAACATTGCTTAACAAATTCCATAAATATATTTTGAGCAACAAGATGAAGTTGAACTCCTGCCCTGCCCAGTCTCCAGATGTGAACTGAGGTCAGATCATAATTCAGAAATAATTCAGGAAATCTGAAGGCACAGATTGGCCCCAAGCTTAAGCCTTTATTTAGGTTTTATTGAGGTTTTATTTATGTCATTTAGGTTTTATTCAGGTTTTCTTTCTTTCATTGCTACGGTAATAGTCTGAACAACCAAATTTCCAAAACTGGTTGCTTGGCCAAATTGTCCAAAATGTACTTGCCTAAATAGCACTTTACAATCTTTGAAATCTCTGAATCAGTATCTGAATACATGTTCTAGTAACTGTACATAAAAACTATATTTATGCTTCATAATTAACCACAGTTAACTCATAACAGTTCATTGAGAAATATATTAGAGCCATTTTTGGTTCGCTAAAGAACTGTGTTTGAATAAAAGGATTTTTGAGTATTCAGAAGCAACCTAAGGAGTACAATTTGTGGGCAAAATGGTAGGTCACTTCTAGCCTTCATAACTTCAGAACGATTTAAGGTAAAAACATGATCCACATATCAGGACATTCAGCTGACCCACCCCTAATTAGCCTGTATGATGTCATTGAGTTGTGATGTCAGCATCATTGAATAAATCAGCTTGGAAAATCACCTAAAATCCTGATATTATTGCTTTGCTTTTCAGCCTTCATTTCTAACAAAAAAGGCAATAAAACTGCAGTTTCCCATTCAACACAATGAGTGCATTGTCCCTCTTTCCCTCAAAATCACATAACCAGGCAGTAAAATACATTTTAACAGATAAATAGAAATACAGACTAACACTTTCTGAAAAAGGTGTCTAAAATTCCTCGTTTTCAAGATCTCCATAAGCAGCAAATTACAAAATTCTGCAGAAGAAATAACACATTCATAAAGACGTCACATTTCTGTCAGCATTTACATGTCAGACAATGGCATATCTGAGTAGTCCAGGGTCTCCTGAAAATAACAGCATGTAATATCCCTTCAGTCATTGTCCTGGGCTTTCATTTTGCCTTTTTCTTGGTTTTCCTAGTGCGGTGTGTTTTTGTCTATCTGCCATGTGACTTTGTTTTCTTTTGACATGTGCTTTTGTTGTTATGTTGGCTCCTCCCCTGTCCTGCCCTGTCTTCACCTGTTCTTTGTCTCTTAGCCCTGCCCTCTCATTTGTCTCAGGTGTTTCTCATTTTCTGTTAGTATTTATACCCCTGAGTTTGCTCAATCCCTTTGTCTTGCATTGTGTCTATATACCCTGTTGCCTGTTTCTCTGGTTGTTGTTCCTTGTTTAGTTCTGTTTACTTTGTTTTGTCTTGTTATGGATTCATCTGTTCCACCCACCTCTGCCACTGTGTTTTTAGACTAGTGTTTAATCATGGTTAAATAAAAGCAACTCGCATGTGCATCCTGCCCCAATGACTCCTATGTTACACAACTTAATAATTGCAATTGTAATTGACCCAAAATGCCCTCTAAAAATCCCCAAAATTCTAGGGATCTAAATGCTAAGAGTTCTTCCCAGACCCTTTACACATTATGCTGTGGTTCTTTAAACACTGAAAAGGGTTGTGCTCATATATCTAATTGACAAAAATGCTTCTGTAAAAAAATCATCCATTGTAAGGGAACCAGAAATTGTTCTACTATAGCACTGAACCCTGTCTGGCATCTTTATTTTCAAGAATGCAGTCCAAAATATATCCAATATATGACAGGCATACTACGTGGAATGGATGTACAAAGTTCATATCAGGATAGCTATACTGTCTTATTTGAGATGATTCATCAAAGGCCAGAATAGTGAAATGATTTTCCTAAACCCAAGTTTCCCATGGCTGTATGGCTGGGTAATCCCACTGCCTCTGTGGTCTGTGCTGGATCTCTTTGAGCCTGCGCTTTTCTCCCTTCATCGATCAAGGCCATTTTCCCTGAGTTCCTCTGGGTTGCAGGATTGATCTCCCACAGGGAGAGGCTAGTAGAGGCTTCCCCTTCCTTAGAGCTCCTCATCAAGTGATTGTGAAGACTGTATGTTGGGGCAGTTAAAGATAAAGTCATTGTCCCAATCACATCCTCACAACCTGATAATCTGTAAGAAACGATCATAAAAAGCTACAATCATACATTTTAAATAAACTGTAAAGATTTAAATGAAAACTAAATGTGACAGAATATGGAAAATGTACATACTAGGAAAAGCACTGCATGTGAGGTTGTGTGAAAAGAAAGGGTTGCAGTGCAACTTGAGCAGATTATACACAAATCCCCAAAATCAGTTATTAAGCACATATCAAAATATTGATGTGACTTTTAAAGTGACAACAATGGGGTGGTCACACTGAACCCCATGGCATGTGGAGGTCTGTTGAGGTCTATCCCTATGCTTATAATAAAACAAACTACTGGGACACTTTGGAACATCCAGACATGAGCCTAAGGTCACCATGGCCAATGCCAAGTGTCAGCTAGAAGTCGGCTGTGGTGCAGTTTGGAATGATGATCTCTGGAGTGATAAAGCTCAGTCCAATACCTTTTGGGATGAGTTGAAGAGATACAGAACTGATCATTCAACAGTACTCAACCTCACTAATGCTCTTGAGACTGAATGCAATCAAATCCTCAGAGAAAGGTTCCAACAGCTAATGCAAAGCCTTACTAGAAGAGCTCCAGAAAGGGTGGAGAGGACTTCCTATCAATCCCCCTGATTTCAGAAGAAACATTGGCCTACAAACCAACCAAAGTGCTTAGAAACCTATGGCCATCTAGTCTAGTACAACCATTAGCTTACCAGGTCTTGAGGCATATCAGTAGCAAGAGGGGCCCTTTTTTTTCTTTTTTGCTCCAGGGCCCAGAAGTCGTACATGATAAAAAGAGTAATTCAGTCCATTATAAATATCAAGACCACTGGTATCATCACATAGTACAGTGGTGTCAGCCACACTATCCCTTTGTGGATAAGACTGGACAACCAGACAAAGTAGACACAGCTTAAGTTCCTAAGGATGGCAGTTAACATTGCAGATTAGCAAACAAATGGAATCCTGAAACATGTTGCAAAGAATGAGAAAACAAAGAGATGTTATGCAACTGGTCATTTGGGACACAGGCTTTGCATCACAACCAGGCCACAGTTTCATCACCATTCATTTCCTTGTCTCCTTTGAACATGGTTCAGTGCAGATGTACTCATTAAAGCCATTACTTCAGGTTATAAATAAAATTTTAGTCCATGCAAAATTGGAGGCTATATATGTGATCTGAGCTTAGATGGACACATAGGTTCTTGGCAGTGCATGCCCAAGAGCAGATAAGGTGAACCACTAGTCACGCTAAATGCTAAACGTTTTTTCAGGTCGACCATGAAAACGGGAGTATTGCATTAACTCTGGCAAAGTCCCTGTGAGTCAAGCCTGGTCTGCTCTCTTTCACTGTGGAGGTAGAACAATTGGATTTTGTCAAGATTCAGCTTGAGGTAGTGGGCCTACACCCGGGACGCTGGATGGAAAATCAGATATCTTTTGGGAGATGGAAGGGAGAAAGGTGAAATAGAGTTGAGTGTCATCTGTGTAACAGTGTTAAGAAAAGCCTTGTGAACTGAACAAAGCACTTTTATATCAAGCCTGATCCAATAGGGCAGCACATTAGGAAATGATAGCATCTCTCTGGCCTTTTGAGACCGAGTCATGGCCAAAACGTCCCCTTTATTTTTACAGTGATGGAGGTAAGAAGGTATAAACCGCACTTTCTTATTGTCATGTAGCTCATTGTGGTTTTATTACACAACCTAGCATCATTATGAAATTACTAGCATGATATACCTACTTTAATAAAAACCTAAAACACGGAAAGCATTTACTGTTATTCTTAAGTAACTGTATAAACCAGTAATAGCAATAATAACTACAAATAATGCTTCTGCAAATGTTTAAAGGCTCCTTTGATAACACACTCACTGCATGCATTTCACTTGTCCTCCAGTGCAGGGCTTCATGAACAATAGCCTTCATAAGCAACTTTTAAGATCACAGACGTTACAGCTTTCATTGGCTTCTAGCCTTAGATTATCTGTTTTTCTTTATGTAGCTGAGCACCAGAGGGACTGGATGATCTCTGGTTCACCCTTGTACACCAGGAGAGGCACATTTATCAAAAGTATACCATCATAGCGCCCCATCATCCTCTCACAGACGTATCATCATGTTTTTTGGAATGTAGTGACTAGACACAGCAAAGCGTCAGAAATTTACGTCAGAAATGCTTTACTTTTCACTCATACCCTTGTCAAATGTACAGCACTGTGCAAAACTCAAAGACAGCCAAGCATATTTAATTTTGAATCAAAACAGTCATTAAGTACAAGTTATTCATTCTTCAGGCAGTAGTTCTAAAGTAGTTCTAGATAGAAGATAATAGGAGGAAGTCTACGGAAAGCAAGGGAAGAATAAAGTCTCTCAGAATTAGGGCTGCTAACAATTACCTGAAAGACCTTGTAGACACCAAAACTGCCCCATTAGATAAACAGCATTTAAAGCTTCCATCTTTGAGAGAGAGGAGAAATCAAGCTGCTTCAGATCTGAAAACATCCCCCGGTGTTTCTGTCCATCCTTCCACTGTGAGAAGATAACTCAGGGCTATGGGCCTGAAAGGACATGTAGCTGATCTGAGAAAAGGAAACGGAGACAGACACATCAAACAAAGAAGATGAACAATGGACTGACCACCCCAGAGTCCAGACCTCAACATCATGGAATGTGTTTGAGATTCCTTGGCAGAACAGCAGAAGCAGAACATTCAACCAGTCCCACCTTCAATTCTTCACATGCAATAGTGTGCAACCAGAACAGTTACATAAAGCCAAACAATTGAAATACGTTGTGACAATTGGGGGAATGTTCCGAAGTCTTGGTGCAGCAACATTGAAGGGGCAGTCAGAAGGAACTGAGAAGCTGACCTTAAAGCTCATGAAGGAGTAAATAGACAGCCAGTCATAAAATTAAAGCCACCTTCTTGTTTCTACACTTATTGTCCATTTGATCATCTCCACTTACTGTATAGCTGCACTTTGTAGTTCTACAGTTACAGACTGTAGTCCATCTGTTTCTCTGATATTTTGTTACCCCCTTTTACCCTGATCTTCAATAGTCAGGACCCCATATGTCAAGATTGGCCACTCCCAGTCCATGTGCTTTTGTTTTGCTTCCTTGTTTTGCTTCTTCCCTGTGCTCCCTCCTTGTTTCTCTGCCCTTGATTGGTCCTCACCTGTTTCTTGTTAACCACCTGTGTCTTGTTAACCTGTGTCTGTATTTAAGCCCTGTGTTTTCCCCTGTGAGTTTGCTAGTCTTAGTAAGTATTATATTGTTTGGTCTTGTTTCTTCTGACTTCCGTTGTGTGTTTAGTCTGTGTTTCTTTTTGTCATGTCTGTTCCCTGATCTCTCCATGTTGGGTCTCTGACCCTGAACCGTTTTGACCCTGTTTATGGTTTTGCCCCTAATAAATCTCGCTCCCCAGCGTTACACCGTAAAACATGAGGTTGATAATCTCCTGGAACAGGATTTGGCATCCCTGACCTACAGTTTAAGTGTTGTCCAATGAACACCAGTGTAGGTCTTAATTTGTCTTGATAAGTCATGCTAGACACTTCTTGCCAACCAAGCTAGGCTGTGTGTAATTATCATAAGCTACAACACTGTGAGAAAACATGTTTTATACCTTCTTACCAATATTAATCTCTCTAAAAAGGGACAATTTAACTATTATACTTTTGGCCATACTTCATATAGGCATGTAGCATGCACTACCTTTTAGCCCTTATACCTTACCTTCAAGGCTCCTCTATTGAAAATGGCCTTAAGACCGCTCCAGTCATTTTACACACATTTTAACCACTCTGATGCACTCAGTTCATTCATTTTGCCTCAATTCATTCAAGCCGTGTAAAATTGCTATTGCGAATTCCGAGCTTGGAAAAACACTCTTTTCTTCCCCAATCTAATTCCGAAGGGGTCTCGGTTTGCGCAGCACAAACCAATTAAGCCAGCGTACTGCTTGTGTACAGATATGGAAATGATCTGAGCTGATCCAAGAGGAGTTACGGAAATGAATTCCCCGTTTTCAGGCAAAGCTGTGAAAAGAGGAAGCGTACGTACTATTTGTATCTGATCTTTCTTGCTGTGTAATTAAGGGAGGAGTATCTCTAGTAATGTAGACATGTGGTATGATGTGGTATGTTTTATCGGACGTCTGTCTGGTCTTGAGATTTGTTAAGGGCTATAATGAAAATATAGATTCAGTGCATTTAAAGTGTTTGATAATGGGGACCAAATACTGCTTCGCCGTGAGCCAGCATGTAGAACATGCTAGTGAAATTGACGAGGAATTAAGACGCACGGATAAGAAGGCGTCATCGTTAACTTGTGCCAGGCTGGCCTCATACACCATTTCAGGTTCTGTTCATTATGTTTTAACTTCAAGATTGTTAGGCCAGACATGGAAGTCAGAACAGATTAGCTTGCACATGTTCTTCTGAACTAACCATAGGGATTGATGTGTTGTTGCTTCTCTAAAATCTGCTCATCCACCATTTCTTCTGAAAAACAAGGGTTTAAATGGGGAGTTTGCCCCCCATTTGCTGCAGTGACTGCCTTTACTCTTCGGGAAGGCTTCACACTAGATGTTACAACATTGCAGTGAGAATGCGTTTGATTGTATTCCGCCACAACAGATTAGTGAGGTCAGTTACTGATCCCGCATGATTAGTTCTGGATCTTTCCAACTCATCTAAGAGGTATTTGGTGGAGCTTTAGCACTCTAGGAAATGCAGTTCCACCGTTCCACAGCTAATTCAAGGGGGCTTTATAATCCATTAGCTGACACTTGGCATTGGGCATAGTGACTTTATTTTCTACGGAGATTCAAGTTGTATGAGCTCAACTGAATGCCTGTCAGCAATGGATGCAGGATGAAGCTGAATTGGCTAATTAGAAGGGGTGTTTGAATACTTTAGGACAGAAAGTGTATTTAGAACCTATAAAGTGAGTAACGCTTTATTTGGATAGTCCACTTTAGATGTTTTGTAGATAACTTACATTCAAGTTACATTCAACTAAATATCTACTAAGTTGACCCTACTTTTCTTTAACCCTCTAGCACACACATTATGAGAGCATTTAAAGAATGTACTTAATTCACTTTTTTGCCTGAAAATGGTCTTTGGTTGATTTTTTCAGACCTGTTTATTAAACTCAAAAAGATCAGAAAAAAATAGCAATAATGTGTGCAAGGGTCCTTTTGGAGTATGTTGACTTAAGGTAACACTGTTCCCTGAAGTGATGAGACCAGGATGGTTACGGGCTAAATCCATTCTACTGTTACACAATGCTGCTTCTAGGCAACAAACATATTCCTGCAAATTCTTAGAAAAACAATGATTCTGAATGTTAAGAAACAGGTTTAAATATGCCCACAAAAAGATATTATGAACAAGTACATGCTTTTTATTGACTTATTCAAACTCTTCCCTTTATTGTTACCCCTATGATCATCTTTACCTATCGCTGTTGTCGGAAGAAAACCTTGTATCTCCATTTTTGACATTTTTCAGTTTTTGACATAATTTGAGAATACATGTTACTCTTCACATTGTATGTATATTTCATGATGAACAGACTAAAAAAATGGCCCAAAATGACTTGGGAAAACGTCTGGTTCCATTGACTTACATTAAAGGTAAAGTAGCTTTTTTCCTTCTCCTGTAAAGTTACCATTTTGGAGATACGAGGTTTTCTTCCGACAACAGCGATGTGTATAATGTCATTGTAAAGTGAGGAAAATGTATTTGTTTCCATGAAGCAATATTATAAAGATTAAACTCTAAACCTGCTCTAATCCTAAACTTAACCTCAACCAAAACCTAAACCCAAACCTCACCCTGGTCCAAATCCTAACTGTAACCCCACCACTGTTTAGAATCAAGTGAATTTTAACAGATAGTTTGTGAAGAATTTGAACGTCTGTAGATAGACTATCGGAGACTATAGTGGACTATCCAAATAAAGTGTTTATTATAAAGTACATTTATAATAGTTATTTTTACATGTAGCTCAATGACACAAGTATCTTTTTTTAAAACTTCTCCAATTATCTTCTAACTAAAAAAGTAATTTTATCTAAAATACCAATTTAAAACTTTCAATCTACACAACAGCTAAAAAGTAGAAGAGCAGATCTTTTGTTACGATTTGGATTTGATGTGTAATCGTGGTGCATATATTCAAATTTGGAATGAAATTCATTTTTACACTTTTGCTTCATTTTGTCATTGCTTGACATGAAAACAATGAAAAAACGTCCAGGCAAAAACTTGATCATTCATTATGTAACTGACTATGTAACTAATTATGTAATTACATGGGTATAATATATCAAAATGACAATAATACTCCTACACTACAGGTGTTAATTAAGAGTTGTTGATTTTGAGTGGTGCATGGTGGCAGCTCCACTACACAATTTATTAGCATTACACTAAATAGGGCTCAGGTAAAAATGTATCAAATGAGAATTTCTTTTAAAAAATGTAAATTAGTGCTTCCCTTATTCCTCCCTTGTCCGTACGCGTAACTTTGCTGAGTCCACAACCTTGCTGTCTAATTTATTCCCTTATGCTACACTAACTTCTGCTTTCCTCACTCTGGGTCCTCATACGTATGCATGTACACAGGCTCTATGCGCTATGGTATTAATCCAATAACCTTGGTGTTCTTTCCACCCACTCCCCGAGCTACAGCATGAGCACAGGGCTTCACACGTCCTCCTCCGCACAGCCTTGGCTGATCAGCAGAGGGAAGGTTTAGCTATTTTTTCCCCCATATTTTGATAAATGTACTATATATTTGATATGGTGTAAATACTTGTTATGGGATTTGTCGGTAGAGGGAGTAAGGATTCTTCTGGAGCTACATTACCTGACTTTCAGGGTGTTTTTACAGTGCCAACGGTTTGTTATAAGCTATATAAGCATGGAATCAGGGCCCAACTGAATTCTAGAGCATTTTTGTGGGTTCTTAAGAATTTCCACAGTTAGAGGCATTTAAGCAAAACATTTTCACATAAAACCACACTCAAGTTCTGTTTTTTTGTTTTTTTTTGGTAAAAGCAATGCTTCTATATAGAGCTATGAACACTCCTAGAACCTGTACCTTAATACCCAAACTTGGTACCATGCAATATCTTTTTTTCCCATGTGTCATTGGGGCATATTCAAATGAGAGTACTCCTGATTGGCCACCCCGCTACTCAGTGAGCCCTGACATTGGATTTTAGCGTCTTGTAAAACAGCTGACGATAACGTTTTTAGCTCTTTTTTGGATTAGTCATCAGTATTTATGGTGATGTTGATGAAGTGATGTGTTGCTGCAGCATCAGCTGTAATAGCTGATGTAAACACATTCCCCTCTGCTTTGGGAAAGGATTGAGGCTGGCCCAAAACATTTAGTTCTGCCGAGGCCACTGGCTTTATAAGACTGTGAGCTTTTATTTATACTGGCATGCAAAATTCTGGCACTGCTGGTTAGTGTGAAAATTATTATTATTATTTATTTATTTATTACTTTTTTACTTTTTTTTTTTTTTTTACTTGCCGTATACAAAAAAGGAAAAGGGCGCAAAGCAAACGTTTGAACACCCTGCATGCTCAGTACTAAGTAGCATCCCCTTTGGTAAGTATCACAGCTTGTTAATGCTTTTTATAGCCAGCTAAGAGTCTTTCAGTTCTTGTTTGAGGGATTTTCACCCATTCTTCCCTGCCAAAAGCTTCTAGTTTTGTGAGATCTGCATACACTGCTCTTCTGAGGTCTGTCAATAGCTTTCAATGATATTTAGGTCAGAGACTGTAAAGGCCACAGCAAATCATTGTGGATTTTGAAGCATGTTTAGGATCATTGTCCCATTGTGGAAGCCATCATATTTTCATCTTCTGCTTTGTTACAGATGGTGTGATGTTTGCTTCCAGAATTTGCTGGTAAGTAATAGAGCAGATGCCTCGCTCTACTAGTGGAATATTTTCCATGCCACTGGCTGCAACAAAAGCACAAAACATGATCAATCCACCCCTGTGCTTAACAGTTGTAGAGGAGTTCTTTTCCTGAAATGTTGCACCTGTTTTCTCCAAACATACCTTTCCTCATTGCAGCCAAAATGTTCTACTGTAAATTCATCAGTCCACAGGGCTTGTTTCCAAAATGTGCCTAAAGGCTTGTTTAGATGTTCCTTTGCAAACATCTGATGCTGAATTTGGTGGTGAGGATGTAAAAAAGTTTTTCTTCTGATGACTCTTCCGTGAAGGTCATATTTGTGCAGTTATCACTGCACAGTAGAACAGTGCACCACCACTCCATAGCCTGATAAATGCTGAAGGTACTACAAGGTACTACAAGTACTTTACAAGTACTTTCTCAGAAAGTTTTCTTCGTCTTCCAGACCTCACCTCAATATTCACTATTCCTGTTAACTGCCACTTCTTAATTACATTACAAGCTGAGGAAAGAGGATAGACTTCTCCTGCTTATATTTGGGACAAAAGTTAGAATGCTTAGAAATGAAATTTGTCCTGGCCTTTCCTACAATAATTGTGAACAAGCTTATAGCCATAACAAGCTAATTAATGTCTGAGATCTTGGTAGACGTTATCTGAGAGATCAAATCTTTTGGGGTTCCCTAAATTTGTGCATGGTGCTTACTTTCTTTTTTTCACTCCAAAAGTTGTAAAACAAAATAATACATTAATTTTGCTTAACATGTTGAAAGGAAATATATCATCTTCATGCCTTTTGGAAATCAGCTCATCTTTTACTCTTTTATTCAAAGTAACAAAAATGTTGACCAGGGGTACCCAAACTTTTGTCTGCCACTGTATATACCTTATACAAGTTCAGGTCACCAGTATATCTTGCTTGCTTTGGTCTTCTACATATCTTTATGCACAGTGTACATAAAACTTCATTATGTTATACTATCCATTATGCAAACGACCAGGTTTGTTTGTGATAACCTCTGGTAACATAACAATGGGCTATCTGCTATATTTTGGTGCAACGTACTGAGAAAAAAACCCATAATGTCTGTGAATGATAAAGACGTCCTTATCAGAACAGCTGCTGGGCCTAATCACTTTACAGGCCTACTGTTTAACCACATTAGTTTTACTTATGGTTTATGTAAAATGAATATTAGCCCATTTTAGTGTTGTTCTCACCAGTTTAGGACAGTTATGTAGGGGTTGGAATACAAGAACCAATTCTGGGATTGCAACATTGTGTTATTAGAGTAGAGAAGGCCTTTTTACATTGACCATAAATATATCATAACATTTGTCACATGCGGTCATGAGTTCTCATGGCAGATTTTATTCAGTGTCATATTTATGACATGCTTATACCAATGTTATGTAGATAGGGTTCAATTAAAGAGGTTACCAAAAAAGAACCTCCACATCATGTAAAGTTTTTTATTTCCCCTAGAAACATTTTAAAACCTTTGAACAGTTTGTGGTTGTGTAGTTTGGCATTGTCTCAGATCTAGCACCCAGTTTAACTCATGAGCTAATTATCAAGCGCATCACAAGCTGAACAACACATACACTGAGAAGGTCCCACAGGACCTGAACTGAGAGCTACTGCGTAAGTCTCAGAGGGATGTCAACCTACACAGTCCATAATATCAGTGGTTTTCTTTGCCAACCCAGAGGGACTGCATTCTAATTCAGCTCTTCAGCTAATTACCAAACTTTCTTGAGTGGAATCAGGTTTGTCAGAATGGAGGAAAAACTTCGTGCAGTCTGGTAGAGCTGAGAAACGCTCTGTTAATAACTCCTGTAGCCTTTCCTAAGTCCTTCACTATATGAAGCTTTATCAAGTAATGCTAACGTTATTCACTACACATGCGTCCCGCAGGAGTACATCTATAAAAGCACTTCCTTTGTTCAACATAATGCACACGATGTAATCTCAATGCTCTAACATGAGTATAAAATGAAGCAGCCGGTGCTTATGCTAATACCCTCTCTCTGCTCTGTTATAGGGAGCAGCTTCATTAATAATGGAACTGGTGTCATGATTAAGCTGGAGAATATTTAAAACATATCTCAAAGGTTCAAAAACATTGCTTTTACCTCTGATCTTAAATTCGAGCTCCAGATCAGCAAGTTTTGTGGCCAAGAAATGTGACAGAGAATGAAGAAAAGAGAAAGGTTGGCAGCGTCCTTTTAGTACCCTGCTGGTTTTGTGTGGAAAAGTCCCAAGTTATTGCATAAGTGTGGCGTTGATGCCAACAGGCTGGCTGCTAATCAACATGATTAGCAAACAAACATCTTAACTCTTAGTTTGGTTGTTTTTGCTTGTCTTTTTGTTTGATTGACTAAGGCTGGAAAGACCCATGTCACATTAGTGAAATGCAAAAGTTTCGAAAAAGTTGGTCACAATATGTACTACAAGACATTTCTAGCATTTCAATGATCACCAACCCTATTCCTGGGGATCTACTTTCCTGCAGAGTTTAGTTCCTCTCCAGATTACCTAACAACAATGCATCTGATCCAGCCAAACCAGAACTTCTGAAGAAGTTCATTAGGTGATGCAGGTGCAGTAGATTGTGGTGGGAACTAGATTCTACAGGAAGGTAGATCTCCAGGGCCAGGGTTGGAGACTTCTGATCTAGGCTTTCTTGCTCTGAAAATTGTTCGACTTCCCTGCTGAAAAACCCCATAGAAACCAAACGATTCTGTTGGTTCCTGATGATATCTCAAGGCAAAGGATCCTCAGGGTTTAGAAGGTGACCATTAGCTGATTCTAAATGCATTTGACTGTTTCCTAAGGCTCTACAGCAAACTAGTTGTCTCTATTGGAAACCATTGAGCCAATTCCCTTTAGAAAACAACACAATTAGGTTTTAATCCTGTTGGTTTCTAATGGTCCTTTGTTTACTAGGGATTAAGGAAATAGCAATTGAAAGACTAAAACAAAATCTTGCTTTCAGTTTGTCAAAGACGTTACGTCCCAGTCTGTGGCCATCCTACACTTTTCACGAGAAACCAGGTAAGTTTATGTCATTTGTAACTGCTATAGCATAAAAAAGTATTTTTAGGGACAAGCATATGCCGACAATAATAAACAAAACCACTAATGAATTCAAAACTAAACTAAATATAAGAGAGATAAAAATAGAACAAACAAAGTCATCTCACACTTTCTTGATGACGTCTTATGGCCCCTGTGTGGCCATTCATGAATCTGCACACAATGCAATGACCATAACAAAGGAATGTGCAATGGTCATATCAAAGGAAACTAGAAGGAATGCTTTTCCACATCTCCAAAAGTCAGTCTTAGAACTTGATTGTATTTTATGCTCCTCACAATCTAGTCAACTTGGGCTGTTTATGGCTGGGCTCCAGAGTGGTCAGCCCATCAGCAGCTTCTTTTCTCAATGAAGCTTCTTGACAGCTGGACATCCTTTCAGACCCATACCACTGAATTGTCTGCTCACAGTGAAAGGATGGACAGAACTATCTATGGGTTTTTCAGATCTGACGCAAGACTGGAGCCTGATCTCCTCCCTCTCAAAGATGAAAGCTCATGGTGACTGTTATGGTGGTCGAGCAGGTCTTGCATACTAGGAGTCCCATCTTTCTAGTCTTGAAAACTTCTTCTTTAACTTTTCATTCCTTTTGCAAGGGAAGTATCCTCAGAAATATATTGTGAAAATGAATAATTTTTACCTAATAGCCAATTGGACTGGAAATTGAAAAAGTGAAGGGTGGTCTCTGACTTTTACACAGTATTGTATCAACATTCTGAGATGCTAATGCACTTATGTTAACGTTCGTAAGATCAGAAAAACCTCTCTACCGCTGTGTGAATCTCCAATTTTAAGCACATTTTTTTTGGAAAGATCTAAGAGAATATTTTTGTAGATGTACCCTGTTCTGCTATAAAGTAATGCATTGCGCTTTTGCCCAGCAGGCTTTGCCTCTACAGTAAATAGAGTTCAACAATGCTGTTGGTGCTTTAGCTCCAGGCAGTTTGGTGAATTTGAAAAGAGGGCTCAGAGATTTGTCTCCATTAGAGGTCAAATACCTGAGAAAGCATAGTTGACAGCTTCTAATGGAATTTTGACTCCTTGACTTTTTTCCCACATTTGTGGAATGGCCTCTCAATCTGAGGTATTCATTGATGCTACATCTCCATATTTCCATGGAAACATATCTTGGTCTTATGCAATTCTTGATCAAGTCTCCAGTATTGTTTAGAATTGAAATTTTCAAAGGATGAAGTTTACATTATTGCATAAAACTAGATGCAAATATGGAAACTTCTTAAGAGCAACATAATGTGTGGGAAACAAGAACTACATCACAACCATCACTTCAACAGCTAATTTAACTTGAAGAGTGTCCAGTTTGGTGACCCCAGGGTCACATCGCTGCTGTTTGCAGATGATGTGGTCCTATTGGGGACATCAGGCCGTGAACTTCAGCTTTCACTGGATCGGTTTGCAGCCGAGTGTGAAGCGGCCGGCATGAGGATCAGTACCTCCAAATCCGAGGCCATGGTTCTCAGGCGGAAAAGGGCGGAGAGCCCTCTCTGGGTCGAGGATAAGCTCTTGCCTCAAGTGGAGGAGTTTAAGTATCTCAGGGTCTTGTTCACAAGTGATGGTACAATGGAGCGGGAGATTGACAGGCGGATTGGTGCTGGGTCAGCAGTGATGCGGGCTCTTTACCGGTCTGTTGTGGTAAAGAAAGAGCTGAGCCATAAGGCAAGGCTCTCGTTTTACCGGTCGATCTACGTTCCCACCCTCACCTATGGTCATGAGCTTTGGGTAATGACCGAAAGAATAAGATCGCGAATACAAGCGGTCGAAATGAGTTTCCTCTGCAGGGTGTCTGGACTCTCCCTTAGAGATAGGGTGAGAAGTTCGGTTGCTTCTCCACGTCGAGAGGAGCCAGCTCAGGTGGTTCGGGCATCTGGTTAGGATGCCTCCTGGACGCCTCCCTCGGGAGGTGTCACAGGCAAGTCCACATGGGAGGAGACCCCGGGGAAGACCCAGGACACGCTGGTGTGACTATATCGCCCAGCTGGCCTGGGAGCACCTCGGAATTCCCCTGGGAGAGCTAGTGGAAGTGGCTGGGGAAAGGGAGGTCTGGGCCTCATTGCTTAGGATGCTGCCCCCGTGACCCGAACCCCGGAGAAGCGGAAGATAATGGATGGATGGATGGATGGATGGATGGATGGATGGATAGATGGGTTGCAGCTGAACAGTCCTGAAATCTGGTGGTGTTGCAAGACCACCACCCCCCATGGCATCCATGGGCCAATGATTACCCTTAGAACCATCCGTAGTTCAGTGTTCAGTATGGGAAGATCAACAAGCAGCACACTAACAAAAGGAAGAGCTATGTAGAAAGCTCTAGTTTCTATTAAAACTATAGGTAATATAGTGTAATGAAAGCTATATTATGTTACAGAATATTATTGTATTATTGAGAATAATCACTACATTCCTGTAAATCTTATTTTGTCCACATATAAAACTATAACAAAAGACACTGCTTTGTAAGTGGAAAAAAAACTCTTTCTTTGGAGTCAAATAAAACAAACATGAACAATTGCAATTAAACACATAAAACAATACAAGATACCCTTCCATATTGAAGTTATAAGCCTGGACTGCTTTTGGAATGAGGTGCAACACAGGCCAGACCAATCAGAACAGAGCTCATTTACATATGTCAGTCTCAGAGAAACATTAACAAAATCATAAAGTTAAAATAAGAGTGGCGGCACGGTGGCGTGGTGGGTAGCGCTGTCGCCTCACAGCGAGGAGGGCCTGGGTTCGATTCCCTGGCCGGGTGACCGGGGTCCTCTCTGTGTGGAGTTTGCATGTTCTCCCCGTGTCTGCGTGGGTTTCCTCCGGGTTCTCCGGTTTCCTCCCACAGTCCAAAGACATGCAGTCAGGCCAATTGGATGTGCTAAATTGCCCCTAGGTGTGCGTGTGTGAGTGACTGTCTGTGTCTGTCTGTCTGCCCTGCGATGGACTGGCGACCCATCCAGGGTGTATCCTGCCTTCCGCCCGAAGACTGCTGGGATAGGCTCCAGCACCCCCCCGCGACCCTGACGGATAAGCGGCTTAGAAAATGGATGGAAAATAAGAGTGTTTTTGATTCAAGAAACCACACAGATATCATTAATAGACCAGAGAAAAGTAAACCAAACACTATTGCATGTCATAATTTTACATAAAAGCTGGGTAAATGTAAATAAAAGAATGATACACTGAGCTGCTGTCTGTTTAAAGTCGGTGGCGGTGTGAGAACATGCCATCATTCTACACCTGACACCTGACCTTCACTGTCGCTGACATCAGAACGAAATTCTGCCAAGCTGACAAGATTGGGTTCATGAGTCCACAGTTCTCCAAGGCTTTTACTGGTTGTTTGTTCAATTTAATATTACTTTCCCAGGCCATATAGCAAATTACTATACACGTGATTTCCCGAATGTATGCTACTAGATATGGAAGGAGGAGCTGTGGGTTTTCTAGCCCACCAAGTCATTTTTGAGGAGAAAAAATAAATCTGCATACGTGTCTGTCACAGTGAATGGGGCCTTGTCTTGGATGCTGAGGACAGCGGTGCTGAGCCAGCACTTTCTGGACAGCAATGAACATTAGCCTAGTCTAAATTAACCTTTCCGAGGTTCTCTGCTGATACATTTGGCCGGGAGACTGTCAGAACTCATTTCTGGTTTGATTTCACTTTTGTTGCATTGGGAATTTAGCGGCCCCCAACCTCCATTCCGCCAGCTTGACCCACAGCTGTCTCAGTATCGGGTGTCTATACAACCTGTCTTGTCTCGTTTGAATGCCTAGTGGACAGGGAACTGCACACTGTTCTATCTTTAACCTCTCTCTGCTGCTTTATCACAAGCCCATACCTTGTAGCTCCACATGGCTAGTGTGCAGTTAGCCTGCACAATGGGTGTCAGCCGTCCTCTAGCTCTTCATCAGTGGTCAGCTTTTAACCACAGCCATTCTTGGCCACTCTTGGGTACCTTTTTTTGTTGGTCCATAACTCACAACCTAGCACTGACATTGATGTGTATAAAAACTGGAGCAAGATTTCTTTCATGACCAGCACCACACAGTGCCATACAAGTGTCACTGCTGAGCTGAGAATGGTCCACCACCCAAGTAATATCTGCTCAACAGCAGTCCTGTGGTCAGAGACTGACCAGTCATGAATGGGGTAGAAGGCACTGATGCATTATGCATGACAATAGGTGTGTGTTCATACATGTGTATCGTGGGATTCTACGTTAAGTAGAGCCTGGGGTTTAGATGTGGTGGGTGCCAGGGGTTGTGGGCACTCTCAAAGCCCAAAAGAAAATGTCCCCCATTGTAAATCTTACAAATGACCTTTACACTGCACACACAATACAGGCATGAGCCCAAAGGCATTGAGGTACCACAGGGTCATGCCTTTATTTCCATATTAATGAACCAATGAGCCTCATCATCACCAGTGTTTGGCGGATGCTATAAATACTGCGACTTTTACATTACATATTACAGCCAATACTTGCTGTAATATTCAGTGAACTACAGAGTTAAACATAAGGTCAACAATCATGTGTTTAATATTTACCCTTTACTCTCTCTGGTTATGGGACTTACAATGAATTGGGCTAGTTATTGATTGTCAGCCTCACTATTGCAACTTCTCTGCGACATAATGCGTCCTAGCTGGCCTCAACCTCTAACCAAGCCACCTAACACAACATTCTACCAGCATGGCTAGCTGGAGCTCATTAACTGGCCAGTTAGTGGAAGTACAAGGAAGTGTTTCTAATTAAGTGGCCAGTAAAGTAGGTGTTTTGAATAAACTGGCTAGTGAGTGGACATGGACAGAAGATGTTTCCAATGAAGTGGCCACTGTGTGAAAGAGGAAGTGAAAGGTAGGCGTTTCTAACAAAGTGGCCAGTTGTAGAAGTACAAGGTAGATGTTTCTAATAAAGTGTCCACTGAGGTGAAGTGGAAGGTAGGTGTTTCTCTTAAAGTGGCCAGTTGTGGAAGAAACAAGATAGACGTTTGTAATAAAGTGGCCAGTGAGTGGATGTACAAGGTAGGTGTGTCCAACAAAGTGGCCAATGACTGAAAACACACACTGGGGCTTTCACAAAGTGCAATCTTCTCCTCAATAAGCATTTCAAGTGCTTTATCTCACGTACTTTGAGCAAGACGACCCAAAGGAGAAAATGACTGGGGAAACATCCAGATCAATTCTGTGATTCATTTTTGTTTCTCCCCATTTCAGTTTCATTCATTACCAGTTGATCCCAGAAGGCGGTCAAGCCTATTATTTCTTTGTATTTATTGACTCCAATTCTGCAGTACATCGCTCAAACTCAGAACCATGAGAATTTGTAGCTTCTGGGTCCTTCATCGTTCTTTCCAGAGCTTTTCTGGCTTTTCTCCAGACCAGCTTGGAAAGCAAAGATCCCTGCACTGATCATACTAATGAAGCGGTTTGTCCTGTTCAGGCCTCCTCCTGACTCCCCCTTTCAAACAGCCCCTTTGATGCACTGAAAGACCTCTTTTGATTAATATGCTGTTTTTATAGCTGGTTTAAGTTCCCTGATCTCAGTAGATTTTTATTTTAAGAGTAAATTCAAAATGCACTAATTCATGCACAGTGTTGATCATGGTGCCATAACATCTTTGCAAGGGTGTTAAATGTTTAATCAACCCTGGGTTTGTTACATAAGATCTTCTTCAAAAATTAACTACTCTAAAAAGCCATTGGGATGATATGACCCTGATAACCAGTCTTCTAAAAGTTGAGAAGTTTATACTGACTGGGCAGATAGACCCTAACTGAATAAAAGTCAAATGCTGTTTGGTTTGTAGTTGTCGATATTGAATATTTTGCTGCTTAATCCCTGAAAATATGTTGGCCTATTAGCCTCTAATTACAATGAATTATTTAACAGCTACCAAACCCAGAGATCTTGGTGAGATATGATGAGCTTGGTGACTTTGCAAGATTTTTAAGTACTTACAAATGTTTTAAGTACACTGTCAGGCTAAGCTGACCTATTGTTTGAAGCTCAAAGAACTTACAGTGCTTAAACTGGTGAGACAAGGAGAACATGAGGACACAAGGACCTGTAGAGTCAAGCAGCTCTACAGGTAAAGGCAACTGTATACGTTTTTGATGAAAGTGGGGAGTTATTTCCTTCCCGCAATGCACCACTGCCAGGCTGTTCTTGATGTATTTAGCAGCAACAACCGCAGAAGGTAATGCAACTCACCAAACAATGGAGATCCGTCTTGCAAATCGCTACAGAGGAATTTTTGACCCACTCTCTTTTGCAGAATTGCTGTCATTCAGCCACACTGAAAGGCTTTTAAGCACAAACTACCCCCATTGAAGGTCCTGCCAGAGCATCTAAGTTAGCAATTTCACTCGGCCACTCCACAACCTTACATTGGTTTCTTTTGAGCCGGTCAGAGGTGCTCTATAGAAGTGCTTTATATAGAGATAAGCTCTTGTGCTTCAGATTGTTGTCTTGCTGGACAAACCAATTGCTCTTAAGCTTCAGGTAACAGAATGATGACCAGACATTCTTCAGCAGGATTTTCTGGTATTGAGCAGAATTCCTGGTTTTGTCAGTTATGGCAAATTGTCCAGGCCCTGAAGCAGCAAAGCACTCCCACACCATCACACTACCACCACCATGCTTCACTGCTGGTATGAGGTTCTTCGTAAAGGATGCTGGATTAGTTTTATGCCAGATGTAACAGGCAAAAACTTCAAAAGGTCCACTTTGACTCATGATTCTAAAAGGCTTGAGGGTCATCAAGGTGTTTTTTTTCTTTTTTTTGTCAAGGAAACGAGCAGATATTTTCCATTGAAACATCAGATTCTAGGCTTTTCTACATTTTTTCCATACCACACTGGTGTTTGTAAGCAAAAATAAGAAATATTTTATTATGAATTGAATTTGATGATGTGATTGTTGTGCACACTGCCTTTTTTAACAGAAGAAAAGCATTTTTTTGCTATGTTTGTCATTTCTGGGCATTGAAACAAACAGAAAAACAGTGGACATGAGATTCAATCGTGCCAGAATGGAAGTAAAATGGAAATGCAATCCATTGCTATGCAATTACATATGCAATCACATTCATTACAATTGAATTATATACCAAAGAAAAAAAAGTAATAACTCTCATCTTCCAACTTTCTTATCTCACTGCTGTATCAGATCAAGGAGGGAAGCTATTTCTTTCCCACAGTGCTCCAGAGCCAGGCTGCATTTGATGTAATTAGTGTACTAATGGCTCTGCGGTGAGGAGGATCAATGGCTCTGCTAGCCGCCTCATTTGTTATCCACACTGACCCTCAAAGCAGACTGATATGTGCCAGGTGGTCCAAAATGAGTGCTTTCCCACACTTTTCATGAGAGGTAAACATGCTAATCAGAGCTTGCCTCCACTAGGTCTACTGGTAATGGTTGCTCTATGAGTTTTTGCCTAAGGTTCATTGGGTAGCTGGAAAAGACTGTCCAAAAAAATTGAAAGCAAATGTAGTGCAAAGAGAGATGATTGGAATTCATCAACTCCCCGCTGAATTTTGCCTCAAATACTTAGTAGTGGTAGCACTTATCTGCCAGTGTTGTATTAGCATGTGCTACGATAAAATCCTGCTCTGATAATGTAAGCAATTATCAAGTTTAATTAGCCAAGTTTTGCATAGCCTAAGGTCGAGCTAAATCAGATTCACGGTTCACGGGGAGCCGTTGGCTGTCATTCCGGAGCCGTGGGTGGAGTAAAGCAGGACAGTGATAAATAAAACAAAGCAAACAAAAGTATAATTGTCTGACAGGCGTGTTTAACGCATCGGTGAAGCGACAACTTCAGTTCCAGCCCCTTTAATCCTCTGTAATTACCACCCAAAGCCTAATAGTAAGCAAGTACGCTTTAAATTATTACCTGTTCATTAGAGAACAAATAATATGGACAATCAGCAAACACTGCATGGTTTATTAATGTCTCCCACACCTTTTCACACTTTTACTGAAAATAAATGCGCAAATGCTTAAGCAACTGGGAGGAAAGATCAAGACCCACTTCAGGAGGAAAGCAGGTTTTTTTTCCCCCTCATAATCTCACAGTCTCTATTCCTGTATATGGGTATTTTCACGTATACGTAATATATATGGGGGATGTTATTGTTACATACAACTACTTTCATATTTGTGATTATATGATCTATAATCAACAGTTCAACAGAACGTCATCCATGTGAGGCGTGGTAGACACCAAAACTGTCCTGATTAAGTAAACAGCACGTAAAGCTTTCATATTTGAGAGATAAGAGGAGGCTCATTCAGATAATTTCTTCAGATCTGCAAAAAATGCACAGGTGTTTCGGTCCATCCTTCCGCTCTAAGAAGACAACTCTGTGCTGTGGGTGTGAAAGGATGTGTAGCTGTCAAGCAGGAGTGAAAAAAGTCCCTGAAGAAAAATAAATGAAACCAAAGCTGCGATAAAGGTAAAGGGTAGTACATACATATAGTATGGACAGTTTAATACATATACTAACTTGAGTATAAAAATTGTTCATAGCTTTTTGATAGCTGCCTTATACATAATGTCAAATTCTGTGATGAATAGACTAATAGAAACTATCCAGAATTACTGGGAGTGAATCATTTCTGCATTGATTTTCATTAAAAGTTGAAGAAATTTCTTTTCGGTCTTGAAGTAATAATAGGTAGCTCTTTATTGAGGTGGTGCTTTGTAGATGATTAATAAACTATTGACAGATTATCAATAATGCATCGACAAGTAGCAGTTGTGAAGCATCTGAATACACTGCAGTGAATATCTTGAAGATTGACTGTTGATGCATTATTTGCATTAAGTAGATGTGTTGGTGATGTTACTTTGATTATGCAAAACCTGACCTTACCAACCTGACCCAAAACCTAACCCTCACCCTGGTCCTAATCCTAATCCTAACCTTAACCTAAACCCAAAACCTAATGCTCACCCTCACTCTGGCCCTAAACCTAACCCTAACCTTAACTCTAAACCTAATCCTCACCCTCACTCTGGCCCTAATCCTAACCCTATCTTTAACCTCAACCCAAAACCTAATCCTAACCCTCACCCTGGCCTTAATCCTAACCTTCACTTTGGCCCTAATCCTAACCCTCACCCTGGTCCTAATCCTAACCCTCACCCTGGCCCTAATCCTAACCCTCACCCTGGTCCTAATCCTAACCCTCACCCTGGCCTTAATCCTAACCTTCACCTTGGCCCTAATCCTAACTCTCACCATGTCCCTAATCCTAACCCTCACCCTGGTCCTAATCCTAACCCTCACCCTGGTCCTAATCCTAACCTTGTCCTTGGAACTAATGCTTACCTTCATATGTTTTTGACTGAAAGTTACTGAGAGTCTGTTGGGTGTTTGTTTCATCTGTAAAGGACGTCATAAAGTGTGACCCAACAATATATATATATCATTTATATAGTACCATGCAGTCTATGAGGATACTTGCTGCTATAAGGTGCCCAAAATTCACGTTACATCCCCATTTCTTTATATCAGCATGTAGTCTTGTTTACAGGTGACCTTTGTAAGAAGAAGCCTACCTGGAAACCTCAACATACTGAATGCATTCATTTATTTATTTAGGTATTCATTTGTCTATGTCTTTTGTTTTGGTGTGTCTTGTGTGGGCGTGCCACTGACCATCACTGCTGTCATCACTGGTGTTGCTACTTCGACGTCTAGCGATGATTGTTGACTCTGTACTATATCTGTTGTGGGGACCTCTGTGGGTACGTCCTGGGCTTTTGAACATAGTTCTTGTGCTCTTTGCATTTGCTCATTAATAAAATAATCTGATCAGAGAACTGAGAGATATCAACTCCTGATCAAAGTAAAATCTCTTGCTTGATTGGAATGAAAATTTGCAACTACTACTTGCAAACAATATTGGACATTTGGACCTCCCTGCTTTTTAGGAAAGGTCCAGTTCCCATGCTGTCTCATACCTCAATATCTGCATTTACTGATACTGAAACCACAAGAAGAGTCGAGCCTTAAGTGGAATACTAACTAAACCTTGAAACCGCGGTACATTCAGGATGGCAAAAAGTCAAGGTTGCTGTGTTCCCTTGTATAACTAATTGGCCAAAGAACATTTAACACTCTTTCCTAACCATGATAGGCTCTAAAGGAATCTGACTTGTCAATCTGGTGTAAATGACTGTGAGATGCTATCACCATGCTTCCTGCTAGGCTACTTCTACATTATAAAAGCCCAACATTCAACTGCAAGTATTACTGCTAAACAAATGATAGGTCTGTATAGGCCTTTCAGTACTTTTACTATGCTGACCAAACATATGGCTCAATTCGCTTTGCTTTCACAGCACTACTGAGGCTTATAGAACCTTCAATACTTAAAGCTTACCTCCCCCTCACACGAATATCAACCATATTCAGATTACACAAAGAGAGACACTTCTGGGACGTTAGGGCCAAGGATTAAGGAGCGAAGACAATGTTTAATTAAAATAGTTGCTTCTGAGAATACGGACAGGTGGCTTTGACTAGGCACCGCTATTAAGCAACACAAAATCCAGCTAATTCATCCTCCACCAGTCCTCAAATGGTTTAGATACCACGCCCACCCATAGAGGAACCCAGTAAGGGGAACCTCTTCTCTGATAGGAAATGACAATGGTGCTGCATAGAGACAGAAATAAACGCTTTTGTTGGCACTCCTGTCCCAGTGCTCTCATCGAACAATACCTGTTCTGTTTATCACCTAAATTCTGAATAAGATTTCCCATGGGGGCAAATTTTTAATTTAATCACTGAACAAAAAAGCCATAGTTGATGCAGAAAAAAAAGGTTGCGGGCTAAGAACACAGCTTGTCTCTGAACGAATACAGCGACGCTCGTTTAAACTGGCTAAGAAAAGACTGATTTTAGTCGTTCTCGTATTAATAAAGAGCCGTTGCTGTAAATGACATGTTTAAAGCTTAAAGAAGCCCCACATAAGGCAAGATGTTTCTCCACATTGAACAGTTTCTGGAGAACTGCTAGAAGACCCACTTTTGAGTCCATAAAGAACATTTCACCAGATGTTTCTCAAAGAACCCTTTTTTATAAATGGGAGTAAAGTTAATAAAACTACAATAAAAAACTACAATCAATCGATCAAAAGCAGGGTATATCTTCAGGACATGGGTTGGTGACCACTGCCATGGAAGAACCTTTCAAGATGGTTATTTAAAGAACCGTAATTTTCTAAGTGTGAAGAACCCTTTTACAGGTAATAAAACCTACACAGTTAAGAACATCAGATTCTTTACCAGTTAAAGTTCTTTCCTTGAAAGAATCTCCATGTAGTGATTAAGATCTACAACAACTAATGGTTTTATCTACATTTTAAAACATGATGGTGCTAAAAGGGTTTTTGGACTGATCCTGTACAAGGGGGATTAAGCCATAGAAAGAAGATTAAAATAATTTGCTTCTTCAGAAGTCTTTGATTGGCTGGATCAGATGCATGGGTATGGGAAGGGGCAGTATGCCAAATGTATAGGTTGGAACTAAACTCAGGGAAATAGATCACCAGGAGGTGGGTTAGGGTTTAATGACCACTGTTCTGTGTTACCACTCCAAAGAACCTCAATATAAAGTAGATTCCCAGATAAAGATTTTACACACAGGTGCTAAAAGGGTTCTTTGGAGTGATACCATAAAACAGCAGTCGCCAACCCTTCTCCTAGAGATCTACTTTTGTGCAGAGTTTAGTTCCAACCTGCATCTGACATGCTGCCCCCTCCCCATACCTACATTAATCTGATCAAATGCAGCAGGCAGATTGTGATGAAACCTACATTCAAAAGCAGGGTATATCTTCAGGACAAGGGTTGGTGACCACTGCCATGGAAGAACCTTTCAAGATTATTTTAAAGAGCCGTATTTTTGGAAGTGTGAAGAACCCTTTTACAGTTTATAGAAACTACATGATTAAGAACATCAGATTCTTTACCAGTTAAAGTTCTTTCCTTTAACCTTACATTAAAACCAAGAACAATTAAGAACTTCTCTTTTTAATTGTGTAGAACACTATGCTTATTAATTGTTTTGATCCAATCCTAATCCAACAAGCTCCAGTGTTGAGACATTCCCCAAAACCAGGCTTGTTAGATCAGGTGGAGATATTTCTTCATTTCGCCTCTGAGATTTCTTCTTCTCCTAGCTCCACCTGATCTAACAAATCTGGTTTTGAGGAACATCTCAACACGGAAGCTTGTTGGATTAGGATTGGAACAAAACTCATTCCACATTTCTTATCCAACAAGCTGGAGATGTTCCTCAGTACCAGATTTGATAGTTCTTTCTCACTCGCTGTGATTCTGAAACTCAAAGAAATGCCTAAACAACATGTAAACTCTTGTTTTCAGCATATAAATCTCAGTATGTGAATGTCAAAAACAATCAGTCTGGGAAAGCAAGAAATGTTCCAAAGCATTTTTTTTCCTCCATTACTTGAGTGGTGAAGACGTGAATGTAAATGAACAAAAATGAATGATGCTTCTCCTTCATGAGAGAGCAAGGACAGCTCAAATGTAGCCTAATGCATTACAAATATAAAGCACTTTCTTTTGTAAAATTAATCTATTTTATTTTTATTTATTTATTTTATTCAAACAGCTTGCACTTAGAGAATTAGACAGTAGTCACAGATTTTCATTGCCAGTAAGAGTATGTTCATATCTGAACAGATGTATGTATAAAACACTGAAAATGTTTGTTTAAAACCACATTAACCCAGAGACTGATGTACTAAGCCTTTGGGGCCAGTTAGACAGGCAAATAAATAGTTATTTACAAATGTTATTTACTGGTGTTGGGGTAGTTACTCAAAAAGGAATCCTTTACAAAGTACTAATTGTTTCTCTCAAGCTTCTACATTGCTCTCTAAACCCACACAAATGTGTACCCACTGGGAAGTACCAGAGAAAACCCAATAGCCCCTTAGCTCTTTATTTAGAAAGAAATAGCTGATCCCCACTGATTTTGAACAAAAACCTTGTATGCTTGTATGTATCTAATCATAAAATGAAACTGATGGATAAAGATCCCTGAGCTGAAGAAGAGAAAGCCCCAACCTCACCTATAGAGATTACAATTGGTACACATAGTACTGTGCAATAATGTGCAAATCATTTAAACCCTATATTTCATTGAAAATAGCATAAAGACAGCAAATAAAATGTTGAAACTGAGAAATGTTATTGTTTTGTTTTTTGAAAAATATATGTCCATTTTGAATTCAGTGCAAACACATTCCAAAAAAGTTGGGACAGAAACAATTAAATATATAACATCATTAAAAGATTCAGTGAAACTGGAAAAATCTCGCCAAAAACCAATATTTGCTGGGCATGATCTTTGGGCCCTCAGGCAGCACAGCACTAAAAACAGACATGATTCTGTAGTGGACATCATTGCATGGGTTCCGAAATGCTTCTGAAAAACATTGTCTATGCAAACAGTTTGTCGCTGCATCAACAAATACAAGTTAAACTCCATAAACAGGATCCAGAAATGCTGCCACCTTCTCTGGGCCCGAGCTCATTTAAAATGGATTGAGGCAAAGTGGAAAAGTGTCCTGTGGTTCGATGAATCAACATTTGAAATTCTTTTTGGAAATCATGGACACTGTGTCCTCCGGGCTGAAGACCACTCAGCTTGTTACCAGTGCACAGTTCAAAAGCCAGCATTCATGAGGGCATAGGGGTACCTTGGGCTCATGAGTATACACAGTCAGTAGGTGGTCTTATGTAGATACTTTAAGGTACAAACTAAGTATATGAAAAATGTCATTTTATGTCCAAAATGAATGCATCAAGGCACATTTTGCACTGTGCTTGATCATGTGAACAGTTTTATCTTGTCTCAATTGAGTAGCTAAATATTATTTAGTTTTGCAGTAATTACAGCTAAAACAGCTATCAAATAAGGAAAGCAAGGGCCCCCACCAGTTGGCATCAGGCTAAACAGACAAAATCACATCACACAGCTGAAGACAGTAGTGGGAACACTCTTGAATCCTGACTTGTCCACGTGTTTATACTTTTGTACAGGCAATTAAGAAAACTGATATTATTTAGATTATTCTCAGGACTATTTCATCTTCAGCACTTTTATTTCCTCCCATTTTTTGGGTCCACTCATATGCATTCAGCAGGTAAAATGCAGCTCCATTAAATTGAACTTTTTCTGAGGTAACATAGGAGGACTTAATTTTCCTTTTCTCCCTCAGGACAAGCAGATCCAAAGAGCGTTGGCCGATTAATTAATGTTGTTAATTATTCACGGATCTTCCTTCTCATCTGTTTAGCATATTGCCCTATAGCTCAAGGCTTAACTTAATCACAGAGGCGTCTGGCCCAAACTGTGACATGCAGGAGCCAAGCCCATAAAGAAGAGTTTCACAAAGAACTTTGGTCTGTGGAAAAGCTGTATTACCTGGTCAGACTTTGGGATATTTGGGATAAACAGTGGATGTGTTCTGAATATCACTCAACATGATGGTAGGTAGAATGTAAACATAGTAACCATAATCTTTGATTATAATAGCCCATATCTAGCCTTAACTGTGCTTTATTTTAGAAGTTATTTTTGTCTAAAATGATCATTGTCCCACTTTATATGTTAACTGTGTAGTTACACATTAACAATACATGTAACAACAATGTAACTAATGGTGATGCATTCATTGTTGCCGATGAATTGCAGTCATACATTTACATTTATGGCATTTAGCAGACGCTCTTATCCAGAGTGACTTACAATTTGATTATTTTTACACAGGTAGGCGAAGGCGGTGTTAGGAGTCTTGCCCAAGGACCCTTATTGGTACAGTGTACCATGTTTGCCAAGGTGGGGATTAAACTCCAGTCTACAGCGTAGAAGGCAGATATGTTACCCACTACACTAACCAACCACCCATACAGCTTATCATACAGCTAGTCTATCACCTTTGGTTTTTGCTCAGGTAATCATGTAATTGTTAGCTGTGATCATATTTGTATGACTTTTCTGAATATTCATACTTATGGTATGAGGGTACTTACGCTGCACCTGTACAGGAAATGCCAACTTTCCTAACGTTTAGCCCTCTGTAGTAATATGCTTGTGTTATGACATTGTTATTACATGAGTGAAAAGCAGTTGATGCAGTGTATTTAGATAAGCTGTACCATTGTGATTCATCTATAACAGTGAATACACCACAAGTAGTTACATTTTTATTGCATGTACAGTTAATGTGCAACTACACAGTACTCAGGTATGACTCATATGAAACGAGACATTATTTGCCATTTATGTAATTATATATCTACATAAGAAGTTGCATGCATTCATGTACATGTTATGTAATCATCGTATAGATATTGTAGATGTCAGTTTACTGTCTTATCGAAAATGCTGGTGGCTATGGGTTTACTCTGAGGTATCTTAAGACATCAACACGTTTTTGTTGTTTACACAGTCTTGTTTTCAGGAAAACAGTTATTTTTTCCAATTTTATCATTTCCAATATAGTAACAAAGAGGAAAACAATGAGAAATGACCCTGTCAGTGTCAGTATAAACATGTCAGTATAAACTTACCACTGTTAGCTTGGTGCGAACTTAACGCTGCATGTCCAGTGGAATGCTTTTGGAAATTATCATTACTATAATGATAATAATCAGACAAACATAAGCAACTTTCAATGTGAAAGTTTCTAGGGATTAATGCTAGAATCAGTGGGGGAGTAAATAATGATGATCACTACTCACTTGCCTATCACTCTCCATGCCTTTGCTCCACAGTAACCTCATGCATAGCATGATGTCAGCGGGAGTTTCAGGGAGGGGTTTGATGGAAACTCAGGTTAATGTCATTTTTAAAAGTGAGAACACTAGATAATTAAACTGCTTTGAAATTATAACTCAATTTGTTTGGGGCTGGCATTGAAATATGCAGGACTGAAGCCATGAAGTCCCAGGCCTAACAACATCCCTTAATGGTAGTACAATATTGGAAATGGCATGGTGCAGATAGACTTATGTCAAACTTTACTTAGAGCTAAAAATACATCTTCTGAGCTCTTGGACTGGGGTTATAATACCATATGTTTGTTAATAACAATCTGCACCCATGATGACAAGTATATAAATTCTGCGTGTATGAGTAGATATAATGCACTCTGCAAGCTGGGTGTTTCTTTAGGACAATATAATGTGTTATAAACACTTACAATGCATGATATTAACAATTCATAATGCAAAGTAAACAGGTCTATATAATGTGATGCATTTTTATGTACATGATGCTCATGAATGCATCATAACGTGCTATCGTTGTGATGCTATAGTTCTTATAGAATTTATCTTCATAAAAAGGTGTTGCCACTTAATCTTTTTCTAGAAGTTGTTAATCTCTTGACTTCCAAGGATTGAACTTGTAAGTTCTCTACTAGGTCCCTGGTTGGGGCAGGCATAGCACACCTTATTGGTACATTAGAAGATTTCTCTTTACTGCTTTCGGCTAGAACCTTGGCTTGCACTGGAGATGGGCTTTAATGGGAATCTTTATCCTCGCTATTTGATTCAGTTCCCTGGAGAGGAATCACCTTCCTAAAGCCACCATGTTAGCTGCTGTTATCTGCCTTTCCTAACCTCAAGGGTCTGATACTATCCTGGCCTTCCAGATGGGCATAAAATGTGTTGAAGTGCAGACGGCCAGGGAAAATCAGGGAAATCTGTAGTGAGGATTAGTAGAAGCATGATAAGAACAGGCAGCGAAGCCTTATATCAGTGGAAAGGAACCAGAGGAGAGGAGCTGGGTGGGTGGTGACGAGGCAGGGAAGTTGAAGTGCCCACACATGCCTACTCCTGGGCAGAGAGAAGAAACGATCAACTGGACATGATAACCAGAAAAAGGTTTTTTTTTTCATGGAACGTAACCAAGAATCAAGGGTAAAAGCACTGATTTGGAGATGCTTTTAACTATTAAATTACTTACCTTCTTTGTCAGACCATGCCATACACCTTCACGCATATATTTAAACATTGTAGGATCAGCTTAATAACTCTCAACCTCTAGCGGTTTTATAAGGTCAACTTATTATTGTTTACAGCAGTAATGGACAGCCTTTCACCTTGAGAATCTGAGCTGACACTTTCTTGTAACAGTTTTTGTGAAATCCCCATATTTGGCTCCATAAATAGATTTTACCAAGACCCATCCAGGGCATTGCTCATCTGTAAAACTGTGTCTCAAGTGAGAGAGAGAAGGATCCTCTAGAGGACGGCTGCAAAGGCTACTTACACGGCCGTTTGAGTCCACAGAGGAAAGCTTTTAAACAACTCCTTTTTTACTGGACTTTCAAACCAGCCGTGTCCATCAAACGGTTTCACAAAAGCTCTGAAGTGTGTTCTATGGCAGTCTATGTGTTCCTTGTGCTTATTTATTTATTTGGTATATTTATTTCTTTCACAATTGATAACCCAGACACATCTATAAGGCTATGTCCCCCTAGAGGACTACAGTCAGGAAGACTGAAGAAAAACGGGAAATAACTTGGTAAACTTGGCTGTACTTGCCAAAAAACGACATGCGGATTTTCTGGCTGTTGATATGTAAAACATTAAGGTAGAGAAAGATGAACCTGTTTTAGAAAGATATACGTGATATAGTCCCTGAACTAGTTCCTGACCCATTGGTCAAATCTAAGCTTTATAATAGAGCAACTATGTTTTGTTAACAGGTAACACAAAAAGTGAGTCCAGCCCTGGTTCTGCATTGTCTCAGTACACTTACCACAGATGTTTTTGGGCTGACATGTAACAGTAATGGACCCACTATGGGTTACAATGCAGTAACGTAGTCATATCAGTGCAATTATTGGAATTAGAATCAAGTTGCACATACAAGGAATTTGTCTTGGTGAGTCACACACATGTGAAATCTAGCATGCCGAACAAACCAGACAAACTGTACACAAACAAGCATATAACAAGTATATAACTTAAGAAAAAATACAGTAAAAAATGAGAAATAGAATAAAGAGTAAAGAAAAGCAATGAGAAAGGAGCTAAATAGAAGTGTGAATATGTTCATGTGCAGGTCTGGATATAAACATGTTATGAAATACTATAAAAACTATTACCGAATTTTATAGAATGATTTGTAAATAAAATGAAACCAATGTAAAATAATAAGGAATTACTGTAATACAGTGCGGGAGGTTTGTTGGTTCAGCTTAAGTTTAAAGTGTGAGGTGTTCACTGTGGTTGATGACCTAAAGCTCTGGGGAAAAAGCTGTTAGCACGTCTAGCTGTGCTGGTTTTGATGGTTCTAAATCTTCTGCCAGAGGTGAGTGGCTGGAAGAGGTGATGTCCAGGATGAAAGTGCTGGATGAAGTACATAATTCATGAACTTATCATGTTAAGGTAAAATATTACTCCAGTAAAAGTAGAAGTTCCTCCCTT